>NC_090224.1:36610118-36972618 GCF_024489055.1 Chanodichthys erythropterus | reverse complement strand
ATCAAGGTGTTCTTGGAGCAATATGTAATAAAAAAAAGAAATGTAATATTGGGAGAAATAATTGGCAAGATTTTCATAATAATATCTAATATTTCATAGGAATATTGAAATATAATCTCTTTCCCCACTTGTGTCTCTCAAAATGCATGCACTGTAAAAAAGAATTGTTGGTTTAACGTAAAAAAGTAAGTTACCTGGATGCCTTAAAGGGGTCATGAATTGAGAAATCAACTTTTCCTTGAGCTTTTGATATATAAGAGCTCATCGTATTATAAGAAAGTTTCAGAACTGAAAACTTCCTTGTTAGTCCAATAAAAGCTTTTATAGACACCAGGCCCAGTGAACGACTGATCCTGGAATGTGCCTATAGGTGAAACTCCGCCTCCACAGAAGAAATCAACGCCTACTTCATCATTGCAACACTAGCCCCGCCCACTGGTGTGTTAGTGTGATGAGGAGGAGAGAAGAGCGATACAGGACTAAAATAACATTACCTTTCAAAGAATCCTAATGCAGGAATATGGTTATTTATTTTCAACAATGTGAATGTCTCAGTTGAGCTTTATTTATTTGAATTCGGTACATTTCATTGTGGATTCTTTGGTAAATCAATCATATTTCAGCGCAGGCTTTGCAAACTTTTATGATACGACTTTTACGATATGAACTCAACAGTAATGCAACAACATGACAGTAACTGTGTCCATTCTGATATTAACGATTCATGTACAGTCAATAGTACTTCGTAAATCAAACCAGTGAGTAAACGCTCAACTTCATCTTGTTTCTCTTAGTAGGATGAAAATAATCTGTTATTTAAACAGTGATTAAATTATATATAGAAAGCAATCAAAGAACGCTCCCTTTACAATCACTGGAGCTGTCAATTGTTTTATTTAATGAATCTCTTATTTACATTGAGTTTGCACTGTTAGTTATGATGAATGCATTTGTTAATGTGCAGAAATTGAGTTGCAATTACGAGATCACTGCTTTCATGAGCTGAACAACATCTGCGATCGGCTACAGTGTTCATCACTGCAACCTTTCATGCCACGATCTAAATATAATGCAAAAGATCTAAATGTAATGCTATAATCAATACTTTTTATGATTAGTTAACCTTGAGAGCTGTAATAGTAAAAATGTGCTAAAAGTTTTCAAGAGAGTAATACTTAGCTATTTCATATGCAAAGAAGTCAGCCAATCACAGCAGTGGGTGTTTACACTGAAGACACGCCCCTTAAAACAGAGCGTTCAAATCAGAGGACTAAAATCAGGGTAGGAAAAATGCCTTTTATTCATGAATTATGACAATTTTGGATGTAAAAAGCATACTAACATTATAAGTGCACCCCAGGAAAAAATTTAAAACAATAAAAACACAGTTCATGACCGCTTTAAAATTTTGAGCGAATACAATGAAGGCGATTGATTTAATAACCAGAAACTCAAAAATATTATGTTATCTGAACCACATTAAACAACACATTAACAAATCATGAAAATAATTTTTCACAGTGAGATAAGTCATAAAATCAATGTCTTATTTCATAACAGAAAGTCACATTTTGATTTGAAACCCCACATTTTCCTGAAATGTTGATTTATGAAAAAACATTTTGAAAATAAGTCAGATTGAAATAATCAAATTTCCATAAGAGTGTTAAATTTGATCACTAAATTAATGTCAGCCATGCATTTTTAAAGACCAGCTTAAAGAAGCTTCCCAACATCTGGTATCTCTGAAAAAAGCAATGAATTTGCTCTTTAAAGGACTTAAAACAGTGACATGTATGCTATAATGTTAGAGAAATTCACTAAAATATAATGTTATGCATAATGATAAAGATATGCATAGCCCTTCTTTTAAAAAAAGCAACTGATTTAAATGTCGAATCTTGAGTCATGAAGGCACAGAGGAGAGGAGGAGAATGTGAACGGCAGCATGTATGTGATTGTGTTTTTCCACCTGATGAGGAGCAATACATTCCCACGTGAGCGCGTGAATCTCTTGTGACGTCTGAAAGGGTTAAGAACACGAGCGTGCTCTGCTCACTACTGCATTACATCATTCAGCACCCCCCAGTCCTGGCTCTGAGGTGGTGAATCGAGCGCTAGGTGGCATCCTCGATGAGTAAGCAGCATCTGCGTCCCTCTTCAGTCCAGACATCCAGTCAGCGGCGTCGGGTGTCTCAGGGAACAGTCCCGCGCTCGCTCCCTGTGCGGGGATGCTGCGCGAGCACAATGTCCAGGTGACAAGAACCCGATTCCAGCAGGAGTTCGTCTCTGACCCGAGCCGGATCGAGGACTAACTTCACCGTCCGGAGGATGCTCTGCCTCTCTGGCGTCACCGTCACCCCACAACTCCATGGCTACCTCATTAGGGGTACTCTGGAGAAACAGGTGTCGGGGAAGTGACGTCACGAGCCTCGGAAACCGGAGGTGTGCGCTTTGGAGAGCAAGATGGCAGCGAAATCCGACGGTCGGGGGGTCGTCACCGGTTTCGCCCAGCTGCACAACCTGGACGAGACGGTGGGGAGCTGCGAGGACGACCCGCGGCAGAACAGCTCCTTCCACATCTGCCACTGCTGCAACACCTCGTCGTGCTACTGGGGCTGCCGGAGCGCCTGTCTGCATTACCTCCTGGGCAAGGGGAGAGACGTCAGGCGGCCACCTCACGAGGAGCGCCTCTGGTTGGACTGCCTGTGGATCGTCCTCGCGCTGCTCGTCTTCTTCTGGGACGTGGGCACTGACTTGTGGCTCGCGCTCGACTACTACGCCAAGCAGGACTACCTCTGGTTCGGACTCACACTGTTCTTCGTGCTGGTGCCGTCGGTGCTGGTCCAGATCCTGAGCTTCAGGTGGTTCGTGCAGGATTACACGGGGGGCGGCTTGGGCTCCGTGGAGGGTCTGAGCAGCGGCCGGAGAGCCGCGTCGGGCACGAGCGCAGGGGTGTACGGCAGGGCCAGATGCTGTCGCGTCTCGGTGTGGGTCTGGCAGACGCTCATACACATCCTTCAGATGGGACAAGTGTGGAGGTAAGCGTCCCGCTCGTGAAATAACCCGCGCAGAGCATGTGCTTTCCTGTGAATGAACATCATGCGCCGCGCGTAAAATCTGTGGCATCAGTATGTGCGAAAGTGCATCTGAGGATTCATGCACCCTCCCTGGCTGCTCAACTCTCCGAGACCACTTGGCGAGACGGCCATCGGGTTTTTCAGGCTCCCTCAGGAACAACAACACAATTTGCGCTGCTCTTTAATAGTGAACCATTATCATCATCATCCTCATCCTCATCCTCATCATAGGTGCAGTGCGTTATAACGCCAGTGTGCGCTCTCAGTGTGTGAGCAGTAGTTCTGGCGCGTGCGGGGAATATCGTCCGTGACACATTGTACTTAATGTCTGATCCACTAGAAATGATGCGACAGTTTTCCTGCAGCAGACAGACGCAGTGGCCGCGTTCACGTTGGTGTGGAGGCGTACGGGCGATTTAGCTCGATTTCGACGGCCATTCATTATTCATGTCTGCATGTGTTCGTGCTTTCTGCTCTTTACGACGCGATTATTGCTTAAAGATGAAGTCCTCTGTGAAATTGTCATGATGTCATCGCTTTAAAGGTGCTACAACATCTCTCTTGCGCGTTCTCTTTTTCTCGACGCGCGCGCGCGCGCGTGTGTATGTGTGTGCAAAAGAAATCCCTTCTCATCTTTCATATATAGTCACGAAACGGCCGTTTTGATGTGTTTTCTGCAGGTAAATCTTGCTTATGAAACGCTCATTTTGTACACGTTTAAAAATACACTCCATCCAATGAAAGATTTTATGTTATATATTTCATGTATATATACATATATAAAGTAGCTAGGCTGCGAATGTTACACTGGGATCCAGACCTGACCCCGCAGAATCCCGCCTGCTCACGCTGATTTTCTGCGGTTGCTATGCAACCAGTAGTACATATTAAGCGTTTTGTGCTCGCGCGTCCGTTCTTCCTTTCTACTAGGCTTTATGCAAAAAGCAGTATTTTAAGTGTGCCTAGCAGCACCCGAGTGACTGCCTTCGTCTGTTGAGATTGTAAAGTACCCTGAACTACCCCAAAATGCCACAGGTGCAAATGTCAGATTCATAAAGCTGAAAAATAAAAAGGCAGAGACTGTGAGTGCTAAAGGTGTTAAGACAGTTGTCCCCCAGACAATAGCAAGTACTTTTAGGCCAAATGAGGATCTGGCCTAGATATGGTTAAGTAAGCACACATGGGCCAACTTTTCACCTTATTTGTTTTGCCATGGCTTTTGAATTGGAGGGAGTTTGTATTGAGAAGCTATGTGGCCCAGATGACCGTACACGACTGAGGATCATATGTGGCTATAGCACACCATTTGGTTTATTTTTGGAAAATCACCTGCTAAAGTCATGTGCGGCAGGTTTGTGGCAGTCCACACCTCATCCTATTCAACAACGCTATTGGTTGCTTTGCATCTTACACTGAAGTCCTATTGGTGGATTACTAAACATGTGACTGTTTGGAAGCTATTTGAATAAAGTTATTTCATTTATTTCCTTTTCTGCTCCTTCTTCACATCAACAGCCTTTGCCCAAAACAAACTCTAATTAGCTTCAGGTAAGTGCTGTTTTTGGTGTTTTTTTTAATTATTATTATTAATATTAAGTAGATTATTAAGTAGGCCTATTATGTGTCTAAAAGTACTAGAGTAGCCTTCATTTTGAATGATAAGGAAAGCAATTTATTTAATGTTTTCTATATTAAAAAACATTTCATAAATAGTAGTTTAATAAATAATAGTATGAATAGTGAGAGTAGTGTGTTCACACTGAAAATTCCACATAAAAGTACACTTTAAATACTGGAAACAGAATTAACGGAAAAACACTCAACTTTAGCATCTTTAATTACGTAGTGGAGAGGGACTCCGTGTCAGACTTTGATGATGAATGACAAAATAACCTTATAAAATTCATACTCTACACAGAAGAGTATACTGATAAGTACATAGTGTATAGTGCGCCATTTGGGACGGAATCAGGGCTTGATATGAACTTTTTTGCTCTCCAGTCACTGTGGCCAGTGGTTTTCTAAAGTTACTAGCCACTCAGCATTTGAACTGGCCACAATTTTGACATCAATACCATGGGGAAAACTGTCATGTAGATATTTTTAACATCATCTCATAATTTGGCAGCAGGTTTATTAGGCTGCTGTCACTTTAAGACCTGACACACAGATCCATTATACTGTTACACATGCGTTTTCTTTCTAAACTGTTTACATTCACTTAAAACAAACTGACTGTGTTTACGTGAATACTCACCAAGATAGGCATTTTGACATTATTTTGTGTGTATTTGACTGTTTAAGCAGTAAAAAAATAACAAGTTTCATACTGAGAGATGCTTTATGTGGCACACTTTGGGTGTGAGCATAAAATCTGTGGGAATGAGTAACATTATGCACTATATGCAAAATCCCACACCGAAATTCAAGCCCTGAAACACCAATAATATTCATCCGGAGCAAATGAAAGGAATGAGTGAGGGGAGGAGGGTTTGTGTGTCGACTTGCTGTCAAAGAGATGAGAGAGAGAGAAAGAGCAGCTGGTATCGTGTGGAAAATGAGTATTGGAAGTGTATCGACAAATTTATATTTTTAACAACTCTACATTGCACTTAGTTTATTATTTCAGATGCCTTTTTAAAAGACTACAATTGAAATCCACCCGTTTTTTGCGGGTGTTTAACGTCAAGCCGCAATTTAGGTCTTGGGTGGTTGAAACACAGAATGTGTGTTGATTTACAATCATTAGTAATAGGCCTAAAAGTCAGAATAATATCTGATGTATGATACAATTGATATGTTATACTAATGTAATTATTTTTTTATCTTTTCCTGACAGATGGTGAGTGAGAAAGATTGGTGAGACATACTAAATGTAGCAAATATTGTAAATTTATTCATTTATTTCACACTTCCAACATTACTACCAACATCAGGACACTTCTGTTGTGCAAGATGCTATATTAATAAAAATGAAATAAAAATGTCTGTGAATCAATTTTTGTGTTTATTGTTTGATTTACTGTGTAATGGGTTTTAAATGAAAAAAAGGTGCGGTGCAATTGTGATTCAGTGATGTCTTTTGGTGTGTCAGCCACATGTGGGTCACGTAACTCAACCGTACAGGAATCACATTTGTTTTGTTATTTGGCTCATTACGGGTGCAGTTATGGCCTTGTTTTGGTTCAGCTCTGGCTAAAAGGATGTGGAACAGATTTGGGCCGGCTGTTTATTTGGGCTAAATCTATGCCAAAGTAAATTTGCTGACTGGCCCTTTCGATTAAAGTGTATTTGTTTGGTTCATCATAGTAGGGCTGCACAACGATTAATCGCGATTAATCGTTTGCAAAATAAAAGTCTGTGTTTATGTAATATACGTGTGTGTTCTGTATATATAAATATGTATATTTATTTATACATGTATATATTTCTTAAATTTATACATGTATGTGCATGTATTTATATATACATAATTATTATACACAGAACACACATACATTACGTAAACACAGACTTTTATTTTGCAAACGATTAATCGTTGTGCAGCCCTACATCATAGTATGGAGGGTAGTGCACACCTGTACACCTCCTTCAGTGGTCAAGAATTAAGATCTTCAGTGGATTCTGTGCTAAAAGTATGAGAATTTAGATACACCTAAAGTAAGGGAATGTTTAGCTACCTCAAAGAAAGACTTCTGCTGTGCACAAACCTGTATCTTTTGGCTCTTCAAATATCTTTTGCCATTTATAAAGATGTGACTCAAGCACTCATGGTAATAACAAAACAGTTACTGCTTCATTGTGCAAAAAATGCAAAACCCAAATACAATGAAAGGCGGTCTGAGGCAGAATACTCCGCAACATCAAAGAAGTGTCTTTTTACTCCTTTTAAGACTGTGAATATGAATATAGATTCATATTGAGACATCTAAACCAAAGAAGTAAGAAGATACTGCTCCATGCTTCGCTGTTCTTATGTTTTGTAGGTGGAAATGCATTGCATCTGTGAATGTTTTCATATTTATATTATTGCTTTTAAATTATTTCAAATATTATTACTTTCAAATATCTTGCAAACATTATTACTTTCTACCAATAAACTTCTGAGGCCACACTGCTTTTTACTTTTAACAAACCGAACCGATAATGTTGTCAGGTCACAGCAAACATTAGCAAGCAAAAAATCTATAAAGTGGAATTACACAAATCTGTCTTTGCAACAGCCCCTGACTACTAGACAGATCCTTGAGCCAAAGACTTTAGAAAATGTGCATTTTAAGAATGTGCATGAGAAAAATTTCAATTGGATGTTTATTTATTCATGCTTGGCATGAGAGTCCTACGATGTCTTTGTTGGCTTGGGTAACTAGTCTGATGCAGCAGCTCTGCTGCCAAGACCTCGAGCCTTTCCAAATCATCTTGACTTGAGAGTCAGTCAGTCAGCGCAAGCGTCTTGAGAGATAAATGGGAAATAATGCTCGATTAGGCAGCCCGGGCCACTGGTTGTATGCTTTGTTAGCCCTTGGCATAAAAACTGCTGTCTGTGACAGAGTATGTCTAGTTAGGGCAACTTTTGGAAAACGACTACAGCTCAGGATTCTCATACCCAGCATGTCTGATGTGCCACTACTGCTCGAAAGCTTTTGTTTTTGAAAGAAATTAATACTTTTATTTAGTGAGGATGTTTTAATTGATCAAAAGTGACAGTAAAGACATATATAATGCTCAAAAAAAAAATCACAATTTCTTTCATCAAAGAATCTGAATAAATTTATCACACTTTCTTTCCCCAAAAATATTCTGTTTTCAACATTGATAATAATCATAAATGTTTCATGATCAGCATATTAGAATGATTTCTGAAGGATCATGTGACACTGAAGACTGGAGTAATGATGCTGAAAATTCAGCTTTGATCACAGGAATAAACTGTATTTTAAAATATATTAAAGAAAAAAAAGTTATTTTAAATTGTAATTATATTTTATAACAAATTACTGTATTTTTGATCAAAGAAATGCAGCCTTGATGAACATTTTAAAAACATTTTACAAATCTTACGTTTGAGCAGTATATAGGTGCATTCCATATAAATAGGAGTGTCAAAAGATTTACATTTTTGTAGCATTTTTTGTAATCGCCACACTGTAAATCCTAACACTAATTGGTTTGAGTATGACAAACTAAAATTAAACAAATGAGTTCAGTCAAATGAACTTCTTTCAAGTTCACAGAACTGATATATCTTAAGTAAACTGAACTGTTTCATTGTTTTGAGTTTTATGAACTTATTTCTTTTAACTTAGACAAACTTAAGTTTAACTGAAACTGGGCTGGGATTTCTATTTCCCAGCATGCTTTGCTCATGGCACTCTAAAGGGAGAGTAAATGCTAAAATAAATATTATGTAAAAAATGCGATTTATGTATTAGTGTTATGTGATGTTTTGTTTTTGCACAAGATGAGTGTTAAAAGGTGCAGTAAGTGATTTCTGAGAAACACTGTTGATATTTAAAATCACCAAAACAAACACACCCCTCCCAAAAGGACCACACTCCTATCCTGATAACTCCGCCCCCATCTTGAATGTATACGCCCCTTATTGCTGATTGGCTACAATTGTGTTTTGGTGCTGATCTACTTTCAACAGTGTTTCTCAGAAATTACTTACTGCATCTTTAAGTGGCAGATTTAGTAATGATTAATGTTTTGTTATGCTAATTTAGAAAAGTGTCAGTTAATGTGGGTTTTTGGAGAGTTACATTCATGGTGACATGCGGCTTGGTTTGAGAGCAAGTGTTTTAAATGCTTTATATGGTTGCTGTACTCATTCAGCAAGTGCTAAACAATGCTATTGTTTACAAGTTAGCAAATTAGCACGTTAACATTTTGTGAATTAGCTTGTTATAGCTAGATACGTTCACACACAAAAAAAATGTTTATATTAAAGTTATATTAAGTTAAACATATGAATTAGTGTTCTTCTAAAACATTTCAAGTTAACAATTAAAATGTACTGAGTACAAAATAAAATGATGCCAGTTCTGCTTGCTTAAACTTTGAATTTCTCAACTTAAAAATTTTGAGGCGACTGATTCCTCAAATTTTTTGAGTTTTGCCAACTTTTTCGGGTTTACAGTGCACTTTCATATAATGAATGCAGAATGATTTTGAGCATAACTCTGTACGTGTTAAGAAGAACATATAATATGTCTGGTTTGGTGTTGCGAAGCGGTTGTTGAGCTTTACTGATGGTGCTGTAGGAATATCTAAGACAAAAATGGTTGGGAAACGCTGCTGTAATCGACTCCTTCCCTACTGTTTTAAGGCTCTTCCTCTGCCTCATTCCTTTTCAGTGCTGTCTGGGTAAAATCATTGCTTTGCTGCTCTGTCCTCCCCATCCACTAGTTAAAGTCATAATATGCACTTTCCTCTTCTCTCCCTCGCTGCCTGTTTTCCCTTTTACATAAATCTCCACTTGACCTCCATTCCTGTCAAGGAAACTGGAGCATCTGTCGGCCTTCCCATTATTGGAGATTTTCCCCTGTACGTGTGACGTTTAGAGCAGACCCCAGCCCTCCCTCCACACTCCATCACCTCTAGGAAACTCACTGTCCCCATTCTCTCCTGTTTGCCCTCTCTGTGTCACACCTCTCAGGTAGATATACAGTCAGCTACTATATTTAGTGGCTGTTTGAGAGTGTTATATAGTGTTTGTTTGAGAGTGGGTGCTTGGAATGGCAGTTTATGTTGAGTAAAGTGCACTGAAAAATTGTGTATTTACTAATGTCATTAACTGTCCTGATCAGTGTTGGGGGTAACGCATTACAAGTAACGCGAGTTACGTAATCAGATTACTTCTTTCAAGTAACACATTACTTTTAAATTTACAACAAAATATCTGAGTTACTTTTTCAGATAAGTAATGCAAGTTACTTTTTTCTTCTTATTTATTGACAGCATCCTATTTTTCTATATTCTAGAATTGCAGCAAAGCTGAAAAATTAGTTTGAGCTGCACCCTCTACTGTACAAGTGTGAATCTGCATTTCCTTAGGCCTGAGTCTTATTCATTTAACTTTTGGTGCCAAAAATAGAACTTTTATGTGGCATTAAAAAACAAGCACGCACTCCCACGCGCTGATCATTGTAGCCAATCACAGGCATATCCGATGAGCGCGTCAACACAATGGCCGATCAGAGATGTTTATGAATCCGCTCAACAGCGCTCAAAGCGTCACGTTTTTAAAATTTCAGTACCGATAGGTACCGAAGTCGGTACTTTTGACAACAATACAAGTAATACAAAAGTAACGTAACACATTACTTCACATAAAAGTAATACAGTCAGTTACTATTTTAGGGAGTAATGCAATATTGCCGGCTCAGTATTCGCCATAGAACAGGGAAGCTCTGAACTGTGCTCACTACATCAACAGTGTACGAGATTGACAAGGAAGAGGAAAAATTGTTGAAATAAGTTGTTATTTTTATGCACAAAAAGTATTCTCTTACTTAACATTAAGGTTGAACCAATGTAGTCACGTTGACGTCACGTCACGTTGACTTTAACGATGTCTTTACTACTTTTCTGGACCTTGAATGTGGTAATTTCGTTGTTTTTTGTGGGAGAAAAAAAACCTCGGATTTCATCAAATATATCTTCATTTGTGTTCCGAAGATGAATGAAGGTCTTACGGGTGTGAAACGACATGAGGGTGAGTAATTAATGACAGAAATTTCATTTTTGGGTGAACTAACCCTTTAAACACATAAATGTCGACTTTAAAACTAAATTCGTTCAACCCCTAGCACGTATGTGTAAGAAAACAAGCAAATTAATAATCATTATGTACTTTAAAGGTGCCATCGAATTGAAAATTGAATTTATCTTGGCATAGTTAAATAACAAGAGTTCAGTACATGGAAATGACATACAGTGAGTCTCAAACTTCATTGTTTCCTCCTTCTTATGTAAATCTCATTTGTTTAAAAGACCTCCGAAGAACAGGCGAATCTCAACATAACTCCGACTGTTACGTCACAGTCGGGAGCATTAATATGTACGCCCCCAATATTTGCATATGCCAGCCCATGTTCAAGGCATTAGACAAGGGCAGCCAGTATTAACATCTGGATCTGTGCACAGCTGAATCATCAGACTAGGTAAGCAAGCAAGAACAATAGTGAAAAATGGCAGATGGAGCAATAATAACTGACATGATCCATGATAACATGATATTTTTAGTGATATTTGTAAATTGTCTTTCTAAATGTTTCGTTAGCATGTTGCTAATAAATGTGGTTAAAGTTACTATCGTTTATTACTGTATTCACAGAGACAAGAGCTGTTGCTATTTTCATTTTTAAACACTTGCAGTCTGTATAATTCATAAACACAAATTCATTCTTTATAAATCTCTCCAACAGTGTGTAATGTTAGCTTTAGCCACGGAGCACTATCAAACTCATTCAGAATCAAATGTAAACATCCAAATAAATACCATACTTACGCGATTAGACATGCTGCATGACAAACACTTTGTAAAGATACATTTTGAGGGTTATATTAGCTGTGTGAACTTTGTTTATGCAGAGAGCGCAAGTATTTAAAGGTGCCACAGCCTGAATCGGCGCATTTCTAATTATGCCTCAAAATAATATAAAATAAAATATTTTTTAATAAAAAAAAATCTATGGGGTATTTTGAGCTGACACATTCAAGGGACACCTTACACTTATATTACATCTTGTAAAAAAACGTTCAATGGCACCTTTAAGTAAGCAATAAGGTACGAGAGGCTGTGCAGTATCGTGAATAAGTCACGGCTGAAGGGCCTTGTTAGGCACGACGCGAAGCAGACTTATTCATTAAACAGCACTACCCTGCTTTTATATAACTGAAAGCCTTCCTTCTTCCGGAAAAAATAGTCCCTGACCTTGAACAGCAACAGACTTTTTACATTATCACGCCATTAGATGGCGGCAAAGACTGTCTTTAAGAGTATGTGAGTCCGTAGTGAAGACTTTTACATTGAAAAGACTGAATTGTTGTGAACACAGAACAAGACGCAACTGACAAATGCTTTGACCAGTGCTGTCAGTCACGGAAAACACCTTAACTGTTAAAAGGACAGGATAATACATCAGACATTTAAACAGATTTTTTATTATGAACATCGAACTGACCTGAAAGAAAATGCTAAATGTGAATGCAGGTAATAAACTCGCTCACTCAATCTTCTACATAATACAGTAAGATTCAATGAACAATATCAATTGAGAACCTACAGTTTACGTTGCTAAGAGTGGTTGCTAAGGTTGTTGTGTAGTGATACACAGAACCGTTGGGTAAAGCGGTCATAGTGAATAAAACACAGCTATTGATCAATCAGAATCAAGAACAGGAACTAACGTAATGTCAGAAAGATATCACGATATGCTGATTCTACCTATGAAGCGAGGGAACTGATTGAGACGCACCCTTGAACTCAGACAAATAGTCACAATGAAACTATGACTATAAACTAAACATGATTTTTAAACTAATAATTTTTATTTCTTTTTTATCATGGACTCACACTGTCATTGACCCACAATGACTCAAACAGATACAAATACTTGGTCTCTAGTGCTGGGTTGTAAAAAGAGATGCCTAGTCTTTTTAAGCACCTCTTAAGGTGCCACTTTATTGTTCAACTGCCTCCTCAAGAGCTTTATATGAGTAAACAGTCTTACGGTTTAGCAGTGAAGACCCAGCAGTGAGTGGGCTAATCAATGCGTTACACTGCTGACATGTCCTCAGATGTGCTTACAGTAAACACTACTCGCCTGTTATTCACAGCGACCTTGCAAGCATTGTATAGCGGTCTCAGTGAGAGTCTTCATCTCCTCAAAGACCATCCAGACTCCATGAATTCATTTAAACACATAAAGAGTTTGCCAGAATATACCATCATATCATAGAGATCTGCTGTGGAGTATGAGTACATGTAAGTGTAATATATGTTGTGTAGGCCAGTGAGTGTGATAAACGTTCACAGCTTGTGTGCTAAGACATGTGGGGTGCAGAGATTGACATGATGCAGTCATGCTGAAATCAGTCCAGTTGACAAAAGCCAAATGCACAATGTAATGTTATGACTAATTGCTGCGTGTTTTCGCTTGTTAGCGTGTCGGTGTGAAGACCATACAGGGTAATTCATGTGTGCTTCTATCATCTTGGCAGTAAACTGTAATGACTAATTTGTGAGTGTGTTTACAGATTGGACCACAGAGCGCTATGAATAATCTAAATGTGTTTGATCAAACCAGCTGCTTTACGAACACGATTATGACCGTACGTAGAATGGAGTAGCCTATTTATTTGTGTGTGTGTGTGTGTGTTTTAAATGCACATCACTGTCCCTCGTGGTTACTAACCAGTGCTTTGTGTTGTGTTTAGCTCGTTTAAGGTAACCTACTGTGAATATTGTGCTGATTTCTCCTAGGACCTCTCAATAGGCTAAGTTTCTGTGTTTCTACAGACTTCAGCTTGAAGGGCATTCGAATGTTTTTTTGTATTATTACAGTGTAATTATACATTTAAGTACTGAGTAAGTTGTCTTCTGTCTTCCGGTTTGTAGGAGCAGGGGACAAAAAATGTTAATCCCAAAAAGTTCAAACATGTAGTTCTCCAAGATGTGCATAGTAGCAATAGTCAAAAAAACCCACGAAAACAAATCAAAAGGAATATTTACAATATTTCAACAAATGTAAGTTTGGCTATGCCAATGTCCAGGCCCAAAAATACACATGCAATTCAACCTCTCCACCCTCCATTCTTCTTCTTCTTAGTTTTATGGCAGATTGCAACCATGGCTTACCAGGTGCATACTGCCACCTACTGTATCGGAGTAGGTAGCATGGATATTAATCTACTTTACAAAAAAAAAAAAAACAATTATCTAAATCCAATAGACCCTTTTACAGCCCACGTGATCAAATAGTTGCGCGCGCATTTTGGCAACGGAAGTGGTGTTGTTGCCTATTGGTTTTAACGTGTTAGCAACTCTGAAGGACTCTCAAGTGTAACGCATTGAGCGTGACAGTCACTCATTTCGGTCTTTTGTCACGCACTCCCGCCACACATTGTATTTCTCACGCAGAAAAACTATTTTTCATATATTTAATATGCCGCTGCGCCGGGCAGGAATCAAGCGCGTCTCCCCTGGAGTAGCCTGCCACTTATCAGCCAATCAAAAAAAGAAAGAGGCCACACAGTAGCCAATCAGAAAATAGCACTATTGTATCTGGGTAAGATTTAACGCAACAGCCAATGAAAAAAAAGCATATCCTGGAATTGTTCGGCATCATCCTCGTTCACCCACAGAGGAAAACACTGGAGCTCTGAGCATCACTTTGAGCACAGAGTAAGTCATGATCTCATATTTTAATGTTACAACAAATTCACAGCTTGTTTGACACAAACAATGACAACTTGACTGCTGTAAGAGAATGTTTCCCAGATAATCAGCATCAGTTTTTCATGAGTGTCTGAACTTAGTCAAGTTTTACAGCCTGTTCACTGAAAACACCTGATCAGTAGTCTAGACCTAGTTATATTTTCGTTATCACACGATGACTGACATTTTGTCACATTAAACATCTCTCTCTCCAAATTTTATTAGCACTAAATAAATTATAGTGTATTACATCGTCGATGTTATTGGTCACTTTAAAAATCATGTCATGTTGTTGGATATTTGTCATTCTTGCCTGTCTTTAAAACTTGAGAGCCCTGGTTTATGTATATATATCTGGCCACTGTATTTGGCCATCTGCTAACGTCTTATATCCACTCGACTACACGGATCTGATAGCCGGATACCATTTGATAAAGTCAACTTTTTAAAATAACTTTATCTGTCTGTGTTGCTTAATCCGCTCGCGAAGCTGTAGATATATATATCACTTTCGGAGTTGCTAACACGTTAGAACCCATCATTGTGTACAAACAGTAAAAGGGTCTATAATACAACCCTGTATCCTTTAAATATTCCACAACAGCATCCTGCGTTATTTTAACCCCTTCTCCTGTTGTTCCCAAAAAACCTTCAAGGTTCCATTTCCTTCCAATCTGAATTATCTTTTGCTTTAATCTATTCATCTCTTTCCTATATTTCCTACAATTCCTTCCATCAATACCCTGTGCATTAATACATTTCTGTATACTATAATATTTTATTCCACTATTATCCATGTCCCATATGTCCTGCCATTTCTTAATTAATTATTGCTTGGCTTCTCCTTTGCCAAATGGAATATTTAGAATATCGTTTATCCTGGTTGATTTCTTTGCTATTTTGTCTGCTTTCTCATTCCCTTTTATATTTACATGAGCAAGTACCCAGCAGAATCTCACATCTATCTGAAGCCTCCGCAATCTAAATAAACTTTGGTGGATTTCTAACATTAAATCTTCTCTATTAGATCACTCTCCATTCCCCTAAAATGGCTGCCTTTTAAAGCTTTGGCTCCTCCTATATTTGGGAGCATACCATTTTAGGGGGAAACCTATAAGTTGCAAGCAAAACCATCAAACCTTCATTCTAGTTCAGCTTTACAACATACATCAGACGGGACATATAAGACAACACTTACATCAACGGTTCTCTCCCTCCCCTATGAGGTCAGAACCAATGCGGAGAAATCTGCCATGAGCAAATGTTAGGTTAAAAATGGCTACTTTCCATGTGGACAGGTTTGGAAAGTGAGAGGTGCACCAGAAGGTATGTCTAGCTGTTTGAAATGCATAGAAGTTAACTTGATAACTAAATGAAATGAAATAAACACTTATTGTGTAAAGTATTTGTGGTATTCTTTTCTGTGTAACGATATTGAAACATCACTGAACATTTAAACAAATAACAACATTTAACAGACAAATCAAAACTAACAACTTGGGATGATAATTGGGATGTCACAACAACAAAATTAGTGCTACAATACATACAACTACATAAGAATGGTATAGTTTGCCTGCATTTAGTTTGTATGTATGTGTAATGGTGGAAAGAGTTCATTGTGCACATACCCATGCTCAGTCCCTTCAAAATAAAAGTCCTAGGTCACAGTCACACTTTATAAGTTGTCCTTAATATACATAATTTTTACAGTGTACTTATTGTGTTCATATTTTATTGCAAAACATATGGGTATGGAGACCGGTTTGGCGGTATGTTTAGGATCATTGTCGTGTTGGAAGGTGAATGACCTGCCCATCTTCAGCTGTCTGAGGGATGCAGGTTTTCCTAAAGAATTTGGATGTGCTTGGCAGCATCCATTTTCCCTTTAATCCTGTCCAATCGCCCAGTCACTGCACCCCCACAACATGATGCTGCCACCACCATGTTTCACAGTATGTATGGTGGTTTTTGGTTGATGTGCTTTTCACCAAACATAGCGCTTGGCGTTCAGTCCAAAAAGGTCAATTTTGGTCTTATAAGACCATGGCACCTTTTAGCAGATGGCATCAGAGTCTTCCAGGTGTGTTTTTGCATGTAAAGTGAGTGTAAAGCTTGTGAGATAGTCGTCACATGAACAGGCTGACCAGTCGTAACCATAAAGCCTTGTAAGTCCTTCAAAGTTGCCATTGGTAGTTGTCTTGGTAGCTTGTCTGATGAATGTCCTCCTGGCTCAGTCATCCAGTTCTAGGCAATGTGTTGGTGGTGCCATTCACTTTCTAATTCTTCTGCTATGAACAGTACTCACTCAGAGGGATAGCTAATATGGATTGCAACTTTATCCCAGTGGCCGTTTGAAAGCACTTTCCCAACCATGGTGGATTCTTTACAGTACCATGCACTACTAACAGTGTAATCTTTAAGAAACAGCTGTTTTTTTTTTTTTCTGAAGTAATCAAAACCCTACAATTGATGTCAGGTGGGGCAATTGGCCTGGTGTTTGATCTGGAAGTTGCACCAGAGCAAGTTTATGGGGCTGATCTCTTTAGAGAGAAACCAAGGGCCTGTACCATGATGGTAGTTGAACAAACTCAGGGTTATAGGATTAGTTTCAAGTTGACAAAACCAAACCACTCCAATCTGGCTTTGTTGGTACCATGATGCTGATCATCAACTTTCTCTGTCAACTCAGGCTTTGATCCTGAGATTGTGGAGCGCGTGCACATGAATGCATGACATCAGTGGTGAACAGCCAATCGCATGCCTTGCAACAGAGAGAAACTATGATTCACTTCTCGCGAGAGAGCCAGCGTGATTCAAAGCTCTTTTGAGTTTAAGAGATTGAAGAAAATGAAGAATTTAAACGCATTTACACTAAAGAAAATACTTGTCCATGAAAGAAATTATCTTGCTTTATCAGTGAAAGTGAAACTTGTGAAATTAGTTTATATAGTTGATTATATATAGCGATAAAGACTCAAACATGTAAGGTAACATAGTCATTTTTAGCTTATTTATATTACACATGATCTGTATATATTAATAGATGCTAGATTCTTAATAATAACTGTTAAACTAAAATCGCTTCTGTAATGAATTAATAGTAATACAGATCATATAGTAATTTTATAAATCATATATAAATTATAAAATAATTCTAATTATCATTAAAGCCAGATAATTTCATTGTTGTTTTACTATAGTGACCTTTAATTTGGAGGAAGAGAAACTGGGGGAGTGACTTTATTGCGTTGGATGTGTCAGTGTCACTTAGCTTACATCTGATTGGTCCAATTTTGGTTTAAGATCTCTAAACCAGAACATAACCTGCCCCGGAGCAGGTTAGCGTGGAGTGTAAGTTACTATGGCGATGAACACCGCTAAAAGCCAAGTCATTTTCATGGTACCTAAAACCCAGGATTGGAGTAAACTAATCTCAAACTTACCTGGTTAGCCAACTAATCCAGCTACATGGTACAGGCCCAGGTATTTCACTAATTAATTTTTAGAATGTTTGAAAATGTCATTTTCACCCTGATGATGAGGGTTATAATGTGTACAATAATTGAATGAACTTTCTTTCTTAAACATGAATTAACTTTCTTTCAAATACAAGAGTAGAGTACTGAACGTCTCAAAGGTTTTTTCTCTTTTAACTGACAGTCATTGGTAGCATGTCTCCTTATCTTATCTCTCAGTGTGTGATGACAGACGGACGAGTCCCCTGAGGCCTGAGAGAGAGACAACCATCACCAGTCAGCCATTAACCATTACACCATGACCCACAGCTGCCCCTCCACACACACACACACTCACACAGGTGTACATGCACAGGTATGTAGACATAGTTCACTGAGGAATACGTAATCCAGGAATAAAACCTTGAGGTTCCAACAGCACCGAGATCATCAGAGATTCTGTTTCTTCATGCACTTACATAATTATTTGCAGTATGTCTGTAAGAGTCAGTGGGACAGATGACGTCCTCGTGGAGCTAAAAGAGACTCCCTCCATCTCTATCCTCAGCTTATAAACACAAATCTGCATGTTTGCTATAATGCTGTTAAAATTAGAACAAGCAAAGCAAGATTTCAACTGTCAGCGGCTTACACAATATCTTATATAGGCGGCTGAGAGTGAGCAGTTTTACATATTCTACATGTCTAATACGAGCATCTGGTGTTGAATCATAAAAAAAAAAATATTGAATGTTTTTATAGCAATCCTGCTATTCAGAGGATCATATCTATGACTGCTGGTATTTATTCATTATACAAACAACAAAGAAAAGACCTCACTTTCTTTGTGACCTGACTGAGACGAGTGTCTGTTTGTAAAATGCATTTGATGAAGTGTGTTAAAATGCTGATTTATTTCGCCATGATGAAAGTGTGCTATTTATACAGTCATGAAGAAAGAATCTCTGATTATAATTCAGAGGATAAGAGGTAGCTGCAGGCTGTCAGGATAAAGCGAGCATCTCAGTTGTTGTTGTGTTAAGGCAAGCTTTGTAACAGTTTTCTGTTTCAGTCTGAGCTGATGGTGAGTGTGAACATGTCTTGATTCAGATCAGTCACCTTTGACCTCAGGGCAGTGTGGATATGGACTGATTCAGGTTAAAATATCATTAAAGGGTTACTTCAGGATTTAGCATTAAGCTTTGTATTAGCAGAATACCACTAGTATTTTTGAATTAGCGTGCTTTCCCCCTTCATATCAGCCCGATATGAGAGATTTATGCATTTTTATTCTGTAAAAAAGCCTCCGATGGCGCAAAAATCGTCATTTTGCGTCATCGGAGGTTTTTTGGCCAGAGGCTTAAAACTACAGCCAGTAATAGCAAGTAGTTCCGCATTTTTCACCACGCCCATACATATGCGCGTTTGAGGTTACTCACGGACATAGATCAGGCCAGGCTGTTTTTCCTCTGGGAAAGTGAATATAGATGGTATCGCGCTGTCCTTCAGAATGGTTCTCTTCATTGCAAAGATATTTGGTTCGTAGTCCTCGTGCTTGAAATGGAGACTACATATTCTGTGGTTTTTTAGGTTTTCTATAACGGTGTCATCTCCAAACTTCGGGTGTTTGATGGCCCGCAGCCACTGTTTACATCGCTCTAAATCTTTAACTTAATCGGAAAATGATGGAAACTTACTTGTCCTTTCCTGGTTTTGGGTGTACATCCAGGTACAAAGCAATTTAGCACCATTTCGCTGTAAATGTGTGAACTAACTCACGATTTATTTGTTTGAATTTTCCTGAATGCCACCTGTAACCGATAGGCGTGGTTTGGGCGTGGCCTCGCAAGGGCAGCAAAACATGTGCATTCTGGGAGTTGTTGTCTTTCATCCACATTAGTCAAAAATACATTTTCTGCCTTTTCTCAGTCTAGAAAGCTCCAAATTCAAAAATAATTTCACATTTCTACTACATAAATTCATATACATTCATCTTTCCAGGGGTGAAGTACCCCTTTAAGAAATCTCCATGCTGTAAATATTGTGCCAACGAATAACCAGAAAGTTACTGTTTTTTAAATCATTGTAGAATTGGTGTAAATTACTGTAATTTGATGACTTAAAATTAATATGCTTAAAGAACTGATAAATATCATGCGCATGATTTATAAATCGAGGGGACAAAACACTAAATCGTGCATACAATTTAGCAAATCGAGGGAACGAATTATATCGTAGGCACAATTTAAGAAATTGAGGAACGAAATAGTAAATCTCACAGAGCAACCAATTGGATGTCAATCAATCTGGTTTCAAGAGTTGCCACTCAACCGAGACTGCACTGCTGTCGGACACTGAATCCTTGCAGATTGCAAAGGCTGATTCCAAATCATCAGTTCTCATTCTGCTCGATCTATCTCCTGCCTTTGACACAGTGAATCATCAGATCCTCCTGTCCACCCTCTCATCACTGGGCATCACAGGTACTCCACTTCTCTGGTTTGAATCCTATCTCACAGGAAGGTCTTTCAAGGTTGCCTGGAGAGGGGAGGTATCCAAAGCTCATCACCTGAACTCAGGGGTTCCTCAGGGTTCAGTGCTTGGACCCCTCCTCTTCTCCATTTACACTACATCACTTGGTCCCATCATACAGGCACATGGTTTCTCCTACCATTGCTATGCTGATGACACACAACTCTTCCTTTCATTCCAACCAGATGATCCCACAATAGCTGCACGAATCTCAAGCTGTCTGGCAGACATCTCGGCATGGATGAAAGAACATCATCTACAGCTCAACCTGGCTAAGACAGAGTTTCTCGTCTTCCCTGCCAATCCGACTCTAAATCACAATTTCAGCATCCAGCTAGGTACATCCTCAATTACCCCATCAAATTCAGCCAGAAATCTTGGAGTAATCCTTGATGACCAACTGACCTTCAAGGACCACATTGCAAAGACAGCTCGGTCATGCAGATTTGCACTATACAACATCAGGAAAATCAGGCCCTTTCTAACAGAACATGCAACACAACTTCTGGTCCAGGCTCTGGTCATTTCTAGGCTTGATTACTGCAATGCACTTCTGGCTGGACTGCCATCATGCCCAATCAAGCCTCTACAAATGATTCAGAACGCAGCAGCACGTCTCGTCTTCAACTAGCCCAAAAGAGCCCACGTCACGCCTCTCTTCATCGGCTCCCACTTCTTGTCTGTTTGCCTTGTCATGACGACTCGCTTGTTGTATTCCTCACTTGTAAGTCGCTTTGGATAAAAGCGTCTGCCAAATGAATAAATGTAAATGTAGTAAATCACGTGCACAATTTCACAAATCGAGGGAACGAAATAGTAAATCATGTACATGATTTAGCAAATCAAGGGAATAAAATAGTAAATAGGAAGCACGATTTACTTTTTTTTCTTGCATGTCATGTGTGGGGCTCCGTACATAACTTTATCTTCCAGTGAAATGACAGACTTCTCTCTGGTGATGAATGCTGGACTTCTCCAATCATTTAATCATTTGAAACCCCGCCCTTTTGTTACAGTCATCAGCAAGCTGGCATTCAGATCTGCCACCAGAAAGCTGAGGTGTACATCACAATATGGAAAATCTGTTGGATAAATCATTTATAATAAGCACTGCAATATTCCATGAAAAAAAATAGTCAATTTTGATTTCATGGTGAAATGTCTTCTGTGTGGCCTCATCTCTCTTAAAGACTTATGTTCGAAACACTTTCCTTCCCTCTGCAATGGGGAGGACAAACCCTTTTCGATAGCGCATTAAATCTGGACGGATCCCCTCAGAAGCAATGCCCTAATGCTAAAACTGACCTAGTTTTAATGGAGAGCATTGCAGTGACCATTCAAGCTGATGGTGCTTAAATGTAATGCCCTACAACCATACTCACTGCTCTCCACTCATGTGTGTTAACTCATGCCAGGAGCGTCCACTTCCTCTTTCTTTTCTTGCCCAGATCTCACTGGATCACACTTTCTTTTTCAATGCATCTCTTTTGCACTCTCTTTTTCTGTCTCTCTCTCTCTTCCACTCTGTGGATGTGTTGACTCTGTTGAGAGACTGGAGGCTTTCCCACTTTTTTTTTTTTAAATTTATTTGAAGTTGAATGTAATCCCTTGCATCCCCAGATGTTGACACAGTGCTGACTCTAGCAGGAGGTCCTCCTCAACATACCAGTGTGTTTAGCCTATCTCCATGCTAAATCCTTATATTGTAACATAACCGTAACTATGTATTGAACATTGTGGGTGTGTGGATTGACGTCACATTTCGATCGATCGTTTAGAATATGACAAGAAAAAAATTATATGCATGAGCATTCTATCATTTTTAAGGTCTCATCTTCCTGTTTTTGGTTCGTTTACATGTCTTTGATCTGTGTTGAGTTCATATATCATTCGAACTGCACCAGAGTTTGTTTGGTTCGTTTCACACATATGGATCATTTGTTTTGTTCCAAAACAGCGACTAAATTTGTTACAATGTTGCATTTTCTTCTTGGTTCGGTTCGCTTTCACATGGCAACATTTCAAAGCGTACGAAAATGCGCTTAGGCAAGTCACATGCGAGTACAACTGTCCTCTTATTGGTCAGAGTTTTCTCTGCGTCATCCATCAAAATAATGATTGACAAGTTCGCTCCATGAGCTTATTGTGGCTTTATATAGAGACAAACAATATATGAATGTTGCCGTCATTCCCGCTGTTAAATTATATACTACATTCATGTTAAAGGTGCCGTAGAACATCTTTTTAAAAGATGTAATATAAGTCTAAGGTGTCCCCTGAATGTGTCTGTGAAGTTTCTGCTCAAAATACTCCATAGATTTTTTTTAATTAATTTTTTTAACTGCATATTTTGGAGCATCATTATAAATGAGCCGATTTAGGCTGCTGCCCCTTAAAATGCTCACGCTCCCCACCCATGGAGCTCGCGCTTGCCTTTAACAGCATAAACAAAGTTCACACAGCTCAAAATGGATCTTTACAAAGTGTTCGTCATGCAGCATGTCTAATCGCGTAAGTATAGTATTTATTTGGATGTTTACATTTGATTCTGAATGAGTTTGATGGTGCTCCGTGGCTAAAGCTAACATTACACACTGTTGGAGAGATTTATAAAGAATGAAGTTGTGTTTATGAATTATACAGACTGCAAGTGTTTAAAAATGAAAATAGCGACGGCTCTTGTCTTGTCTCAGTGAATACAGTAATAAACAATGGTAACTTTAACCACATTTAACAGTACATTAGCAACATGTTAACGAAACATTTAGAAAGACAATTTACAAATATCACTAAAAATATCATGATATCATGTCAGTTATTATTGCTCCATCTGCCATTTTTCGCTGTTGTTCTTGCTTGCTTACCTAGTCTGATGATTCAGCTGTGCACAGATCCAGACGTTAATACTGGCTGCCCTTGTCTAATGCCTTGAACATGGGCTGGCATATGCAAATATTGGGGGCGTACATATATTAATGATCCCGACTGTTACATAACAGTTGGTGTTATGTTGAGATTCGCCTGTTTGTCTTTTAAACAAATTAGATTTATATAAGGAGGAAACAATGGTGTGTATGTCATTTATATAAGAATGGAGTTTGAGACTCACTGTATGTCATTTCCATGTTCTGAACTCTTGTTATTGACCTATGCCAAGATAAATTCAATTTTTAATTCTAGGGCACCTTTAATGCTGCGGCAAATTCAAACCTCTCTCTGTCTTTGGATTTCTCCGCGCTGTCTAGTAGGCGAACTGTTGTCAGTGTGTCGAGACCATATGAATGTTATAATGATGCAGAGCGGGAATCAAGGCTTCGTCGGGACAGAATTCTCAGACAGAGAAGTGCAATTACACAACATGCGCATGAGGTGCTCTTTGGTTTTCAATTATGGTAAATAATTTGCTCACTCACAGAATCAGACACCACTGCTTTTTATATAGCACACTTCCCATTATGAATTATGATATCGTTTGGTTCGTAGGTTTGTTGTTTGCTTTCACATCTCAAGCGAACCACTCCAGAGTTCTTTTGGAAGTGGACCAAGACCCATCTTTTCAGTGTTCTTGGTCCACGTGTTTGGTGCGCACCAGGATTCGGTTGGCAGCGTTCACACATGTTCAAATGAACCGCACTATCAGAGCAATCGCACCAGGGTTCGTTTTAATCGAACCAAACATGCAAGACTTGTAGTTCGGTTCGTTTGGTTTGGACCTGGTCCGATTAGCGCAGATTTGCAATTTTATCACTGAACCAAAAAATACTAAACCTACAAGCATAGGAATACGTTCACAACCTGATTGGTCGGATTTTGTGAAGTTGCCTATTTTGAGACGGAACTTACTGAACATCCAAAACAGTGCTGTGTGCTGAGATAAATACGCTTGTTGTGTGCCATAGCCTGCATATGGTGGTATTTCAGCCAGCTGGGAATTCATGAAGAGCTTATAAAATGTGTAAAGTAGTCAAAACAGCAGCGGGAATCCATCCCTCCGTCACACACACTAACGATCTGCTGCGTGGAGACACGCGTCTGATGCCTGTGATTAGCATCTTCCTGTTTTTGGTTCATTAATATGTCTTTGGTCTGTGTTGCGTTCATATATCATTCAAACCGCACCAGAATTCATTTGGAAGTGGACCTAGACCCATCTTTTCAGGAGTCTCGGTCCGCTTGTTTGGTGCGCACCAGGGTTTGGATGTCAGCGTTTACACGTTCAAATGAATCGCACTATCAGAGCAATCGCACCAGGGTTCGTTTTAGTCGAACCAAACATGCCAAGTGTGAACACAACCTAAGGGGGCTTTCACACTGGGTTCATTTGCTGTGATCCGAGCCCGGGCGCGAATGTTCCCGGAGCCACCCACAACGTTGGTCTGGTTTCTCACTAAACCTGATTCTGTCAAACCCTGGTGCGTTTGCATTCATCTTACATCATCACAAACGTGCACGCCGCATGATAAAAAACAGAACGCGGGTCAATAAATAGTTTTTTTGTTAATTTGGTGCTATTATGTGCAGCAGAGTAAAGGACACTCGGGTGTACTGTGTGTATGTTGCACGTAGACGGCTTTGCTGCTTGCAAACAGACTATTTTGAGGAGACAGCTGATTTTCATTAATTTGCCGCTCTGACTATAACTCTCGCTCGAATCCAAGGTAAATCATCAAAACTACCATCTCTTACATGTGTTTTATTTTAGTAAATATATTATAATCGACTAAAACGCATGCGCTGGTTACCTTACTTCCTAAACAAGTGCTCACCCGAGTCCGTGTTGCTTTCATATTCACGTGAACCGTGCCACAGATTGAGTGCAACCGAACTCAGACCACATTTGGCTAAATGCAACCAAGTGTGAATGCACTCTGAAATTAAGCAGTTGTTCATTTGTTTGACAGCTGACAGCAAAGACTACTCATATTTTCTGTATGGAAAAGAGCAACTTGGATATCTATTATAAATAATTTTGTTTTTGTTCCACTGAAGAAAGAAAATCAGTGTTGTTGTCATTGTTAACTAAAAGTAAAACTATTAAAATAATTTCCCTTAATTGAAATAAAGCTGAAATAAAATAAAATACAAAACTACTAAAACTTAAAAATTCAAATGAAACTGAAAATATAAAAATAAAAGCTAATTCAAGATAATAATAAATATTTGAATAGTATCTAAATAATACAAAAATAAGGTTTAAGACATAATGACAGATTTTTAAAATTATTTTATTTATTTATTTTTTATTTGTGGGGTGGGGGGGTTAAAGTGTACCGTTAAGTAATTCTCTTCATAAAATCTCATTTATATTTCACTTCTCACACAATACAGATTGAAAATCACCCACGAGTACCAAGATTACCATCAGGAGACTATATACTTAACCTTAATATACTTGCTGCTATGACACCTCCTCCACTTTCCTTCTTTCTTTTTTTTTCCTTTCCCGACTGAGGAACATGCAGACGCTCACACATACAGACTCGCATCGCGTGCTTCATCCCTCACTGCCTTCTCTCTCTCTCTCTCTCTCTCTCTCTCTCTCTCTCTGTGCTTGTTTCTAGTGGGTGCTGTGAGGCGATGACAGTTGTATTAGCAGTCGATTGCGAGGTCACTCTCGCTCAGCTCCTCTGAGACACAGCAGTACAGCAGAGGAGCAAAGCAGAAACAAGAGCAACAAATAGAAAGAATGAGATATCCAGTCACAGACAGCTGAATGCAGACCCTCATGACTGTGTGTGACCATCAGTAAGTCTCTTAAAGGGGACCTATTATGCAAAATTCACTTTTAAATGGTGTTTGAACACAGATAGCCTATAGCCTATAATGATAAAAATCCACCAACTCCTTTTTTTTAATCCCCATAAATCATAAGCAGTGTGTCAGAAGAAGCCGTTTGCAGATTGTAGCAATGTGACGTCACAAATGCGTAGACCCCGCCCACAACTGCTGATAGACTCCGCCCTGTTCCCTTAGCTCCTCCTCCAGTGAGCTGTACACAGTCCGCCATGTTTATCTCCTCACCAGAGCATTTAATATCGGCATTCAAGTAAGAAATGTATTCTTATTAAAGCCACTAAAGTTATTCAGTCAAGAGCAGTGAGTGATTTTCTGTTTTTCTTTTGTTGTTTGATTCATATTAACAGCAGATACAGCACTTTAATACACAGATCTAATTTACACATGTGATTTCTTTCCCTCCTGTTTACATTCAGACATAACCGACTGTGAACTTTGTGAACTCACAGGACGCGTCGTCTGACAGTCAGCTTTCTGTGCACGTGTTTCAAATGTGTGCGCTCAGAAAACCATATCTGAAGTTTAAACTCTTTTGGCTTTAATAATAAACATTCTTGATGATGAAGAACTGCAATGTCACATGAGCGTGGCCGTGATAGAGATCAAAACCAAACAGATGTTTTGTTAGTTTTTGGATCTGGGGCACGAGTTGTACAGGCTCAACCCTCTTCTGGAAAGCAGGGGCGGGGAACAGCAGCTCATTTGCATTTAAAGACACATGCACGAAAACAGCATGTTTTTCCTTCCACTCAAAAATGGGCATTTACAACATGATATAATAAATGATTTTGAGCTGAAACTTCACAGACACATTCTGGGGACACCAGAGAGGGCATAATAGGTACCCTTTAAAATATCAGAAAAATATGACCTCTTTATGTCAAATCAAGGTTAGTTCAGGTTGTAAGGTTGCAACTCCCCAAAAACTCATTTATGAATTAATAATTCATGATAGTTGTAAAAAAAAAAAAAAAAAAAAAAAAAAAAATGATTGATTGATTATATACATGACATTTACAAATACATTATCATAATTTTGGAATTTTTGGAAGTACTGATTAAGATGTGTACATGCACATGTATGAAAATATGTGATTTCTTTTTACTTTATGGTTATGCTAAATAACACTTTTCATTAATTTCAAAACTTTTCTTTTAAAAAGCTTTTCAAAACCACACTCTAAAAAAATGCTGGGTTAAAAACAACCCAAGTTGTAAATATCGACAAACCCAGTGGTTGGGTTAAATGTTTGACCAACCTGTTGGGCAGTTTTATTTAACTAACTATTAAAAATGACTATATGACAGGCTTAAAATGAACCCAAAATAGGTTGGAAATTAAAATTCAGACACATAATTACTAGAGGCAACAATAATAATAAAAGGTGAACATTTATTTATAAGCAATTTAATAAATGTTTATTATTTAATTATTTATAAAACTTAAATTCATTTATTAAACATATTAATTCCTAATGAATTCCAACCTATTTTAGCTGAATTTTAAGCAGGCAATATAGTGTTTTTTAAACAATAGTTGAATTAAATGACCCTGCAGGTAAACCAATCGCTGGTTTTGTCCAACTTGGGTTATTTTTAACCCAGCATTTTTTAGAGTGAATATGAAACCAACATAAATGTATTGTGCGTTTACAGTACGAAAGAGTATATTTCTAAAACTTGACGTGTTTTAAACTGCATTTTCCTTCCTTTTAAAAGATTTTTCCTTACAGACTTGTTTACATCATTAACCCAACTTTATTCTCACATCTGCTGCTATCTGACCAGGGATTTTGTAGGTCAGTGGATAAATGCATGGATCAGGAATACTGAATATAAGTTGTTTGTCTAGTGGAGAGATGTTTTGGTTTAAGTACAAAGGCTTCTGGCTCTAATAAGCTTATTAAAAACTAGAAACCTTTTTATTTTAAAGGTGCCTTAGAACTTTTTTTAAAAAGATATAATATAAGTCTAAGGTGTCCCCTGAATGTGTCTGTGAAGTTTCAGCTCAAAATACCCCATAGATTTTATTTAATTCATTTTTTTACCTGCCTATTTTGAGGCATAATTAGAAATGAGCCGATTCAGGGCTACTGGCCCTTTAATTCTCCTGCTCCCCGCCCACAGAGCTCGCGCTTGCCTTAAACAGTGCATAAACAAAGTTTACACAGCTAATATAACCCTCAAATGAATCTTTACAAAGTGTTCGTCATGCATGCGTCGGATTATGTGAGTATTGTATACTGTTATATTGTTTACATTTGATTCTGAATGAGTTTGATAGTGCTCCGTGGCTAAAGCTAACATTACACACTGTTGGAGAGATTTATAAAGAATGAAGTTGTTTATGAATTATACAGACTGCAAGTGTTTAAAAATGAAAATAGCGACGGCTCTTGTCTCCGTGAATACAGTTAGAAACAATGGTAACTTTAACCACATTTAACAGTACATTAGCAACATGCTAACAAAACATTTAGAAAGACAATTTACAAATATCACTAAAAATATCATGATATCATGGATCATGTCAGTTATTATTGCTCCATCTGCCATTTTTCGCTGTTGTTCTTGCTTGCTTACCTAGTCTGATGATTCAGCTGTGCACAGATCCAGACGTTAATACTGGCTGCCCTTGTGTAATGCCTTTCATAATGTTGGGAACATGGGCTGGCATATGCAAATATTGGGGATGTACATATTAATGATCCCGACTGTTACGTAACAGTCATTGTTACGTTGAGATTCGCCTGTTCTTCGGAGGTCTTTTAAACAAATGAGATTTATATAAGGAGGAAACAATGGAGTTCGAGACTCACTGTATGTCATTTCCATGTACTGAACTCTTGTTATTTAACTATGCCAAGATAAATTCAATTTTTCATTAGAGGGCACCTTTAATAAACTGAAATTGCAGATGGAGATGACAGTATTAGATATTTCCCTTGCTGCAAGCTAAAATGATAGGGAATCATCTGTAATGAAGTCCCCACCAAATGACAGTTTTCCTGCTATATCTTTCGGGAATTCTGTAACTGCACTTCCAATCTAAGTAGTGATGCCCCATATAAGGAAAGCCATGTTAGGGATTCCCCTCATCACTGGCACAGGTCTCTGCTCAATGTGACTCACATCGAGGTGCCAATCACGGCATCAGAGCTGGCTGAGCGTCTCCCGACAGAGGACACAGTCTGTCACTCCGACACTATGAATAGACTGATGAGAAGCCTCCTTTGGGAACGCTGGATTCTTTGGGGAAAATGTGAGCCTGAGTTTATGGGCTGTTGAATGTTTGCGATACAGATTGGACAGATGGTGCAGTAGGGCTGACAGTGGGGCACCTCGTCCTAGTTGAGAATTTCGAATCCCTCAAGAACGGTAAAAACTGCTGTTCTAATTCACAATACCTCTTTTACAGGGTGTATTCACATCCTTATTACCCTACATAGCAAATGTGATGTTTTCCTCCTTGACGGGACATTATGTGCACACGTGTGTTATACCAGAGGCAGGGCATCAAGCAGTTTTACTGAGGCAAATTTTTTTTTTTTAAGTGTATAAGATTAGTTAGTATAGTGGTAAAGTTTTTGTTTATATTATGCAATACAACTTTGCTCATACCCTGACAATAATTTAATATATAAATATATTAAATATAATTTTAACTAAATGTAATTAAAATATAGATACAATATAGTTTTTTCCTGTGAACACTGTGGTGTAATGAACACAATGAACACAATTGTGCTTGGTTCATTAAAATATTATGTGTTGTAAAGTATGTGTGTATAATACAGTACACACACACACATATAAATTAAAGAATATAAAAGAATGAATAGCCTATATAAAAGAATATATTAATATATGAAAGAAAACAACACAGATAATACATAATACATTTAAAAAACAATTATTCAACATATTACCAATGCTGTTTTAGTATCACTGATATTTTTGTTAATATTTTGAATTAAAATGTATTTCTGTATTTTGTATTTTCACTTTAGCTTTAGTTACAATTTTAATAATTTTTTTTAATGTCTATATAGTTTTTATTATTTTTTATTCATTAGTTTATTTTATTATTATTATTTTTTTTTTTTAGTACATCAGCTTAAAGGGGGCATATCATGAAAATCTGACTTTTTCCATGTTTAAGTGCTATAATCAGGTATGAAGGTTTTTACCTTAATGCTTTCATTTTTAATGGATACAGTTCCTCTTTTAAGAAGATAAACATTTGGGATGTTCCATTGACTCTTGCATTGTCAATAATGGATTTTGATCAAAAATGGATGCACCGCTTGATGAAAATAAATGTTGTGATGTTATTTCCATCAAGAGGTGCATCAGTTTTTGGTCAAGATCTTGTATTGACAATGCAAAAGGTGAACACTCTATAAAGTCTACTCCAGCACATCCCAAAAACTTTCAATAAATTTAAAGGAGATATATCATGAAAATCTGACTTTTTTCTGTGTTTAAGTGCTATAATCGGGTCCCCGGTGCATCTGCCAACCCAGAAAACGTGAAAAAGGACAACCAAGTAACTTTGTTTTGGCAAGCCTTTCTCTGCAAGCATGTGAAAAAAATGAGCCGGTCAGATTTCACTCCTCTATTGACGTAGGAAGGGGATCTTAATATAATATTACTGCCCCTTAATCTACACATTTCCACCCACAGTGCCGCTATTTTGTTTTTGCAAGCGACAACAGTGTACCATTTTTAATGCCATGGCAAAAGTTCAAGCAATGATGAGTTGAATCAACTCCACAGCAACTACATAAATTTATCCACTAACCATTCAGAAACGTCCAGTTTCATTCTAAAAGTTGTAACTTCTTCCTGAGTCTCTCCATCAGTGTCGACTCCGGTTTGAACAATGTAAGGCTGAACACCGTTACTGACAATCCTCATTTTGGCTGCGTGAGATTCTCCAGCTTTGTTGTTGTTGAGCTGTTAAAGCTCCGCCCTACATACACAAATTATCACATTGTATCTGTTGATAGTATTATAAATATAAAATATAAGTAAAATCTACTAAAGATTTGAATTGGTAGTACCGACCAAATTTAGACATGTAAATGGATGATTCTATATGTAATTTTCTTAAACTCCCAGGAGACACATTCTCCACCTCTGCACTTAGAAGAGAGAGAAAGGCATGAAATCAGCATCTCCCAGTGGGAATACACTGGAACTGTGCTCATCACGGTTACTATACTTTGACACCAGGCCCCTGTGAGGCTGTCGCAGGCTGTTTGTATGGCCTCGGGCTGTGCAGGGAGCTGCTATATCTCTGAAAACATCACACTCTGCTCTCTGATGGAGACATACAGGGAGATTGAGAGGGAGAGGGAGGGGAGTCGACTGTAATGGAATTGAATTCAATTGAGGGCAATGCCAAATTAAATTGAGTTACATTAAACTGAATCAAGGCATAAACATGCACAAGCATCAAAGAGAAATGAAGAAACTGCTTGTTTTCCTCTCTGACTCATCTTTTGTTGAATGCTCTTTCCACTGTTCTAGACTAGAGCAGAGTCTATTAGAAAGCTACACGAGGATGTACAGTATAACATGCTAAATCACGCATTATAAAGCTGAATGAAATCAGTGCAACAGCGTGCCATCTGCTCAAACAAACAAACCGTGGTCTTCTGTCAGAACTGTCTTGTACTATAATTTATAAAAGGTTTTTAACAGTTTTCTAAGTTCATTTATAGTCAAAAAGTTTAGAAAACATATTTTTAATGCTTTTGAAAGAAGTCTCTTATGATCACCAAGGCTGCATTTATTTGGTCAAAACTACAGTAAAAACAGCAATATTGCTGTTTGGAGTGTGACTTTTGGACTCATGGATTTCATGGTTTGTGATCATGTTCTTCTGTTTAAAAACAGTGAAATAAAAGCAGATATGTTCAGGGCTTGCCATTAAAGGGGTCCTTGATTATGATTTGACTTTTTTTAATTTTAGTTAGTGTGTAATGTTGCTGTTAGATCATAAACAACATCTGCAAAGTTACAATGCTCAAAGTTCAATGCAAAGGGAGATATTTTCTACTACAGCTTTTTAAGGACTACAACAAACTGCTGGTAGGGACTACAATGAGCTTCTTCCTGGGTTGGTGACATCACTTACCCAAACATTTACATAAACCCCACCCCCGAGAACACACAACAAAGGGGGCGGGGTCATGTTGGGCTGCTTTAAAGAAGAGGAAGAGTTGTTGTAGTAGAGCGTTGTTGTCATGCCGTCATTTTACGCCGGACTGCTTCACAAACGAGGGTCGATTCAACACAAAAGATGAACATGACGACACATGCTAGTGGATGAGTTGAATCAATTTCACAGCAACTACATAAATTTATCCACTAACCATTCAGAAACGTCCAGTTTCATTCTAAAAGTTGTAACTTCTTCCTGAGTCTCTCCATCAGTGTCGGTTTGAACAATGTAACGCTGAACACCGTTACTGACAATCCTCATTTTGGCTGCGTGAGATTCTCCAGCTTTGTTGTTGTTGAGCTGTTAAAGCTCCACCCTGGAGCAGCAGCTCATTTGCATTTAAAAGGACACACGTATAAAAAAGACAAGCTATAATCAATGATCTGTGGGGTATTTTGAGCTGAAACTTCACAGACACATTCAGGGGACACCAGAGACTTATATTACATCTTGTAAAAAGGGCAATATAGGTCCCCTTTAACACCCGCCAACCTGCCAAATGCGGGTGTATTTCAGCATTGTAACACAGTCACTTCTACTAGCCACTTTAGCGGGTTGAATTTTATATATAATATATATATATTTCAGTTGTAGGTTTTTAAAAAGGCATCTGAAATAATAAACTAAGTGCAATGTAGTGTCAACCCACCTCCCCTCACTCTGGATGAATATTGTTGGTGTTTCAGGGCGTGAATTTCGCCGTGGGATTGCGCGTATTGCGAGCAGAATTTTACTCATTACCACAGATTTTATGCTCACACCCAAAGCTGGCTCTCATTACTAAATTGAGTTCTTTTTTGCCACTTAAACAGTCAAATACACACAAAATAATGTCAAAATGCCGGTCTTGGTGAGTATTCACAGTCAGTATGTTTTAAGTGAATGTAAACAGTTGAGAAAGAAAACGCATGTGTAACAGTATAATGGATCTGTGCGTCAGGTCTTAAAGTGACAGCAGCCTAATAAACCTGCTGCCACATTAACAATATCTATATGGCAGTTTTCCCCCATGGTATCGATAAGTAGCAAAAAAGTTAATGTCAACCCCTGGATATGTTGTATTTACAAATAGACCTTTTGATAATTTACAGTTATTAAAGGAGTTGTTTTCTATAGCTTACACCATTCAAGCATCTGTTTCCATCCACATTCTGTGTTCACCCAGCCAGCCATTACATCCATCACCCCGCCAGCTGCCTGCTGCAGAGGTGACACCAAAACTGATCAGGGAAAAAATAAATTGTATGTTTGTCGCATGCACTGCATGCTCTGGAGCGTCGAGTTCTTTCCCCCTCTCCCCTGCCCCAGTAAGTTCTCTGTCCAGGTGTCCAGCAGAGATACCCCTCAGAAAGTGTTTGAGGGTGATTATCAGGGATGTGTGCTTAAGCCTGTGTGGAGGGGTGGTAGAGGAGAGTGTGGACTGTATTTTCTGCCCGCTGTTGGCGTCAGCGACTTTGTCCTGCTCAAAGCTGAGGTGCTGATTTTCTAGGACTTGTCTTCTCCAATTTGTTCTCAATGTGTCACACTGACGTGTTTTCTTTTTCCCTTGAGTAGAATGCTTCAGGGGCTGGCCTGTTTGCCTGAATGTGGAGTGCTTGAAGCACGTTAAAGAACCCCTGTGGTGAAAATCGAGTTTTTAATGTTGTTTATACAGTGTGTCTATGTGGTGTTTTTAATATGCTTTAAGACAAACCGTGTGCAAAATCATCAGTCAACACCATTCAGTTTCTGAATATATGGCTGACATAAACATATATGTATGGCAAATTTAAACCAATATTTCCACTTGTCATTGTGCAGCATTTACTACAGTAAAGTTGAGCGAGTGGATCTCTGAGCTGGTGTGAGTAAGTGGAGGCGGGGCTAATTTACATATTCATGAATCCACGTATTCCAATTGAAGCAAGAATGTGAAGTTACATTCAAGCTATTTTAATGCAAAAAAAACAAAAAAAACATGTTTAAATATGTCATTTTGGTAATCAAGTATGAGTTTTAAGGGATAAAATTATTGACTACAGGGGACTTTAATAACAATAGCAGTCTAACGCTTCTGTCGAGGATATCTTTATTTGAGAAAAGGGAGGAAAACCTCCCAGTGAAGACTGTGACTCACTCAGTGTCCCTGGAGTGATAACACATTCAGATTTAATTAAAAAACATGGATAATTGTATTTCCTGACCAGTCTAGGCTTTCCGATTGAGGATCTGTGTATGAGAGGCAGTTTTCCCCCGATTTGATTGACATTTGAGGTTTTAGTATTGAGTTAATGTTCTTTTCTACAGATATCTGTCCTAGTTTTCCTCTTTGTTCATCTCTTCCTCCATTCTCTTGTCCACTCCACTGTTGCCTCTATAAAATTTAGCGGGCTGTCAATAGATTGAAGATTGTAATCGAATTAATTATTTGATATGCCAATTAATTAGTCAAATTAATCACACATAGGAATATTTGCCGAGAAAAGCTTCCAAATGAAGATAAAGTCATTCCATTATTGTAGCAGATGAGTAAAGCGTTATATATAGACAAAAAGTGACTCAATATCTAATTAGTTTTTTTCCATATCATTGAACATAAGTTTATCACTGGCCTACAGCATACGTCAGTCCAGTCAATGTTGATGTGTCGATGACCATTACTGGACATGTGTTTTTCTGTGTCTCACGCCATGAGCACATTGTTTTTATTAAAGAGGACCTATTATGTCCCACTTTACAATGGGCATAATAAAAGTCTCTGGTGTCTCCAGAATGTGTCATTTTTGAGTGGAAGGAAAAAACATGCAGTTTTTGTGCATGTATCTTGCAAATGAGTACAAATGCAATATATAAATGCAAATTAGTTGCTTCTCCCCACCCCCTCTTTCCAGAGGAGGGCGGAGCCTTTACAGCTTGTGCCTCAGATACTCTGCCAAAAACAAAACCTCTGTTTGGTTTTGATTATCATAACGTGAATTTGCAGTTCTCCGTCATCATTAAAGTTTATTATCTGCATGCATTTTAAAGCCATAACACTTTAAACTTCTGATAAATAGTTTTGTGAGCGCACACATCTGAAGCACGCGCACAGAAAGCTGGCTGTCAGACAGAGCATCGTGTGAGTATTAAACTAAGTTCTCTTTCACGTCTTATTGCGCTTAAACTGTCAAATACACACATGATTGTCAAAAACACACAAAGTCTGTTATGTCTGTGAATGTAAACAGCAGGGAAAGAAATAACGTGTGTATATTAGATCTGTGTATTAAAGTGTAATATACAGTGCCTACTGCTGTATCTGCTGTTAATATGAACCAAAAGACAAACAGAAAATCACTCACTGCTCTTGACTGAATAACTTTAGTAGCTTTAATAAGAATATGTTTCTAACTTGAATGCTGTTGTTAAATGCTCTGCTGAGGAGATAAACATGGTGGACTGTGTACAGCTCACTGAGGGGAGGAGTTATGCTAATAGGGCAGTCATGGGCGGGGCTTCTTACATAAGAGTATAGGGGTAAATCTGGAACCACTCATTTGGAGAGACTGTTTATGATGTATGTGGCTAATATAAAAAGAGTGGGTGGATTTTTACCATTATAAGCTGGTTGTTTACACACATGTATCAAGTTTAATGCTGGTTAAATTTTTACCAATGTTTTGTCTTCTGTTGCACTCTGTCCAGCTGTTAACACGTCATTGTGAACCTTATATCTATGCTGCTACTTCTGCTTATGCATGAGGCGCTTAAACTTGGTTTATTGCGCATTTAGTGCCTTGCTGTAGCTGAAGAAAATAATTATGTTTTTAGCCTGGAACATGTGCCAATATTAATATATTATAGTCACCCACTTGAGTCTGTCTGAACCCAGCATGACCCAACTTATTTCCAAACTAGACACACAATAGTGTAAACACCAGGCTGGTAAACAGACAAACTGTATTAAACAGAGTTAACTGACTCAGACAGATATGTATTTGTTTGTGTAGCGGGCTGAAATTGGCTGTCAGCGCACATTCAGATAGGCACACGCACACACCGACGCAAAGCTGCTGATGTGACTCACTGTGAATCATAGGCCACCATGTAGGTGGACGAGCCAGCAGGAAATTATAATGTAATCCACCTCAAAATAGTGGGAGGCGGCCCACTACCTGCACGATGTGATGACCTGTTATAGACCTTTTCCTGCTGCCGTTGCGATCCGTTCTCTATAGGGAACACCCGAAAATCTTCTTATGAACACCTGACCCGTAACGTCTGTGTTCCAGTATTAGTAAGAGTAGCTGATATAATACATCTGTCCGCGTGACTCACAGTGAACACTAAGACGGCCAGTCTGTGTGAGTGGAATCATAATGTTTTGACAAGAAGCGTGTTTGGCGCACGCTTGCTTCTTTTATGCGGGAACAGAACACGGTTGACTAACGCAATTGGACGTGGGTGATTGATGATACAGAAGGCTTTGTCACTGCTATTTACTTGACTTACTTTACTTTATTTTTTCTTTCTTTCTATCCTTCTATCTGTATTGATGTTCATTAAACTGTGTTTTCTAAGTCACTATAGCCCTTCAGCTTATAACCTCTCTTTTTTCTTGTTTTAGGTCTTCTTCCTCCCTCTCATTATTTATTCCTTTCCGCCGTCGTCTTTGTAGTGACTCCAGATCCTGTTCACAGCTTATTAAAGGCCCCTTAAAGTTTTTGTGGCTTTCAGATACATATGTGTTAGCTTTAAACTCATCTGTATGCCAATGCACTTCTAAAAGTTGACAAAATTATCAAATTAAAATGTTATCGACTGAAATTATTGATAGCTAATCCATACACAAGGGTTTTAATCAACCCATGCTAAAAAGTCATTCAGGGGACCTGTTACTACAACTTCAATAAATTGCAAGTTAAAAATTGGTTTTAATTAAACCTTTGAAGTTTCAAACATGATTTTGTTAAGTTCTGTTGGCATGTTGATCATTACATCAACTTAATATCTTAAAAATTTAAACTCAAATTTCTGCGTTGTAAATTTCTAAGTTGTAGTAACGTGATTAAATTGTCTTGATAACTTCGGAAAGTAGGCAGTGGATTTCTAGTTCTCAGCATGCTTTGCATAGGACTAGAGAAGGAGAACAAATGTTGAAATTAAGTGTTCATTTATTTGTTTTTATTGAGGGGAAAGACCTGTTATGTTTGACATAACTGTTTCTGTAATGTTGAAGTTTTTGTGGCTATATGATTGTGCTGAAGTGTAGATACATGACGGTAAACACTACACTGACTGTGCTAATGCCAGTGACAAGTTATATCTTGTTCATTAAATATACATGTTAAATAAGTTGTGTTATGATAGCTGTTGATTTGAACTGAAACAGATAAGATTAATTGGTTCCAGGGCTACAACTCTGGAAGTTGGAGCAAATTAACTTAAAAAATATGTGTTTATGCTACAAATTATTAAGTTCGTCTAACTCAGTGTAGCTTGTTGGTTTAACGTAAATTCACTTATAGCTCAAAACAACTGATGCAAACTGTTGCGCTATTTTTTTTTTAAAAATTTTTTTTTGTAGAGCCAACACATAATTTAAAAAAAAAGTGTATGGCGACATTTCCGCAAATTGCATTCAGTTTAATCAAAACAGAGGAACATGAGTGTTTAATTACGTTCTTTGTTTTCTGTATGATGGCAGTTTGGAAATGAAATATCCAGTGAGTGGCGCAAAAAAAAAAAAATAAATTGATTGATTGAAAATAATGTATCACCTACACTAAACTCGTCCCTAAACCTAACCCTTGTCCCTCAAATCTGATTGGTTGATTTGAATGTTGTTCAACAAAAATGTTGACCCAGGAACATGTTGAACTCCGCAATATCGTCCTCCTCCAATAAAAACGACCCTATAGGTCGTTTTTTCAAGCCCCTTATTACGACCTATATTTACGTTTTAAAGTCATGCGCCCTCTAGCTGGCGTAAAAATAATGACAGTCGTGTTACATCTGTTGTCATGAAATGACATATGACCGTCGTTACCAATCAAATTGCGTTCATTTAAATGCAATGTGTGGACTTTTTACACGATCCCTTACCCGCCATTTGTCCTATTTTCATTTAGCATTTGATTTATAGTGCATATACACTTTATGAGCACATGCGTTCCCTGGGATCAAACCCACGATTGCATGATCACATGATTACATATTATTGTATATTGCAATGCTCTACCAATTGAGCTACGCAAAACACGAAACGCGGATAAAAGGGTACAATGCATTAAAATGAAAGTGTTGCCTGTTGTTGATAGGGGCGCAACTTTAGTAAACGCTCCTATGGGTCATATTTCAGGGAAGTGACAAACGACCTATATAGGCGTATTGGCTGGAGGACATGTTGCTATTTTAGGCAGTCTTTGAGCTCTTTTATCGACTCACCTGCTACAGTATATCAAGTGAGCTGCCCAGCAAGTTTACTTCTTCAGAAAAGCCATACATAGAGCTGGTTATGTGAGCAAACGTAAAAATGTGTTAGATTACAAATCATACACTATGGTAAACGTGTTATTGTGATAAAACAAATCTTTATTACTTGTAATCTTCCCCTGTAATCAAACGTTGTTGGTGTTTTACTGGCACTAGTGCTCATTTCAACTGGAAACTGCAGTGTATTGTATGTATAAGTAAGTTTTTCCTAAATTATAAGTTGACACTTTTCTTTTTAATGAGCCTGGGTTGGTTTTAAAATAAAATAACCATTTAATCGACAAGTCCAGGCACATACAGTATGCACTTCATGTAAAGATGCTTTTCTGACATCAACATATAAACACTTATTGTGCTTTTCCTACCCTTTATAGATATTCAGTAACACAGTGACATAGTGAAGGATGTATGTTTCAATACATACTTTTATATATCTGTATATAATACATATTTTAATACCTGGTGTTAACAGGGCCTAAAAGAGCAACAAAGGATCAGGTTAGTGCTTGTAGTAGAGCAAAAGGGAATCCAGTTTATTCATGTCTATTTCTGTAAGCATCCATTTCTGTCTGTCTCTGTAAGCATCTTTAAATATCTATTATAATATCTCTGCCTGTATGAGTGTTGAACACTGAAGGACTGAGATTTTTTTTTGTGAATGAAATGAAAACTCTGAGGCACATTCACTCTACAGTCCTTGAATCTCAGTCATTCAGATGTGTGTGAGAGAGAGAGCTTGTATGTGTGAATGTGTCACATTAACAGTGAGATATTGTCAGATTATTTGTGATTCGCGGGTTGTAAAATTGCAGGGGGTTTGTTTTAATTTCCATTGGCTCAAAACACTAGATAGCCCCATCGGCTGTGAATCAAATTTTCATTTGGCAAGAAATGTGTAACAACAGTTTATGTGTTTAGTGGGATTATGAATTTATCTAGAAGCTAACTCTTGCATGTAAACGCAAACTAAACAGACAAACTTAGACTGGTAGGTCTATTTTACAACATGTTATCTGGTTTATAACTGGTCCACTGTTTATAACTGTTTGTGTATGTGTTATTACCTCTATAGTAGTGTGTACTAAACTGCTGTTTAGCTGTACATCCTTGCCATTTCAAAAATGTGTTAGCATAGCATACACACTTTAATACAACTCAGGTATATAGAGTTTGAGCTTCAGCAAGAACCAATGAGGTTCATTCTCGTGTTACGCAGCACGTTTGAGCTTCAGCAAGAACCAATGAGGTTCATTCTCGTGTTACGCAGCACGTTTGAGCTTCAGCAAGAACCAATGAGGTTCATTCTCGTGTTACGCAGCACGTTTGAGCTTCAGTAAGAACCAATGAGGTTCATTCTCGTGTTACGCAGCACGTTTGAGCTTCAGTAAGAACCAATGAGGTTCATTCTCGTGTTACGCAGCACGTTTGAGCTTCAGCAAGAACCAATGAGGTTCATTCTCGTGTTACGCAGCATGTTTGAGCTTTCGCAAGAGGTTTGTTCTCACACATCAAGCAGGATCGGTTGAGCTTCTGTTTATGTTTGCTGATCAATGTTTTTATGTGAATAAAAGCCTAAATTAAATCTGTTCATCATATAAAGTGATAGAGTCTCTTCAGAAAATTGACAAAACTGCTCAATTCATATGAATTACTTTTACAATCTCTTTATGAACTTTTTGAAGTGTCAAAGTTTGTAGTTGTGTAACTGTCAATGGAGGGAAAGAAAGCTCTCAGATTTCATCAAAAATATCTTAATTTGTGTTCTGAAGATGAACGAAGGTCTTACAGGTGTGGAACGACATGAGGGTGAGTAATTAATGACAGAAATATCATTTTTGGGTGAACTAACCCTTTAACCACTTGTTAGCAATCGCCTTTTTCACTTTGACATTGTGATGTATTTTATATCATAGAATACAACGTGAAAATATCTTGAGCTTGTGTTACAGACCTTATTTCGGGCATTTACTCAAAAACCCAATCAAAAAATACCCATTAACTTCAGGACAGGAACTCGAAGTACAAAACTTGTTTCTGTGTTTATTATGCAGCACTCTATAATTTTCACATACTAATTTCAACAAACTACATTATTTGAAATCCTAAGCTTTGATACTTGAATAATCTGTGAATTATGAAACAAGCTTTTTATTCTTAGTACAGCTCTGAAGATGGCGTGACACAAGGTCCTGGTATCCAGCAGCACTGCAAGCTGATGACTTGTCTGTCACCGTCTGTCGTCACGGTCAGACTGACTCATAGGACATACGTTCAGTGTCAGGAGACACCTTGCGGTCGGTCAGCCACCTCTGAGCTTGCGGCGTGACAGTACTAACCCAACAAAGTTAAAGCGTCTACCCCGAGCCCAAACAACAGGGCCAGGAATGTGTGTATTTGATAGATGATTTGAGACACGGTGATGGCGGAAAACCCCTCTCAAAGGCTCAGGAAATCGAACACTCACACGAACAACTGCAGCGTCTTTATTTGCAAGCAATATTTTGGTGAGGCGTAACTGATTCATGCTTCCCCGGGCGTCCTCCCCATGGGAAGCAATTCAAAACAGCACATTTGTTCCCCTTATTATCTCCCAGCTAAGCATGTCGGAAATGAGACACGAGGCATTTCCATTCTGATTTGTGTGTTTTTGACAGAATAAACCTTTGAACGTTTGCATGAAAGCACTGTGTGGATGTTCTTGACGCAAACATCTATCATCATCATAAAGGCAGCGCTAAGCTGCGAGGTGTCGGGGGAGAGAGGAACACGATCAACGCGCACTCAAACGTTACAGATGCACTATCAAACACTCTTTACGCACTCCCTCCTGAGAGACCTGCGCAGAGCAAAAGCAGCTGCCGTTCTTGTGCGCGATTCCCTTTTTTGCTGCTTAAACAAAGTCTACAATTATCCCCAGAGTGCACAAATCTTCTTGCGTTCCTCACAGCATCCTGTTCCCCTTCTGATTTACCTCTCCCTTTTCTCCACTCCCAAACTCCCCTATGCGGGAAGGCGGAGTGGATGTGTCCAGCAGGGTTTGTCAGGGGAGGGGGTGCTTGTGAAATGGTATAGTCTGATAGATGGAGTGGGCATGAGACCGTGTGTGTGAGCAGAATAGTAAAGGAGCCCTGGAGACGGGGAGGATGGAGGCACAGAGCCAGAAAATTGCATTGCATATTTGGTGATTAGTTTACCTCATGGGTTTCTTTCTTCCCATTGCTCTCTTTAGTCTTCCTCTTCCTCATCTTCATCCTGCTCATTAGTCTATTGCGCATATCATCCATGTTGCTCACGTTTTCTGTATTGCCCATATCACATTTTTCCATTTTCTCTACACTCTAAAAAATGTTTGGTTAAAAACAACCCAAGTTGGGTTGAAAATGGACAAACCCAGCAATTGGGTTGTTTTAACCCAGTGGTTGGGTTAAATGTTTGCCCAACGTGCTGGGTAGTTTTATTTAACCCAACTACTGATTGGCTGGCTTAAAATGAATCCAAAATAGGTGAGAAATTAAAAATCAGACACATAATTACTAGAGGCAACAACAATAATAATCAAAAGGTGAACATTTATTAATAAGCAATTTAATAAATGTTTATTGTTTATTATTCATTATCTTAATAATAAATGCTCATTTATTAAACATATTAATAGATGTAAATTTCCAGCATATTTTGGGTTCGTTTTAAGCAAGCAATACAGTTATTTTTATACAACAGTTGAGTTAAATAAAACTACCCAGCACGTTGGGCAAACATTTAACCCAACCACTGGGTTAAAACAACCCAATTGCTGGGTTTGTCCATTTTCAACCCAACTTGAACCAGCATTTTTTAGAGTGTACTTTATATGGTTTTTGTATGTTTTGAGCATTGAATTTTTCTAAGACCTGTTAGTGCTGCAATGAGTAAGGATTAAAAATCATCCACATTCAAATGTTAAAATCATCAGAATTCAGGCTGATTTGATCATTAATCATCTGGACACATTTATCAACTGGTTCATTAAAACCGACTTATCATTTGTTCTCCAATCCGAAATCACTATGCTGAGAGTTTTACGCTACACAAGATCAATATTTATCAGAGTAAAATAACTAGAAAATGTATGTAATTTTATTAATATTCAGTTTATATACACACACTGATCAGGCATAACATTATGAGCACTGACAGGAGAACTGAATAACACTGACTATCTCTTTTTAAGATTTTTAAGATGTTGAAGTGTCAAAAGGTCATTCGGTTTAACCGTCCAAAGGCCAATACAGCCATTTCATTTGTGATTAAAATATCTTAAAATGTAATAAATGTATAAATTATTTATTCTGGCATGATTTTATATCATCATATATCACATAGTGCAAAATTGTATTAAAATTATGTGAAGAAATCGTTGCTTTGTTATGAGAAAGAACTTCCAGAAAAATTAATGTCATTGATGTCATTCGGAGTAACCAATATAAAGGGACCATTTTGGATCAAGTCATAGTCAGTATCATGTGACATCATTCAGACACCTGCAAAGGACCACATGGTCATGAAGCAAAGTAACTAACTCTCTCTTAACTATTTGAAAAATTCATGTTTTCACTTGTTCATACGCATGTCCTGAAACATCAGGTCATTCGGTACAACCGCAATAAAACATGGAAAATGTTGTTATATTTTAAAAACTTGTACTAAATATAAAATGTTTGATTGCCCTTTTAGATATCAGCCTGTTAGCATTGTTTTAAAATATCGTCATTCGGTATAAGTGTCTTTGAGTAAAACAGAAATTTTGGTTAAACCAAATGGCTTTTTTGGTGACAAATCTTGTAAAAAAAAAATGACAAAAGCAGTGTTAATTGATTATAAAAACCACATAATCTCATTGTTAACACTTAATAAAACTTCAAAATTAAATGTATCTCCATTATGGTTTTTTTACACTTTTAAAACCCCTATTTGTCAATGACCCATATACACTCTAAAAAATGCTGGGTTAAAAACAACCGAAGTTGAGTTGAAAATGGACAAACCCAGCAATTGGGTTGTTTTAACCCAGTGGTTGGGTTAAATGTTTGCCCAATGTGCTGGGTAGTTTTATTTAACTCAACTGTTGTATAAAAATTACTGTATTGCTTGCTTAAAATGAACCTGCTGGAAATTTACATCTATTAATATGTTTAATAAATGAGCATTTATTATTAAGATAATGAATAATAAACAATAAACATTTATTAAATTGCTTATTAATAAATTTTCACCTTTTGATTATTATTGTTGCCTCTAGTAATTATGTGTCTGATTTTTAATTTCTCACCTATTTTGGATTCATTTTAAGCCAGCCAATCAGTAGTTGGTTTAAATAAAACTACTGAGCAGGTTGGGCAAACATTTAACCCAACCACTGGGTTAAAACAACCCAATTGCTGGGTTTGTCCATTTTCAACCCAACTTGGGTTGTTTTTAACCAAACATTTTTTAGAGAGTATAGGAATTATTATAGGAAGCACCTTGCTCACTGTTCTTTTAGCAAACATATGGTTTCTTTCCACTGTCCTCAAAACTTTAAGATCAGTATAGGCAAATTTCAGTATTCCCTCTGCTGAGTACAAATTTCAGTACTGCTCCCAACTCAGCGATTCTTTGAGGGAAAATGTCCTGTTTGAGACTTTTTTTGCTCAGCATTTGTGCGAAACAACACACTGAGACCATACTACTTAGAATGACAAATTGCCTGCTTATAAATGCAGACACTAGCAAATGCGCGTAAGTTAGTGTGCTCAGCTGTGCTTCCACAGACTGCAAACCAGTCATGTAAGACCTCCAGGAAATAGTATTGATAATTGATTTCAATTGCTCTGCTGTCACGAGGGTTCTCCGAAACGGCAAGCCGCTTGCCGTAATTACAGTCTCAAACAGGATAAACCTGCACGACGTGCTTTTCAATGACTGAAAGGGAAAGACGGGCAGCCGCAGCGTTCTCATAAAAAGCAAGTAGGTCAAGCGCTTTCTTTTAATCCTGGCTTAGTCCGTGCCCATGTCTGGTTGATGGGAGCTCTCAAAGCTCCGAAGAAGGCAGAGAAAATCCTACTCTCTTCCATACTGCCAAAAATTGTCCATATTCCCTTTGTTTAGAATCAAAGGACGCTCGGCTGTCAGTACATCACTCAACTCCTGCATTCTCTTTGGACTCGGATCTCTTTGAAAATCAGATGTTGTTTTTGTTGTATTTGCACTTGTCTGATGTTTGTTTAGTTATGAAACTCCACAGGAAAGCATCAGAGGTGGAATCGATGAAAGTCTCAGCATGAAATCATTTACAGCTTACATAAGGCCTAATAATCATCCAATAAGCCAGCCAACAGAAATTAACTAAAAACCGCTCTGATTAGCTCACTGTTATTGCTTATTCGCAGTGATGGAGATGCATCGCCGTGGGCACGAAAATACATTTATATCCGAGTGAAGAATCAGAACATTCCTGGCAGAGTCACGGTGGCCTCTGATTGGCTGGTGAGCCGACTCAAAAGGCCACACTTTCTACACAATTAGCTGCTCTCTGAGTCCCCAGAGCAGAAACAAGCAATGCGTGTGCTGACCGGCACTTTTGTAACTGGGGGTTTCTGCTGTGAAAGTGGGACACAGCGTACAAGGACAACAGGTATGAGATGTGTCAAACGGCAGCGGTGGACGAGGTCCGGTCTACTGCTACAAGCAGTGTACGTTAACTTGAACACGCGCGCTCTGGAATATAATCAAATGATCAGAAATGCTGTATGCATGCAAAATATCCAAACAAATAAATAATCAAACAGGGATTTACTTGAGAAGCAAAACTGTGTATTGTGTTCAGAGATTTACACACTCTGCCATTCAAAAGTTTTGAGTCAGTAAGAGTTTTTTTAAAGAAATCAATTCTTTTATTCAGCAAGGATGCTTTAAATTGTTTAAATCCAGTGTTGGGGAAAGTTACTTTTAAAAGTAGTGCTTTAAGTTACTTTTGGGTTACTTTTTCTCAAATGGGCTGGGCTTGCGCCTTTGTTTTTTATTAGCAAAAAATTTTTTTTTATTTTTACCAAATGTAAAGGCCCTTTCACACCAAAAGTGAAATGAATAAGCCTCAAGCCCAAAGTATACTTCGCTATTTACGCATACGCGTGAGTCAGCGAACAGTGCGCGTGACGCAAATTTCGTCATAAGAAAAGTTAACACTGATAAAAAGTGACTATAAATATACTAATAATGTTACAAAAGATTTCTATTTCAAATAAATGTGGTTCTTTCACACTTTCTACTCAAATAATACAGGAAAAGCATCATGGTTTCCAGAAAAATATGAAGCAGCACAAGTGTTTTTTGCCAGTTTCAGTCCGACGCAGCTATCATTTCACGTCCAGTGCCCACATTGTTTAAATAGCAAATGCACTCGCGCCCATTCGCGTGCCCATGGTTGTGCTGGTCTGAAAACGAGGTGTGTTCAGGTGCATTGTTGGCATGTTGCTATTTTGAGGAACTTTTGAATGATATATACTGAACTATGTAAATAAATAAATAGTTGATTTTAATAGTTGTCAACATTTTGTTGTACATGTAAGCAAATTCATTGATTTTTGCCCGCTTCCATCATGATCCCCAGACAATATAAGCAAATATGACAGATTGACTGTTTACCACAGACAGAAGATGATGATTTCATCAGCCCCTCGTTTTGACAGACTGAGGTATGAAGCTCTTTTTGCAGTGACCACATCTACTTCCTCCTCCCTCTCCTCAACATGAACTCATGTGATCCAGACTCTAGCTGTGATATGAGCGGGCGGTTGCTAATAGTGACAAAAAGACCATGAAGAGAATCAGAGCGTGAGGGACTCACACAGCTCCATTGACTGTGAGCCGTGAGGCAGTGGAAGACAAACACACATATACATGCTAAAACAAATAACAAATGTTCTTTTTTTTTGCTCTCTCTGAAGGTAGTTTCTATTTATGAATGCTACTGAAGTTGTAATTTACTGCCAAATGATTAGCATTGACGGCTGTATCAGCATATTGAAATTGTTTTTGTTGGGACACTGAAGACTGGAGTAATGTCTGCTGAAAATTCAGAAACCGAATTTAATAAAACAGAAACCAGATATTTTAGATTGTAATATTGCACAATATTAAATAGTAGCCTATGTAGCCTAAATAATTATAAAGGACCATGTGTTTTTGACACTTAAAGGGAACCTATTATGTCCCTTTCCACAAGATGTAATATAAGTCTCTGGTGTCCCCAGAATGTGTCTGTGGAGTTTTAGCTCAAAATACCCCACAGATCATTTATTAGAGCTTGTCAAATTTGCCCCTATTTGGGTGTGAGCAAAAACACGCCGTTTTTGTGTGTGTCCCTTTAAATGCAAATGAGCTGCTGCTCCAGAAGAGGGCGGAGCTTTAACAGCTCAACAACAACAAAGCTGGAGAATCTCACGCAGCCAAAATGAGGATTGTCAGTAACGGTGTTCAGCCTTACATTGTTCAAACCGGAGTCGACACTGATGGAGAGACTCAGGAAGAAGTTACAACTTTTAGAATAAAACTGTGAGTGAGACGCGTGACTTTCCAAGATGGCGAGTGCGCCGATGTGTCTGGAGCGATCAAATGCAGATTCTATTACAGCGTCTCATATCGAAGGCTGCATCTACTGGAGGTCGCGTTTGAAGGCTGCATGCGTCATCGAGGCAGTTTCATTTAAGAAAAGCAACCGTAAGATTGCAAAGAAAGAAAGAAATGACAGTATTTTACACCTCACTAGGAATAACAGTCAATTGTATTACAGTTACTTTTCCTAAATAAGACATCCTTGATGACGTTTACAGCCTTCAAATGGAAGGAAAGACACGGAAATGAGACGCAGCTAATGTATACCATATTGCAGTCAATTTTGGAGTTATACTGACACCTAGTGGCATGGATGCAATATTACTCAAAAGTTGGGTTAAATGCAGAAGACAAATTCTGAGTATGGGTTTTGTATGGGTTGCACTAGTTGACTAAATCAAGTCAATTTTTTTCCTTTTTGAGAAGCCATTTCACTCAGATATACATCAAAATAGGGAAGAAAAGACTATCACAACTTCCGTTTCATGCCGACTCTAAGTTCTTCTCTGGGTTTGTGATTTATTGCATCTTCTGTCTTAAAAGTGTTGTCTCTGATAGATGGAAAGTTTTCTGTACCCCACTGGGAAGCATTTATGCCCTCACAGTTGCCATCATAGTAATGTAATGGGAGGTACTTTCTTGCTTTCCTCCAGAGACGACCATTCGGCTCTAAATCTGGCCCTGTCACACTTTCATAAAAGCTCAAATTTAATTTGCAGCCATTTGTGTGTTTCTCCCTCACAGTGAATATGACTGCGGCTATAAATACCTGAGTTGCACAGGGACAGAGATGCTGCGCATAATCAAAGAGAACCTCAGCAGAGACAAATAATCAGGAGAGAGGGAGAGCAAAAGAGCGGACGGAGAGCGGTAAATAATGATTAGAACCAGGAATAGAGGGAAAATGGAATCATAAATAAATAGGGAACAGATAGTAAAGGAAAGAAAGGGATGCTGGGAAACTGGAGGAGCGCTCAGCAGGAGATGTGGAGGACCTGAAGAAAGTATTCACCTCAGCTCAATGACTCATTTAGTGACTCATCGCTGTCCTGTCACACACACACATGTGCTGCCCACACACACCTCTGCAACCAATTAGGCATATGTACTTCAATAGACTACAAAAATATGCAAAACAGCCAAAATGGTGGCCATCTTATCATAAGGTAATATTCAAAAGTAACAACAGTGCTTTTGTTAATACCTGAAAGGCATGAAATGTGCAATTTCCAAGAGACGTCTATAATACCTAGTGTTGTGAAAGTGGGATTTTTTCAGGGAAAAACCTATTTTATGCTTCTATTAAGACCCCCTCCAGAAATTCAGCTGAATAAAATAATTGAAACACGTGTGCAGCAGGAAATGGTGTGTATCAGTGGTGCAGATGGGCAGATGCGCAGATTGCTCCGACATGACCTGGAACAGTTGAGGCCAAGTGCAGGCTAACTAACGAGGCGTGAGCAAGCGCAATGATCTCAGGCCCAGTAATTCAAGGGGAGCCAGGTTTCAGACGACCGGTCTAAAGGGCTCAGCGCGAGGGGCTTCAAATGCAGCATATTTGTGTAAAAAGAAAAGACTTTGGGCCAGATTTACTAACAGCTTGCGTCAGCTCAAACCCTCTTTTGGTGTTAAAAAACTACTGTCTGGATTTACTAAAGACACGCAGTACAAAATTTGATCTTATTGCATATGCATTTGTAGGTGTTTCCCTTTCAGACGCAAAATTTATGGGAGGAGAGTATTTAAATGAATCACGCAATGTGATTTACTAATGTTTGTGCTAGTCAATTTACTGGTGTTTGCACCATTAAAAAGCATGTCTTAACCCATTTTGCGACATGGCTGCAGTTGTTGCTGCTATGAGGAGACACCGTAGACAACAGAGAGCATGTGGTGGAAGGGAGAAAATATTTTCCACTCTAATTAATTTCTTTGGAATGCCAGAGGAAGACGCTATCCGTATATTAAATCTAACAAGTTGCGCCTGTGTCGACCCGCACCTGATGAGCATCAGTTCTGTATATTTGCGACCCAATGCTAATTTGTGCTGCTCTTGGTAAATTGCGTTGGTCATTATGATTTAGTATTTCGTTCACCCGATATATAAATCATGTGCATGATTTAGAAATTGAGGGAAAAAAATAGTAAATTGTGCACACGCTTTAGTAAATCGTGCGCACGATTAAAGACACGCAGTACAAAATTTGTGCTGAAAAAGTGAGTGCTGAGTTGTTTTTGCGGCTGATCTTATTGCATATGCATTTGTAGGTGTTTCCCTTTCAGACTCAAAAAAATAGTAATTTGTGCGCGTATTTAAGTAAATCAAGGGAACGAATTACTAAATCATGTGCACGATTTAGCCTGCTATTTTTTCCTGCGTGTCATGTGCGGGGCTCCGTAAATAGATTTGAAGCTTTGAAAAGCTTCATAGCTCCCATCACTAGTGACTGTTATGGTGGGTGCACACTGTGCGATTTTGGCCACGATTTGGTCGTCTGAGACAAATTTTGAGAAGCCTAAAAGATTCCTATAATGCTAGGCAAAAATCTATAGTCTTTGATCGCTAGTTTGACATGTTCACCGACAGCCGATTAATGACCGTTGCGATCAAGTTTTACTTCTGACGAAATTTTGGCAGTGTCAGAAGATTTGGCGCACAAATGTCAAATTGTCTTCGTCTTTCAAGAAAAGACGTGATCAAAATTAATGCTAGAGTCTTTGTCTTTGTCTTTGTTAGCCACCATTTCAGTTCTGTGTGTAATGCAGCACACTGTCACTGAACGTGTGTGGGTTGATGATTTAAAACTTCAGTTTTCAAGTTTTCAAGCGGGCATCCATTTTTAACGCGTCTTGACTGTCTGACATAAATGTCAGCGGAGATCCCACAGTGTGACATGAGGATCATGTTCGTACAGTCTGACAAGCAGCAATCGTAAAGGACTATTATAAATCGCACAGTGTGCACCCAGCTTTAGCCGCACTACAAAACTTCAGGCTCTCTATCGCCATCTGTGGTTGAAATATAAAATTGCAAGTTATTTGCAATTTTGCACAAATGTCTTTTGTATGAAAATGCACAGTTTGTAATAACAAAAAGGAGGAATAACCTGCACGCTACACCTTTGTGGGGCATGTTCAGGGTCAAATCCAACAAAACGTTCAATAGTTATGAAATGTCATGAGAATGTTAGCACTAAAATTTTGTTCTTTTCTTATCCTCAGAAAATTGTGCAATCTTAATTTTGTGTTAACTTTGAATGTCAGTGCAGTACACTAGCATATAAATGAGCTCAACGCTAACAAGACTCTCATTAGCATAGGGTGACCATATATGCCATTTTCCCAGGACGCGTCCTGTCCAGGATTTCTAAGTTGCATAAAATGTAGTTTTGGTTTTGTTTTCATATTTGCGGACGGTAATGATTAAAAAATTATTTTACCAAAAGCATGCATTATACATAATCGACCAATCGTGGCTTGCGAGAAGGCTGGATCTACAGAGAACGGTCAAAGCATTGCAAATACGACAACATTTTAATGCATTGCATGAAGACTGTCAATAAGAACAGTGGCTTGCACAGACCTCCGTTTAGAAATCGCGTTCAGGGGGCACATCGATATGACCACTTTCACGATTAAAGAGTTAAGGGCTCAAGCCATTTTAGGCAATTTAGAAATCCTGGACAGGACGCGTCCTGGGAAAATGGCACATATTAGCAGCTTTATTACATGACTGCCACTGAACTCTTCAGTTCCTCCGCCCATTCGAGTCAGGAATCAGGATGTGGAGCGCAGTCCAACAGCACACAAGTGGGCTTTCATGGGTTCACACTGCTCCAACATTTGAGGAGCATGTGAGTGTGTGGGGCAAAGAGCGTACTGGTGGGTTTGTTTGTTAGCACCCCTGACATTTACCAGGCTAACAGAAAATGTCATTGAATGCCAGATGTTAGCTCTGGTTATGATGCAGCTCTTGAAAAGCCTGAGCTATTGATCCATAGCCTCCCTCCCCTCACCAAATTCATGTCTCCTCTCACCCTGCCCCTTTACTTGTCTTTTCTCTCTCTCCTCCTCTCGCTCTCTTCTCCTGCCCTGTGCAGAGCAGCCGACACCTGTCAAAGATCAGAAGTCAAAGGTCTGAATAATGGATCCTATGCACATACTGGCTGAAACAGTCAACATTTACTTTTATTCCTGAGTTCTGCTGGTATTACTCTAGCCATGTTCATGCTTGAGAAGAGCAGCCCTGTCTTACATGAGTGGGCTACATTTCATACAATGAGATGAGATGAATTATGAATGTTAAGGGCAAATGCTTTGAACCCCACCTGAAACAGACAAGCCTCTGATGGAAAATCGGAGCTGACCTTCCCAGCTTTGACACACCATCTCACATTTCTTCACCCCCAGAGAGAAGTTTTATTGCTCTTTCATAGCTTAGGAGAGTTAATGGACTTTATGTTTATTTTATGTGTGAAGTTTGCCTTTAGCAAATTTCTCAGGGAATTTTTTTGTGTTTTTATTGAAATCGGATATGATTGCTGACCTTTGTGGATCAATGATGTGACAGGCCTTTTTTTGTCTATTAATCTAAAGACCCCTGTGGTGAAAATCAAGTTTTAAATGTTGTTTATATGGCTATGTGGTGTTTTTTAGTATGCTTTAAGACAAAATCCATGTGCAAAATCATCAGTCAACACCATTGCTGAGTATCTTCTCCCTAAAACTGCAGTGAAAAAAAGACACCTTTGAAATCGCAGGTGTTTCTGACATCACAAACTACCTTGTAACCAATCACGTCAGCGTGTGGGCGGGCTTTAGCATATCATTAACTATGCTGCGAATCAGGGGAGACTTAAGAGAATCCAGGTTGTCCCAGTATATTTTTCTGTTGATATAAAAAATCGGTTACATATAGCAATATATCAGATGAATTATGTGTATGATATATATTACAATGTTATGATGAAATATATGCCTTTCTCCACTGATGTTCTGAGTTGTTCAAAGCTTTTCTGATGCTGATTGTTAGAAGACAGACTGAGATGGTGAACAGGAACGTGGTTTGTGTAACATTAGCAACACATTATTAGCATCAAAAAAGCTAATTATATTAACCATCATGTGTCTGAAGTTGTAGAGAGCGATACATAAAACGCATTACCATTCTGACACATCAAGCCTGTATAATTCATTCTTCCATTTCTTCTTCTGAATCAGTTTCTGTTTCAAACATATATGGCTGAATTAAACCAGTATTTCCATTGTTTACTACAGTAAAGTTGACCGAGTGGATCTCTGAGCTGGTGTGAGTGAGTGGAGGAGGGGCTAATTTGCATATTCATGAAACCGCGTATACAAAATGAAGCAAGGGTGTAGAATTACATTCAAGCTATTTTAAGGCATGAATACATTTTTCACAGGAAAAATTTTTTAAATATGTCATTTTGGTGATGAAAGATGAGTTTAAGAGATACAGTTATTGATTAAAGGTGGAATTTAAATACATTAAAAAAGCTATTCATAGCTACAATGACTTGAATACACCTTTACAACTTTTAAACTAGAATCCTAAAAGATTGTTATTTATCATGTACACACATATATCCCATATATTCTGGTTTCTAGACATTGACTCTAAAGCAGACACGTGAAATTAGTAGGTCTTTTTATCAGGAGAATCAGGAGAAAAGCTCTCAATGTTATCTATTAAGTACAGAAACAATTGAGATCTCATTTGTGATTTTTCTTTCCTGCGGACAGGCTCCTTCCCTGGAACATTTTGTCACCTTCAGTCAGCTGACTAAATGATTGAGCGGTGAAACGGAGCTGAAACACTAGCTGCGCGGTTTGAGATCCTCTCCTTGTTGAGGAAAAACCCGGCAAGTTACCTCGTTCATCCTGTTGACATTGTGACAGGTGAAACTCTGGTGAAACTCCTATTCACGTTGCATTTTTCAGATGCATGTGCAGTTTTTCCACTTGTCCTCAGAAATCTGATTCATGCAGTGAAGTGGTAAATGGACTCCATGCATGATGCGTTTAGAGTGACAGTAGAGTGAAGCTCTTTTCAATGATAATTGAAATTGATAATTTTATCAAATTGATAATAAATTGATAAATTCATGCATGCACATCATCTGTCATCAGAGAACAGCAATCTCTCTCTCTCATTTGTAGACAACTTTTATCTATTGCTCATTTTTGTAAGAGTTTAAAATTCATTTCTTAACATGTAGATAGTTTGTCTTTTTTATTTTGCTATTTCATTGTCATGTTTCATGCTCTTGTTCATTAGATCCTCATCTTTAGACACAAATAGCTGGTTGTTCTTGGTTGGTTTTATTTACTCTTGGTCAGTCTTGTTTAGTCAGATTGTTGTTGGTTAGTCTTGCTTACTCATTGGTTGCTGTTCATTAGTCTTGTTTAATTATAGATGGTTGTTGATTAGTCTGGAATAGTCTTTGGATATTGTTGGTTAGTCTTGTTTATAGATTGTTTTGATTAGTTTTGTGTACTCATTGGTTGCTGCTCATTAGTCTTGTTTAAACATAGATTGTTGTTGGGTAGTCTTAGTATTGTCTTTTGATGTTGTTGATTAGTCTTGTTTACTCATTGGATGTCGTTGGACAGGGTTGTTCAGTCATGGATGGTTGTTGATTAGTTTTGTGTAGTCATTGGTTGTTGGTTAATCTTATCTATTCATTGGTTGTTGTTAAAAAATTTAGTGTGAAATTACAATATATTCTAGGTTAATAATTGCATGACTTTCACAGAATTTACAACTTCTCTCGTATCTAACTGCACTCTTGGAAATTTCTTGTAAAATCTACAATACCATAGAGTATTTCTACATTGCATATGTACTATGAAGGTACTCAGCATGCAATGCAGCATGAATAAGTTATGCTGTAGAGTTTTTTGAAACTTGTTGGGTTTTATCTGTGCTGCTGAACTTATTTTTGGCTCCCTTATAGCAGTTTCTGTTGTTGGTTTACTTTGTAATGTTCAGAATTGATCTTATTTATTATTATTATTTGTTGAGTGTTACCACTGTTGTGGTTTGAATGTCGAGTATCGATGTCTGTGCATCGTTACGTGTTGCAACATGATGTCACACCTTTCAAAGATAAATCTCAGCAGCTGTTTCGCTATTGTGAAATATCCATCTACAAACAATTAAAAATTTGAAATAAGATATTGGTAAATATTTATGCTGAAATAACGCTAATAATAGTGTAGTTTTACTAACTTAAAATCAGCCTATAAGCTTGTTTTATATTCTAGCTTGTCATCATTTAAACAAATGTTTTCATTTGTCACTTCTGACTTGGCTAGATCACAAATCTGAATATAAATATACAAGGTCCAAGATCCTGAGCAAATGGAACACTGATCTCCGTTATGGCGACTTCCAAACAATTAAAGTAGTAAACAATATAATTTCTTAGTGGCATAGTTAAAAACAACTTTATAATGTGAATTCACAGTAAAACAAGATCAGTAAATTGCTATTTAATCATAGATTGTTGTTGGTTAGTCTTGTGGTTGTTGTTCAAGAGTCATGCTGTACAGTATCTTTTACCCCTATGTACATATACCGTATATCCCTCATGCTATCTTTGTGTATTAAATGTCCTTTTGGTTCTTTCCTGACTGGGTTTTAGGAGTCTTGTACATGTCTGACTTATGTTTAGTGTCCTTTCATCTATCTGGTGAAGTCTTGCTTTATTATTGTTTTTGTTCGCTACTTTCCCATAATAAGACACAAACACTGATGTTCGGGCATAGCTTGAAGGGGTTTTAGAGACATAAAATCCTTAGATAACATTAAACAGAGTGAATAACTTGCTTCTGTAACATTGTATGCAGAGATGTGTCGCAGTCCAGGCTGTTGTGGAGAATTAACTCTCACAAAGAAACATGATGTGCTTTGCCAGTGTGCACAATAATGTCTTTTTGTTGCTGTTGTTAGTGATGTTTGCCACCAAATGTTCCTCCTACTTTTACATAATTACTGGCTCCTGTTAAAGCCATTAAGCTTTGCAACGAATGCAAAGATGATTATAGTTGTAATTAGCTTCATGAGAGCAGTGAGCAGCAGAAAGAGATTACGTTCCATTCAAAACACATTCCGGTGAACGATTCTAAAGGCACACTCACTTCAAAAAAAGCATGTGATTCCCAAGAGTCATTGAGACAAGCTGTCCTTTTCTGGAAAGTCTGCAAATGTGAAAGAAACAATAGATACAGTATACATAAAACAATTAGGTTATTAGAGAAAGCCTGATGGACAGTCTCGACAGGATGTTGAAGTCAACAACAACAAAAATCTAAATTGTTCTTTTTAGTTTCTTAATGAGTGTTCTTATTATTCTTCAGAATGAGTTTTATTTTTGATTAAATGTTCACTGTTCACTTTGTTGTTGTCAAAAATGAAAAATGTTTCATTCATTTCTTTGAAAAAAACCTTCCTCTTCCTCAGAATTAATCATGGCTTTTTTTGCTCATCAGTCACTGTGTCTAGTGGTTTTCCAAAGTTACTAGCCACTCAGCATTTTCACTAGCCACAATTTTGACATTGATACCATGGGGAAAAAACTGCCATATACAGTAGATATTTTTAATATTATTTCATAATTTGGCAGCAGGTATTTTAGGCTGCTGTCACTTTAAGACCTGACGCACAGATCCATTATACTGTTACACATGCGCTTTTTTTCTCAACTGTTTACATTCACTTAAAACAAACTGAGTGTTTACGTAAATACTTGCCAAGACCTGCATTTTGACATTATTTTGTGTGTATTTGACTGTTTAAGCAGCTAAAAAGAACTCAATTTAGTAATGAGAGGCGGGTTTATGTGTGCGCAATCCAAATCCGAAATTCAAGCCCTGTAACACCAACAATATTCATCCGGAACAAATGAAACGAGTGAGTGAGGGGAGGAGGGTTTGTGTGTCGACTCGCTGTCAGAGAGATGAGAGAGAGAGAAAGAGCAGCTGGTATCGTGTGTCTATTCTGAGGAAAATGAGTATTGGAAGCGTTTCAGATATTTCAGTATCAAAAAATCTATATTTTTGACAACACTACATTGCACTTAGTTTATTATTTCATAAGCCTTTTTAAAAGACTACAAGTGAAATATATATATAAAATTCAACCCGCAAAAGTGTCTAGTAGGAGTGACTGTGTTACACGCCACTGCTGAAATACACCCACATTTTGTGGGTTGGCGGGTGTTCATGTCAAGCCCTGTTCCTAATGTTTACCAACAGCCAAATATCGTATTAATTTCATATATAATATAGTTTATAATGTTAATATAATAGCTATTTAGGCTACTTCATAATGTTTACCATCACTGAATATCTATTGTGGCTAGTTTAAAATGTTCACTGATAGCCAAACAGCAATCCAGGCTAGTTTATATCATTGACCAATAGCTTTATATGGGCTACTTAATAATGTTTACCATTAGCCAAACAGCCAGTGTTGCTAGTTTTGCTCATCAATAGCAAAATTGCTATTTAGGCATTGTTAATTAACAAACTTAAGCTCTATCTAATTCTAAAGTCTTGTTGTTGAATATTCTGTCTACTTAGAAATGTATTAAAGTAAATAACATGTGTTGCAAACAGCAATTCACATTGACTTTCAATATATCAAATACTACCTGAAATGGTATAATATTTTTATAATATACTTTTGTCAGAAGGGTGAACACAGCATTGAGAAAAGAGTTTCATACCAGTTTAATCTTTCAGGAGCAGACAGCATCTGTGGAGTTATTGTGTGTGTGACTGTAGAGCAGCTGTAACGAGTTTCTGTACTTAAAGTGTACATTAAACGTGAGAGCAGATGTAGCTGTGTTCAGTATTGGTGTGTAAACAGAGCGGGTGAGCTGCTCTCAGTGTATAAGCAGATGGCTCAGTTATGGCAGCCAGAGAAGTGAAGTCACAGCAACTTCAAGCAGCAGCTGCCCCTTTCATGCTGATATAGGACCTGCTGCCGAGTTTTTACATCTAGAATACATACCCAATGCAGTAAAAATGAGATTTCATAGATTTCAGTGTAATATACAGGGCATTCACAGCTCGGTGGTCCAGAGGGTGAACGTGATTTCACCAAGTACGACATGTTCCTGGATCAACATTCCAATCAACCAATTAGATTTTACAGTTTATGTCAAGTTTAGGCTTACAACCAGGGTTAGGTGCTTCTACATCAGTGTTATTCACATATCTTTCCCCTCTGATTTTAGGGATAAGTTACGGGTAGGATTAGGTTTAGGGGTAGGAATAGGGTTAAGACTAAATTTTCAGACAGGAATGTTGTTCCAGGATCAACAAAATACGTTGATCCAGGAACATGTCTTACTTGGCAAAATCACGGTGACCGGTCCAGATAGAGGTGGAGAGGAGGGAGACGGGGTGCACTTACAGACGGTGTGGATGAGTAAACCATGAAGAGCATATTGGATGAACAGAATGGCATACGCAGACATGAAAGAAACATAGAGCCGAGATGGCAGGAGATTACGCTCGTCAACATTGTTGTGGACTGGAGCCAAGGAGGTGGGGTGGCATCTGTGACTAACTTTGAAGTTTGTGCATAAATGTGTTTGTGTTTCCCATAAGTTCCTTCAATGTACTGTGTATTACACTGTTTTCTATGTAACAAAGATGTGAAGTGTGCAAGAATCCATGTCATTTGGACCCATGGCTGATTCCTAAATGCTTACAACAGGGGTGTTTCCTCTGAGGAGGCAGTGCCTCCTCAAAAAAGAAGCTGGATGAGAAAATAATACACAGTACAAAAATAAAACGATGCAAATATTACAAAATATGACATTAAAATGTATAAATCACTATTTTTTTTCCAACAGCGACACCAGTGGGTATTAAAAAGAGTGGCCGAACATTAATTAAAGGGATAGTTCACCCAAAAATGAAAATTCTGTCATTAATTACTCACCCTCATGTTGTTCCACACAACCCGTAAGACTTGAGTTCATCTTCGGAACACAAATTAAGATATTTTTGATAAAATCTGAGAGCTTTCTGTCCCTCCATTGGGAGTAACACAATTTAGACATCATTGAACCAGTGTACTCACATGAACTGTTTTAAGTACATCTTTAGTAGCTTTCTGGGCATCTGAATGTGTTAATAATCTTGCTGTCAATAAAGGCCTCACTGAGCCATCGGATTTTATCAAAAATATCTTAATTTGTGTTCTGAAGATGAACAAAGGTTTTACAGGTGTAGAACGACATGAAGGTGAGTAATAAATGACAGAATTGTCATTGTTAGGTGAACTAACCCTTCAATTATTTCTTAATTATTAGCTGTATACATAGACTGGGACTATCACAGAGGCAGGTGTGATTTGTTAGGGCAGCTATTTTAATGATATCTCTTGGGTAGTATTGACATTGCAACGAAAAAATGCTTCAAGCACCTTAAAGTAACAGAATCATGCTGTTTTTACAGAATATGTTGGGCAAAGCCTGTTTTACATGACAGTAATGTGTACCCTCTAGTGGTGTAGTCATATCATTACACTCTTTTTTTTAGACAGTTTAATTTTCTCATATACTGGACCTGTGAGTACCATTTACCTCCTGTTGACCTCATAGCCTCAGTCCTGTTATTATAATCCTGAATGTAATCTGCTCCTCTCAGCAAATTTTTTACGTTCTTTATGTATATCAGCTTCTCTTATTAAAAGCTTCATAATTAAGCTTCAGGTAAAAAAAATGAGAGAGACATGAGATTGTGCCTCCCAATCTCTAAATATTGTTGGCTACATACCATTGAGCTCTAGGAGATCATCCAAGCTCAAGATCACAGATAATCAATCTCTGACACCCTGTCTCCATCCCTGCCCAGACAGACGCCCGTCAGCCCCACTGGTATATAGTGGTGTCTTTTAACACAGGATGAGAAAACCTAGGCAAGATGTTTGCTGGAATAATTTTCTGCTTCCATTTATTAGACACTACTGATTTCCCCTGACTCTGAACCACATCAGATATCACAGTCTTTTTGAAAGACTGGAAAAGAAGCCCTAATGAATATGTTATTTAATATTAGATGTTTGGGAGCAAAAGGAGTATTTATGTGGAATAATAAATTTGTCCCTTATATAAATGTGAAATTATGCTATTTATCCTGTATTTTACATACACAATTGAATAAACACATAAGGACGTTGCAATGTCATTGACAGCATCAAACTTAGTTTGTATATTTAAAGGGGACCTATTATGCAAAATTCACTTGATGCGTGTCCACAGTGTGTGTGAACAACCAGCCTATAATGGTAAAAATCCATGCACTTATTTTTTTTATAATCTACATAAATCATAAACAGTTTCTCCAAATAAGCAGTTCCAGATTTATCCCTACTCTTATGTAAGAAGCCCCGCCCACGACTGCTGACGGACTCTGCCCTATTGTCTTAGCTCCTCCCCTCAGTGAGCTGTACACAGTCCGCCATGTTTATCTCCTCACCAGAGCATTGAACAGCAGCATTCAAGTTAGAAACATATTCTTAAGTTATTCAGTCAAAAGCAGTGAGTGATTTTCTGTTTTTCTTGGTTCATATTAACAGCAGATACAGCAGTAGGTACTGTATATTACGCTGCTGTCACTTGAATACACAGATCTAATATACACATGTGATTTCTTTCCCTGCTGTTTACATTCACAGACATAACTGACTCTGTTTATGAACTTTGTGTGTTTTTGACGTAATCATGTGTGTATTTGACAGTATAAGTGCAATAACGTGTAAGAGAACTTAGTTTAATACTCACGGGATTCTCCGTCTGACAGACAGCTTTCTGTGCGCGTGATTCGGATATGTGCACTAAGAAAACCATATATCAGAAGTTTAGACTTATACGGCTTTAAAACGCATGCAGATAATAAACTTTGTGGCAATGTCACGTGAGTATGACAGTGATAAAGATGACATTCAAAACCAAACAAGTTGTACAGACTCCACCCTCTTCTGGAAACAGCAGTTCATTTGCATTTAAAGACACATGCATGAAAACAGCATGTTTTTCCTTCCACTAGAAAATGGGCATTTGCAACATGCTATAAGAAATGATCTGTGGGGTTTATTGAGCCAAAACTTCAGACACATTCTGGGGACACCTGACATTATATTACATCTTTAAAAAAAAGGGGCATAATAGGTCCCCTTTAAGGAATATTCACAAAACAATAGTTTACAACTTATATTTATTCCCGTTTACTTGGTCCATTTTTGCTCCAGCTGAAATATTTTCAAACAAAGCCACAGCAGAATCAACCGCTGTGTCTCCAAGCAACACCACAGTAACACAGATGTCTGGTTTCATTTCTGAATGAATCAGTGTTGTTTAATGAATCGGTTGAGTGAATGATTCAAATGACTCACTAAAAAAGACTTGCTTTTGTTTCCTAATCAGTGTTGTTTAACAAATCTGTAAAATGTATCATTCAAGTGACTCAAAATTAAGTGATTTAGCTGTTCCATTTCTCAAAGAATCAGTGTTGTTGAATGAATCGATTGAGTAAATGATTCAAGCAACTCACTAATAAAGTGCTTTTTTCTTTAAGGAATCAGTGATGTTGAATGAATGATTCAAATGACTCGAAATTAAAGCAGTTGTTTTGTTTCTTAAGGAATCAGTGTTGTTGAGTGAAACTACTGAATTAATAATTTGAATGACTAATAATTCAGAAACTTGTTTTGTTTCTTAAAGAATCCTTGTTGGTGAACAAATCAATTGAGTGACGAATTTACTAATAAAGCCAATCACTTTTTGCCACCTACTGGCAAAATTATGTAACCTGCAGAGAGTCCCAGCAATAATATACAAACTGATGTACACTAAAAAGAGAGAGGCAGACTAGCAGCGCATGTTTGATAGTGTGTAGTTTGCCTCAGCTTTCTCAGTCACAAAAATGTGTGAAAAAATGTGACAAAAACACCAAGGTGCATTTATACACTAAAACCATTAGTGTAGCAGATCATTACACAAAAAGCTACACCACTATGAAAACAGCTGAGCTACTGTCACTTTTAAAAATTTAAAATTAGCAGGATTGCTACTTTTAGTTCCTACTCAACACAACACTGGTTTGAAGATATATGATATCAGTCTGGTCAACTGATCCCCTTTCTTGTTTTCTGTCCCCCTTCCCCTATTTACTGTCATTTTCTACATCTGAAATGTAATCTATATGATTTCTTCTCTGTATATTCCAGTCTCATTCTATCTCTGCTTTCCTTTCTTTCTGCATCTGCACCTCTGCAGGTACATCAGAACAATGTATCTTGGCATCCAGAGTCGCAGGCAAAAGGAGAACCAGCGACGCTTCTACTGGGCCATGATGTACGAGTATGCCGATGTCAACATGCTCCGTCTACTGGAGACATTTCTGGAAAGCGCTCCACAGCTGGTTCTCCAGCTCTGCATCATGATCCAGAAGAACCGGGCCGAAACGCTGCAGTGTAAGGAGTGCCTCAAGGCTCTGTACTGAGACCGCTGACATTTCGTACAGTATTGCTTTTATGTGTCAGTAGTGATTGTTTTTCACTTGTGTACATTTCACTGGGATAATTTTGAAACCTTGACAAGAATTTTATTACAAAATTTATACTTTTCAGCAGATATATTTATTTTATAACTTCAGTAGGGAGAGTTGTTTCAAATTGACCTGATTTGCTTTGCAGTAGTGTTGCTGTGTTGGTAATTTGTCACATGCATTGCATGCTCAATCAACATTTCTTGATTAGAAATGTTGCTGGAAATGCACCTTTAATTTTTCATGAGTGCAACTCAAGGCTCTGTAACAGCATGATGCATGGCCAAAATTCACAGTTAGGTTACCTTTTCAAGTGACAACGAAATATGGCCAACTGGATCTCACAGCTTTGTGTTATATTAATTCATCAACAAGTCCTGGAACCATCTTAATCTTTCAGATCATGGCAAATCTATACTGTGCATCTGGGGGAAAAAAAGGCTGACTTGTGGATGAATTTGACAATCTGAGCCCTCCCTAACTGAGACTTTTTAAATGATCAATTGTGTTTGTGGGGAACATGTTTTTTTTCCTGCCGTGCAGCAGATAATGTGAGATGTAAGACCATTTCTTATGTGTGAGGTGACAGCACTGCCAACAGTGCAAGATGCCTTTATGAACATGAAGTCTGAGCTCAGCAGGATGAATGGTAAACATCTTAGAAAATATATATATAGAACAAGCAAGAAGTATGTTTTGAAGAATATAGCTCCAAAATGGTAGGCAGGTGTTATAGAAATGATTAGACAGTGATCGATGATGTTTGTACTGTGTTAGGGTTCTTTTCATTAGCATTTCTGGATTCAGATAAAGTTATTTATCACAGCACACATACATTGTGTTTGATTTTGTGCTTTTTTACACACAAGAATGCTAGAACAACAGACAGATTAATGTAGATTATCTGTAACTAAAGGGAAATTTGGATCCTGGAATTTGGAGCATGCTTTCATGCAGTTTTATTATGGTCCTGGATGTTTTTCCATTAATCATGTAAAAAGACAGATGTTCATTACCATTCAAAAGTTTGGGGTTGGTGATGTCTCTTATGCTCACCAAGGCTGCATTTATTTAATTAAAAATAGCAAAAACAGTAATATTCTTAAATATTATTAAAATTTTAAATAATTCATATAAAATTAATCTATTTTTGAAATGTAATTTTTTCCTGCAATGACAAAGCTAGATTTTCAGCAGTCATTACTCATTACTTGTGTCTCATGATCCTTCTAATATGCTGATTTGGCGCTCAAGAAATTAATATTATTATAATTTCATATTATTATAAGTGTTGAAAACAGTATGTGCTGTTTATACTTTTGTAAAAACGTGACTTTTTTTCAAAATAGAAGTAATCTATTTTTCAAACAAAAAATCTAACTGACCTCAAACTTTTGAACAGTAGTGTATACTGAGCACATATTCACCTAATTATTTCCTTTATTGAAGCTGCAGTCCGTAACTTTTTTTGGTTTTTAATTATCCAAAATCAATCAATCAATTTTTGAGCAAGTACATAACCAGCCAGTGTTCAAAACTATCTTCTTATCTTAGCCCGATTCACAATGGTAAGCTTGTAATAATGTTTTCTAATTTGAGTGGTACTGGTAGGTTTCCTCTGGAAATATGACCATGCTGCCGTTCATCTTTGCGTCATTCCGCCACGTCTGTTTACATAAAGAACGAGTCCCAGCTAGTAGGCTATATCTCGCATGTGACGGATCATTTATAGCCTTTTCTCACAGCAGCTGCAATAATAAAACTTATTTTAATTGACAAATTAACTTTAGAGATTAGACTGTAAAGAAACTGAAATCTACAGGTAACGCTAATACACACTAAATACAGTCACGCAATGCTGATGTTGTTAACATTAACAATTTGAGAGCAATGTATAACAATAATAATAATTTTCATGGTTTGATGTGATATGAGCTAAGCGATCCTTAAATTTAATTACCATTGGTAGCGCAATTTATTGTAATGCTTTTTTTTTCTCAGTTGGTCAGAACAAAAGTGGCAGATTTGCTACTTGCTTGCTCATATGACATCTTCCGGGGAAAATTCTTATTTTGGTCATACTTCCAAGACTGCAATCTGTGATTCTGAAGTACAGTATCCACACCGGTGCGGTGACTGACAGCAAACATTCTCCTCAAAGCATTAGATTCATTCGCTCTGAGGAGCCGTGCGATTCACAACCCACATAAAGAAGATAATCCCGCAAATAACTGCAATTGCTGGTTTCAAACAGAGATGGCGACAAAGAGGCAAAACTTATGGACTGCAGCTTTAAATATATTGTCTAATTATTTTATAATTTTATTAATTGTTATATTGTTTATTTATAATTATTGTGTTACTTTGCGTATTTAATAATGATTAATACTATTATTTTTAAAAGATATTTAAAATAATTAAAAAAATATTAAGTAGAGCAATAATACTTTGCATATTTTATAATAATAATAAAAACTGTATATCTCTCTGTCACCCAGGTGTGTCGGCGGTCGCGTCTCTCCTCTCTCTTTCCTGGGTTCTGGCCTCATACCACAAGCTTCTGCGCGATTCCCGCGACGACCAAAAGAGCATGAGCTACCGGGGAGCATTGGTGCATCTTCTGTGGCGTTTCTTCACCATTTCTTCTCGGGCGCTATCATTTGCCCTCTTTGCCTCAGTTTTCCACCTCTACTTTGGCATTTTCGTGGTGCTGCACTGGTGTGCCATGGCCTTCTGGGTAATCCACGGAGGCACCGACTTCTGTATGTCCAAGTGGGAGGAGGTGCTATTCAACATGGTGGTCGGCGTTGTCTACGTCTTCTGCTGGTTTAACGTCAAGGAGGGAAGGACCCGATACCGCATGGTGGTTTATTATTCGCTGGTGCTGGTTGAAAATACCATCCTTACCGCTCTGTGGTACGCCTACAGAGACCCGGTTGCTACCGACTCCTACGCTGCATCCGCCCTCTGCGGCGTCTTCCTGTGCTTTGTCTCTGGAGTGGCCTGCATGGTCCTCTACTACGGGGTCCTGCATCCTATGGGACCCCGGCTGAGGGTGCTGGCCAGTTCCTGCTGTGCCGAGCTGCTCTGGGGTCTCCCCTTACCACCTGAGGCCGAGCCCATGGCACCCACTCCAGGGCCTCGGGGCTCCCAAGCCACCCCGACCAGGGGCATGGCTTCAGGGGACTACAGCGAGCCGGAGGAGGCTGCCACAGACACTTGCCTGCCGGTGTTCCAGGTGAGATCCACAGAGCCCACCGATGCGGCGGGTCGGCCCATTCAGCCCGAGGGGCCCCTCATCAAGATTGACATGCCCAGGAAGCGCTATCCGGCCTGGGATGCTCACTTTGTGGACCGACGTTTGCGGCGGACCATAAACATCCTCCAGTACATCAGCCCCAATGCAGTGGGCATCAGGTACAGGGATGGGCCCCTCCTCTACGAGCTGCTCCAGTATGAGTCCTCCCTATGAAGGCGCTCCTTCTTTACTCTCATGCCCTCTCTGGTTCTCCACTTCCCTTGGTGCTTTTTTCTTCAGAGTTTTTATTTAGTTGTACTCTTAAACTATAAGAGTGCATCTAAGAGTCTAAACAGAGAATATTCAACATATATTTTGACTAACACAGTGTAGAGTTGGAGAACAAAGAGTCCAAAATACAACATTCCCTAGTTTGGGTTACTATAGCGTGAATGTTCGACTAATGTGTTTGTTTGATGGTGTTTGTGGCCCTGTCACCTCTGACATGTGCATGATGGGAATGATGGAGGAACATAGTCTTTAGCATCCTCATTCTGATTTTGCTTTTGCCATTTTGTGCCTACGTTTTTTCCAAACAGTTGTGATGACAACTGATCTTAAAGATGGCAAACAAGTTAATATCAGCTAGACACTAAAAAGCACATTTGATTGTCAGAAAAAGCACACAATGCCCTATTCCTTTTCTCTTGTGATTAAGGGGGAAGAGACTTGAAATTGTTGTCAAATTGCTTTAATCTCGAGTAAAATACAATGATGTCATGTAAAAATTTTGGTGTTGGCCAACCATATAACACTGCCACTGCTATTTTGATCATCAAGGGCCTTAATATTTATCTTAACATGTCTTTTCCTACTGAAACTCACTAGTGATGTGATATACTGTACAAATCTGAGGAAGTTATGATAATATGATATTTTTTTACATATGGCCCACTGTTATTTTTAACCCATCTATATTACGTGCAAGTACACTTTATGAAAGCTAGATTGAGTAAATGGGACATATTTCTATGTATTTATATACACTATCGTTTAAAAGTTTGGGGCCAGTAAGATGTGAAGAGGTTTAAATTGTTAAAAAAGATTAATCATGGTTTACACAAAAATAGTGACTGTTTTCAACATTGATAATAATGATAAATGTTTCTTAAGCACCAGATCATCTTATTAGAATGATTTCTGAAGGTTCATGTGACACTGAGGACTGGACTAATGATCAGCTTTGATCCCAGGAATAAATTACATTTTATAATATATTCAAACAGATATTTTCAATTTCAAGAATATCTCACAATATTACCGTTTTAAAGTATTTTTGTATCAAATATCAAATAAATGCAGCCTTCATGAGCATGAGTTAATCTTACAGACCCCAAACTTTTGAACGGTAGTGCATTTTATTTTATTTTTTTTTTACATATGGCCCACTTTATATTTTTTTAAACCCATCTATTGTACATGAGAGTGCACTTGTTGAAAGATAGAAATATAGACATATTCCCTTATAAAAGTCTTTCCATAAATAAACGCACAGATATAAAGTCAATACGACTTTGTTAAAAGTTTTGTCATATAACTTAACTAAAAATGTGCTTTGTGTGATTGAACATGTACTGTACCTGTAAATTGGTTTTATGCAAAGAAAAAATATTAATATAACTAACCTCAATGAAATTATTTTTGAGGATTAGCTCATGTAAAAACTTATCCTTAAGGTAACAATTGCAGGTTACCATTTTTACAGTGTAATAATGAACAGAAATGTTTGCAGTGTGTGGTGCTTAACTCTAACCTTTAGTACTCCTCCATCATTCCCTGTACAAAATTGCATTTGTCTCTCCTTAAACCTTTTCCTCAGAAAAAAGCTAATGGTTTCTCAAAACGTCAAGAACCTTGACACACTTACACGTGTAAATGGTATACCATTCGCATTCAAAATGTACTATACTCATTTTTTATTTATATAGAAATCCTTTATTTGAAGTGTGCAATATTTTTGAAGATGTACTTTGAAATGATTGGAGAAAAAGGTTGCTTTTGCCTGAATTAAGTTTATACGCCACCATCAAATGCATGCCGAGGATGCACATATTGAGCATTGACTGGGGTGCCAGGTGCCAACCAATGAATGAGGGTTTCTAAAGTGCAAGATAATTGAATTAAACGTCCCATTTATTTCAGTATCCTATATACGGTGCACTTAGAACAAACCTGAGGGTTACCTCTAGAAAAAGCCACTTGTTTACCTCCAATCCTGAGGTAATTTTCCCCCAGATTTCATCGATTCGATTCATTCGAATGAATGAATTGCTCTATGAGGGCTGAGGTCATTTTTGTTGTCCCAACACTTTGTTTAGCATCCAGGCAAGATAAGTGCAGACACTAACATAGGATGCCAAGTTTCACCGCATGGGCTGCTACAAACCTCATTTGTGGCTGCTGAAATTTTCCAAGCAGACTTCAGATCGGTTGTAGTGGACAAGGTGGAGGGTTTTTTCTGCCAGGGATGGAAAAGAACATGAGGATAGACAATAGCTATCAGTGAGAGTGTGCATTCGTGTGTATGTGTGTGTGTGTGACTTTGGTTTGTAGGTCTTACCTCTTCAGCTCCATCCTTGGTTGCTGCTCAGACCCCGCCACCCATCTCATGCGAGTGTTATCTGGGATACTCGGATGCAAAAACTTGCTTAACAACTTGGATTTATAACCTGGCCAAAGGGAATCAGGGATGGGCAGGCGATTTCATGCAATTCCGAAACATCAAAATTCCGTAATCCTCTGCAATATCAGGTTTTCAGTTGAAACTACGAAATGTTTCCGTTTCCTGTTCCCTATTCCCTTACAGTGCCTGTAACAGTCACCGATATTCCAATCCTGTAGGTGCTTGGCACATTGATGCACTGTTGTTTGCTGGGATATGCACCAACCCTGTTATGTTATGATGTGTACGACTACTTTAACTTGTTTTTACGGTTGCGTGACTCGGCTGCCTGCACTCTAAAAAATGCTGGGTTAAAAACAACCATTTTTGGGTTATTTGGCAACCCAGTGCTGGGTAATATTTGACCCAGCATGTTGTTTTTTTTTTTTTTTTTTATAACATTAACCCATTTGCTGGGTCGTTTTTAACAGTACTGGGTTAGTCAACAAGATATTTTATTTAAATAATAAAAATGCACTCTAAAATCTATTATTTATATATATATATATATATATATATATATAAAAGACAGAAGCAGTTTACATACAATATTTTTTATTCAAAGTCAAATCAGTCTTTTACAATCATAAAACACTCAAAAAACATTTAATAAAGGGTTTAGGACGGCAGGAGCAGCAGCCAGTGGTAATCTGTGGAAAGAAAACTGCTATCAGGCTGTTCCAGTTCATTAAATGACAATCTTATATATTCATATTTGAAAAGTTACATCAAAAACAGCTATACCTTGTGCCATCTCGTCTGTTATAAACGCATAGCGCGACCGCAGCTGCAGTGCACTAGATCAATAGCGCTCCTATTGTTTTCACTATATTACAGGGCGACAAATTAATTTTATATCACAGCGATCGCGTCGTGCTTTAACCGTAGTCACGCATTCGTTTGACGGAGGTAAAATGGTGGCGCCGGCGCGCGGTTCGCTTTGAGTGTAGATCCGGTGTATTGTAGAACATGTAAACAAAGGTAAAAATGTGAGACTACAGACGTTTTCCTATGTATACAGTAATAATCATGGGAATACAATTTAATACAAACCTTAATTTCATTCAGGATGTTCCCCTCGGTAAGTTTTCTCTCAGAACAAAAAATGGCCGTTGACAATATCCAGTTTGAACCGGTTTGGCACAGACTACCCAACATTAGGCTACATTTAATATTAGATATTTTAGGGGGTTCATCATTTGTATTGAAAGTAAAAATATTAAAAATAAAAATATTTAAAAAATAAATAACCCAGCATTTTTAGAGTGTGGTATTTAGTCATACGTTCATTGTCCAATTACAGAATCGGTTTCTACTAACGCACTTGAGGTAAGACAGACCAGGTGATATTTTCAACTACACTGTGATCTTTTCTTCTATTATTCTACTTGCGCATTAGCATGATGTGTAGTGACCAACATTGCCACGTTTGAGCAGACGTAGGGATAGATTTGAAACAAATCCAACCCCGTACAGCACACACATAATTCTGAATTGGTTTGTCTTAGATTACCGCCTTACTAGTCAAAGAAGTTACACAACAGATTAGTCGATGTTAAAGTCATGCCACCACTTCGTCGAGGGTGGGGTGGGTGAGCGGGACCAGTCTCTAATATCTAATTCTTTGTGGTGCCTTGTCTTTTTGGGTGCTTCTGTATAGCCATGGCAGCCAGTGCAGCAAACAACAATGCCAGTGTCTCTATCTCCATTCATATTTCACTCAGTACTGTAACAAGCCAGTCAATTTTGTCCCATACCCACGCAGGAAGTGAATATAAATCTGCGTATTATGTCTGAAAGGCAATACTTAACATCTACTTGAATGTTGGGTTTTACACTGTTCCTGAAGAAGAAGACCGGTTCCATTCAAACATTCACAAGGCTTTATGAGCAGATGCGAAAAAGGAAAGAGATTTAATTGGTTTGTTTGGGTACTAAATGACAGTTATGATGAAGTTAGCAATTTCTTTAATGATTGTTAATGTACTTCTGTCTATGCCTTCCTCTGTCTTGCAAAACGAATGAGCTGTAGTGCCAACAAGTTAATCTTTTCTCTCTGTCGTTTGTCTTGTGAACAAAAATGTCTAGCCAAATGGATTTATGCCTGCAAAAAAAAAAAGAAGAAAAAAAATAAAAAAAATGTGTGTAGACCAATAAGAATAGAAAAAAGTGGGGTACGTAAATATGGTGCTCACTGGATCGAATATTTTAACTTAAATCTGAGATGGCATTGGACACATTTTTAACGGCCTCTAGTGGTGAACCATCTTCAGACTGCTTCTACATCCTTTGGATTTTTAGCATGCCCACAAAATGCATCCTATGGTGACCCCTCCAACACACTTGCATGCTTTCTTCAATGCAACGTCCCGCCCATCGCTCCAGAGCATCGACATGCTCATCAAATCCACAGTGGTTCTGCAATGATCAGTATTGAAATAGAGCCAAATGTTCTGATGACAAAACGACCACAAAACGGTGCATTTTTGTTTCTTGACCTGGTGCTTATCAACATATTCTTAAGGTGCTACCACGAATGTGGACTGCAGGACCCCTGTCGTGGCTCACTAAGCAAGGCCACCGTCCGATAGACCTGCCTCTTTAAGCTCACGGACACTTTCCTCTCTGGAAGAACAAGCACCTCAACACAGTTTACAGCCAAACATCTCTCTTTGAAATATGGTGCCATTTATTATGTTTCAACCTGCACAAAGAAGCATGGTGCAGCAAATATCTTAATTTTTTTTACTTCTTCCCCAAATTTCTGTTCATTTTTGTGTATATTTGTTTTAAAACAAATGTTTAGGTGTTTAAAATCTGCACTAGGATTTCTCGTAAGAGAAAAAAAAGATGAAAATGCATCATTTTGACATTCATCCACAGGCCTAAAAGTACTTCTGATAAAAAGGGATCGCTAAACATATAGAAGGTGATTGCCGTGCTGTATATTCCTGTCATCTCTATGTCCTAAACCTATGTGTATTTCTTCTGTTATTGTAGAGCTGGCTGTATATTTTGTTGGAAAATAACCTTATGATTGATTATGGTTGTCAGATGAATTGCTGCTGATATTTAGAGTTGTTATCCATGCTGTTGGAGATGGGTAAATCACCTGTGAAACAGATTGTGTTAGATCGTCATTGTATTTCTCACATGGGGTATTAAAGAAAGAAGGCACAAAATTATTAAGCAAATTATTTGCTACTATCTGTAATGTTTCTTTTTTTCTTAACTGACTGTACTCATTACTTATGTTGGGAAAAAAAAGATTTATTTGATGTTGTCAAATACAAATGAAAGTAAATTGTTTTGTTTGATTGCCATTATTTGAGAACAAACCTGATGTCTAGTAAGACCTTATTTTTGGGGAAAATATTACTAATACTGACAACATATGGTGCTATGGTTGTTTTTGTAAACCTTGGTTTTTAGGTGAAAAAGGGAATATCATATTGAGAAAAAAAAAAATAATATGTTGAGCCTTACTGTAGATCTATATATGAGACTGTTCATCACTGAAGACTGGAAAAATAAGTATAGTATTTGAAAGTGAGAGTACATATATACAAAATTGTATGCTTTACGTTTATGCACAATTTGCCCAATGACAGATAAAAGTGGTTATATACTAATGTATATGTTCAGATGTGTATGTGAATGTATACTGATATGATAGAAATAGATTTCCCAGAGTAACAAATTGTTGTTTAATAAAGATATTACATTATTATAATTCATTTTTATCATCAATTGAATTACGGTGAAGAGTTATAAAGCCCTGTAATGTATCCGGAACATATATCTAAGCTTGTAGCCACATATTCAGGACTGGAGGATGTGATTTAACAATAATAACAACAGTAACTATGTTATTTTGGAGGTGGTTAAAGTAGATAGATTAAAATAATTTGCTGTGGTTAATTTTGCGTACATCTATCAATAAAAACGTCACTTTATATGTTTGAAATAAACATTTTAGTTGTTGTGGCATTGTAATTAAGTTATATTGTTTTTAAATTATATTATTTAAGTCATGTTGTGGCTCTTTTAGAAGTTTGCTGAGGCCCCCTAGTGGGCCCCCTCTGACCCCAGAGCTACTGACTTTGGTACAGAGTTAGTTCACCCAAAAATGAAAATAATGTCATTAATTACTCACCCTCATGTCGTTCTACACCCGTAAGACCTTCGTTAATCTTCAGAACACAAATTAAGATATTTTTGTTGAAATCTGATGACTCAGTGAGGCCTCTGTAAGGAGCAATGACATTTCCTCTCTCAAGAGCCATTAATGTACTAAAAACATATTTAAATCAGTTCAATATTGTACAGTGATTCAATATTAATATTATAAAGCGACGGGAATATTTTTGGTGCACCAAAAAAACAAAATAACGACTTATTTAGTGATGGACGATTTCAAAACACTGCTTCAGGAAGCTTCGGAGCATAAATGAATCAGTGTGTCGAATCATCTGTTCGGAGCGCCAAAGTCATGTGATTTCAGCAGTTTGACACGCGATCTGAATCATGATTCGACACACTGATTCATAACGCTCTGAAGCTTAAAGGAACACTCCACTTTTTTTAAAAAAAAAAATATATATATATAGGCTCATTTTCCAACTCCTCTAGAGTTAAACAGTTGAGTTTTACCGTTTTTGAATCCATTCAGCCGATCTCCGGGTCTGGCGGTACCACTTTTAGCATAGCTTAGCATAGTTCATTGAATCTGAAGACCGTTAGCATTTCGCTCAAAAATGATCAAAGAGTTTCAATATTTTTCCTATTTAAAACTTGAGATTGGCTGAATGGATTCGAAAACGGTAAAACTCAACTGTTTAACTCTAGAGGAGTTGGAAAATGAGCCTATTTTTTAAAAAAAAGCAGAGTGTTCCTTTAATGAAGCAGTGTTTTGAATTCGGCCATCACTATATAAGTCGTTATTTTGTTTTTTTGGCGCACCAAAAATATTCTCGTCGCTTTATAATATTAATATTGAACCACTGTACTCACATGAACTGATTTAAATATATTTTTAGTACATTAATGGATCTTGAGAGAGGAAATGTCATCGCTGTCAATGCAGGCCTCACTGAGCCATCGGATTTCATCAAAAATATCTTAATTTGTGTTCTGAAGATTAATGAAGGTCTTACAGGTGTGGAACGACATGAGTGTGAGTAATAATGACATTATTTTCATTTTTGGGTGAACTAACCCTTTGAGTTAGCAGTTAAAGACAATACTCCGCCTAAAATGTCATAAAATATGCTAAACAATTATTTTTTAGGATTTATGAATAAGACTGTAGTTGTAGTTTATAGTTTAATGTGCTGATGAGGTTTTGTGTTTGTCTCGCAAAGCACTGTGGGTAGACGTCCTACGCCCAAAATGGCGGCAGGATTGAAAAGTTTGCTGCTGTTTTTGTTTTATTTTATCCTATTTGGTAGGTCTATGTCCCCTTCTGAATAAATCCCTATTTTTACCACGGTAAAGAAGGTTAGTCGTTTATTTCCGATCCCCGAACACGTGATTTGGATCGCTGGTTTGTTTAGTTTAGGTCGGTAAAGCGTTGACGTGTATGAGGCAGATGGCACTGAACTCGTGGACATCACTGCATCTAATACAGTTAAAATGAAGAGCATTTGCACATAGAGATGGAGGATGATGTAAAGAAAGTGAAAAAGGTAAGTTAACACTGTAATGTTGTGAGAGTTTACACTTGCATGATCCGCTAAGCTGAAAGTGTTGGCCTAAACAGCTGCTTTAACGCCCTCCAGCCTCTTAAAAACACTCGCATCTTATTTATTCCTCTTGGGATGTTTAGAGGAGTCTCCAGCAGTTCGCTGGGAAGTTGCTGGTGGTTTGCGTTAAGATAAACACTGAGAATCTCAGCATGCGAGTTTACTGTGATTGTCACTAAACTCTGTCATTCTGAGTTTCTTCATGGCTCTCAGATTCAGAGCCCGCTATGGACACGTACAAAAACATCTGAGATGTTATTACCTTAAATTTTCTAATCTACTAGGTTTATAAAAAATATTTGTAATCTGTAGCATAAACTCATAAACTGCACCCATAGATTTGCAGCATGCTCCTCTTGATTTCTTTAACACATATGATCATGAAATATGACTAATTTGCATTGTAATGATATATAAAATAAACAAAGCATAGATATGCCACCAAAACAAGACCCAAGTTCAACAAAAAATATTCTTAGGATCTTTATGGGGGAAAAAAACATAGATCTGAAGGCTAATATTGTATATCTAATATTAAAAAAAAAAATTGTGTGTGTCTATATATCTATATATATATATATATATATATATATATATATATATATATATATATATATATATAATTTCAGTCATGTTCTAATTTGTTACACTGTTAAAGTTTAAGTTATGTTATAATATTTGATAGTGCTTTAATTATTTGATAATATTTTATTCTATGTTGATTTTTTTATTATTATTGTTTTATTATATATACTATATTATATTTATATTTATATATATATATATATATATATATATATATAATATACATGCATACATGCACTCTAAAAAATGCTGGGTTAAAAACAACCCAAGTTGGGTTGAAAATGGACAAACCCAGCGATTGGGTTGTTTTAACCCAGCAGTTGGGTTAAATGTTTGCCCAACCTGCTAGGTAGTTTTACTTAACTCAACTATTGTTTAAAAATGACAGTATTGCTTACTTAAAATGAACCCAAAATAACTTGAAAATTAACATTTATTAATGTTTAATAAATGAACATTTTAATTTCATTTTAGATTCATTTTAAGTCAGCCATATAGTCATTTTCAAACAATAGTTGGGTTAATTAACCCAGCATTTTTTTTAGAGTGTATACAGTCATGCCTATAAAGCAATTTTGAATTTTATATATATATATATATATATATATATATATATATATATATATATATATATATATATATATATATATAAAATGAATGAATGAATGAATGAATGAATGAATGAATAAATGAATGAATGAATGAATGAATGAATGAATAAATTAGGGCTGTCAAACAATTAATCGTATACAAAATAAATACAAACACGTTCATGCATATATTTGAGAAATATTTACAAGTATATGTATTTATTTATATTTTATATAATTTATATTAAATATAAATAAAATATTTTGTACGTAGTTCTCTTAAATATATACATTAATTTGTGAATTTATATATACATATTAATTACACACAGTACTCGCACACATATTAGGCAAACTCAAACTTTTATTTTGTATGTGATTAATCGTGAACAAAATTTTCTTTATATTAAGTATATAATATTTTTATTATTGTTAACATTTGTTTTAATAAATTATTCATCCCATAATAATTAGCCTTGCTTAGTGAGCAGATTTTTCTAAAGTGAGGGAATGTCTCTACAAATCTGTTTTTCAGTTTCAGAACAAATCACAAAATTAAAGGTACAGTTTTTACAAATTTGTGGGAATTAATTGTTAAAAATGAGGAACCGTTTATAAAGTAAAAGCACAGGTTATTGGAGCTAAAAAAATCTCTCTGGCTCTAGGGGATAACAGTGTTATCTGATGTGAGGACTGGCAGGATCACAGACAGGGTTCTTATGATGTGGCTTTTCCTGTCATGTCAGCGTTGTATTGTAGTGTCGGGGTTATTCCATGCCGAGCTCAGACTTTCCTCCTCATGCGCAGGGGAGAATGGAGGGCTGGGCTCTCTAAAGATTCCAACAGGATGTGACGCCCCCTGTGTCTGCCTCTTAATCACCACTGCAGCGGACGGTTTCTTTCCCTCAGTCAGAGAGGCCACACAACACTGAATAAAGCAAATCACTACAGTCCATTTTGTAGCAAGTTGTGTGACTTTCAGAGGTTGGGATTTTAGTCCCTGATCTTATCAACTGTTGTGTTGTAGAATGTTGGTTGTCTGATTTAGCTGAGAGGATGAATTCCCCGAAGTGACCACAAGCTGGAGCCATTGAGTTATTTACTGTCAAAGTCAGTTCAAAATAAAACTATGGATGTGTGTATTAGGTCAGTTTGTTTTCATTAATAATAACCCTTTGAAAACTTACTGCAAATCCACAGTTAGAGTATTTAATAGTTCAATAGTGTAATTGAAATGTTGGTTTGTAAAGCACAGACATGAGCATTTTTACAATAAGTATTATTTTTTAATGTAAACACTGGCAAAGACACAAGTTCTGATGCAAACCGTTTTTGTAAAACCGTAAAATAGACAAAACTATCATGTTTGTATAAAACTACGATTCAAAATGCTCCCCAAGGCTGCGTTTATGTGATCAACAATACTGCATAAAATATAAAATAACTGTTTTCTATTTTAATATATTTCAAAATATAATTATTCCTGGTATGGCTTCAGTAGCCTTCACTTGTCACATGATCCTCCTCAAACATTTCTTATTATGTTGACCGTATCGAATATTTTTGTGGAAACAATGATGTAAATAATTTTTTTCAGGATTCTTTTGTATAAATAGAAAATGTTTGTAACATTATAAATGTCTTATTCTTTAACTGTCACTTTGGATCAATTTAGTCATCTTTCTAACCCAAAATATGAACGGCAGTGTATGTGTTTTTAATCCAGGTGAGCATCACCTGTGCTCCTTGTTTTCTGAAATTTCATCGGGACACAGACTCATGAAATGTTGATGTTCCTGTAGTGTCTCCTTCCTTGGCTGTTCAATAATTTAGTAAGTGAGAGAATTAGGCTTGTAACATCTATATATAACATCTAGAGTTATAAATTAGTTTTCATATTCTAGGCTGGAATTTTTTAAATTTATATAAGGGCTATTGGATATTAAAGGGGACCTATAATGCCCATTATACAAAATGTAATACAAGTCTGTGAAGTTTGAGCTCAAAATCCCCCACAGATCATTTATTATCGCTTGTCAAATTTGCCCCTATTTGGGTATGAGCAAAAACACACCGTTTTTGTGTGTGTCCCTTTAAATGCAAATGAGCTGCTGCTCCCGGCCCCTTTCCAGAAGAGGGCGGAGCTTTAACAGCTCAACAACAACAAAGCTGGAGAATCTCACGCAGCCAAAATGAGGATTGTCAGTAACGGTGTTCAGCCTTACATTGTTCAAACCGGAGTCGACACTGATGGAGAGACTCAGGAAGAAGTTACAACTTTTAGACGTTTCTGAATGGTTAGTGGATAAATTGATGTAGTTGCTGTGGAGTTGATTCAACTCATCCACTAGCATGTGCCGTCATGTTCATCTTTTGTGTTGAATTGACCCTCGTTTGTGAAGCAGTCCGGCGTAAAATGATGGCATGACAACAACACTTTACTACAACAACTCTTCCTCTTCTAAAAAAAAAAAAAGCCCAACATGGCCCCGCCCCCTTTGTTGTGTGTTCTTGGGGGCGGAGCTTATGTAAATTTGGGGGTTTGTGATGTCACTAACCTGGGAAGAAGCTTGTTGTAGTCCCTACTAGCCATTTAAAAAGTGATTTCTGTAGAAGAAAATATCTCCCTTTGCACTGAACTTTGAGCGTCGTAACTTTGCAGATGTTGTTTATGATCAAACAGCAACATTACACACTAACTAAAATTTAAAAACAGTGAAATCATAATCAAACACTCCTTTTAAATGCAGCAGGGCTCCTTTTAAATACTGTATTTGCCTTGCATATATTAAAATGCTTATAGGACAGTATTATGTATTTGTAAACAAGACATTAAAATAATCTTTATTTATTGTCAAGAGCCATATATTAAGCTATAATTTTATGAAATTCATTATAATGTGGGATTTGGCTTAACCTGTTAGTGTTTCACTTTCCCCCCCGCGGTACACACACCTTTCAAAAGAGCCCAAAACCATGCATACACTCCAAATGCTTCAAGAACAGCATCCACTTTACTTTGGGTATCCCTTTTTTAGGTGTTTTAGGCAAATTTTACAGGAATGCTAAGGGGTTAACAGAGATTTAGACTGTGGTATTATTATTAGACTCTGAATGGCGTAATTATTTTTGGCAGTTCCTCATTATTTTAATTATTTCCTATCCAGCCTAGTATTTTGCACCTGCTAGTGTGTAATATTTACACACACCTGAAGTCCATCTTTCCTCAAAGCAGTTATTTAAATTCCATTTTTGGTATCCATTTATGCCATAATTGGAGATCAGCAGGAACGACCGTTTCACGTACCTTTCTTAAACTTTGTTTTGAGTGTTTCATCACAGGAAATGGCGGTTTCTGTTCTTCCTGATTGCATGAACTATAGCATAAAGCAGAACGTGAGTGTTTTGTGTGTGGGGACGCGTGTATGTCGCGGGGTGTGGTTTCTCTTGCTGCTTTGAGGGAGTTGGCCCCGATCTCATTTGTCACAAGCCACATGCGACCTGTTTCAAGAGCAGCGTGCAACAGTAGTCGCCTGTTGCAGAAGACAGCTGTCGTACGTCGCCCGCTTCCATTGTGTCGTCGCAGTGGCCGGTCATGGAGACGGAGGTAGGGCTCGCAGAAATCTTGTTTTTCTGAAACATAATTTTAATGTGCAGTTTATCATTACAAATCCTCAGACTTTGAAAAACAGTGGTTGCTTAAACATTCGGTCCTCTTTCTGTTTTCAGCCTTAACTATTTCCAAGAGCTTAGAGACTTTTCTGTTGGATGGCAGGCTGATATTAGTGGTTGGGTTTACCACAGATTAAATGGCAGTCTTTTTCCATGAATGTTGATCTCAGTATGCTTTGCAAAGGTGTATGGTTTCATAAAAGCCCTCAAGCCCAGTGTAGTGCCGAGACGAGTTGGTTATGTTATTGTTTTTAAGTCAATAGTGCATTTGAATAGGAAGGACAGCGGGTTAATGCATATACTTCACTGATCATACTGTTTTAATGTATAAGAAACTTGAGTCGGCGTAACTGACACTTGCCTGATGTATTGGCAGGCCTGGGATGGTTTTACTAACAGTTGCCCCATCAATCCAGATTCAAAGATGTTGTCAGTGGAAATCCAGTATATAAATGTGAAGTTAGCCAAAATCATTTTGGCATAGCAAGCCACTGACCAAACTCACAAAATAATGGTCACACTGAAAAAAGCTCTTGTGTTTTTGACTTCCTCTGGTCGTGATGTGATTTCCTCTTTGTCTTTCTGCAGCCAGGTATTGTGTCTCCGTTCAAGCGAGTGTTTCTGAAAGGAGAGAAGGGGAGAGATAAGAAGGCTCTGGAGAAGTCCACTGAGCGCAGGGCCCTCCACACCTTCTCCCTCTCTCTCCCGGACCACCGGATCGACCCAGACATTCTGCTCAATGACTACATTGAGAAGGAAGTTAAGGTATTACTCGCCTTCTAATTGACCTTTTTGTGTTATGTGCTTATTATTTTGTTTGGGGGGAAAAGCTTCAAGTAAAAGTTAGGGAAAACTCCTGAAACTGATAAGATTGCAGACAGCTAGGGGGAAAAATGCAAATAGATGCTGCTTAACAAATAGTCATGAATAGGTAACATTAGGGACATCCCGATCAGGGTTGATTTTTTTTTTTTTTTTTTTTTTTTATTATCCCTAGTTAACATATCAAATTGAAAAGGTGTTTAATATCTTAACAGGAGGGAGAATACACTTCCCATATCTTTTGTTGCTGATGTCAAAGGTGATGCATCTAATCAAAAATCAAGTGCATGAAAATTAACTCAACCCTTAATATTCTTCTCTTGAATTCAAGCTCTGCATTTGACAGTGTTTGACACAACATACTACTTACCCACCTTTAAAGTGGACCTATAATGCCCCTTTTACTAGATGCAATATAAGTCTCCGGTGTCTCCAGAATGTGTCTGTGAAGTTTCAGCTCAAAATCCCCCACAGATCATTTATTAGAGCTTGTCAAATTTGCCCCTATTTGGGGGTGAGCAAAGACACGCCGTTTTTGTGTGTGTCCCTTTAAATGCAAATGAGCTGCTGCTCCCGGCCCCCTTTTTAGAAGAGGGCGGAGCTTTATCAGCTCAACAACAACAAAGCTGGAGAATCTCACGCAGCCAAAATGAGGATTGTCAGTAACGGTGTTCAGCCTTACATTGTTCAAACTGGAGTCGACACTGATGGAGAGACTCAGGAAGAAGTTACAACTTTTAGACGTTTCTGAATGGTTAGTGGATAAATTGATGTAGTTGCTGTGGAGTTGATTCAACTCATCCACTAGCATGTGCGTCATGTTAATCTGTTAATCTCGACCCTCGTTTGTGAAGCAGTCCGGCGTAAAGTGACGGCATGTCAACAACACTCTACTACAACAACTCTTCCTCTTCTTTAAAGCAGCCCAACATGGCCCCGCCCCCTTTGTTGTGTGTTCTCGGGGGCGGGGTTTATGTAAATTTTAGGGTTAGTGATGTCACTAACCCAGGAAGAAGCTTGTTGTAGTCACAACCAGCCATTTGAAAAGCGATATCTTCCTCTTAAAAGAAAATATCTCCCTTTGCATTGAACTTTGAGCATCGTAACTTTGCAGATGTTTATGCTCAAACAGCAACATTACACACTAACTAAAGTTAAAAAAGTGAAATCATAATCAAGGACCCCTTTAAGTAATTCATATCACAACTCTGGATCACATACTGCAACATTTTTTTTGAAATCTGTACCTAGTCAATATGTGGCGTCACTCAGGGTTCGGTTCTCGGCCCGCTTCCGTTTGAAGTTTATGCTTCCAGTTGGGTAGATAACGAGACGCCATGGTTTCCACTGTTATGCCACCAACACCCAAATAAATACCAACTCATGTGTTTCCTTTTTAGCTTCCATGGGTGTTATTTAGACTCTGAACCTCAGTGCAGTCTTGGTGTACCTTCTAGTTTTCTTTGTCATTATTTTTATAAATAATTGTTCTTCATATTGTTTTTCTGTATACCATGCTTTGTAAAGTGATCTTGTGTTCCAGAAAGGCTCTATATGATTATTGTTGTCATTTCTGTTGTAGTATCTGGGACAGCTGACCTCAGTTCCTGGATATCTGAATCCCTCCAGTCGCACAGAAGTTCTGCAGCTTATTGACAATGCCAGGGTAAGCTTATTTTTTAATATGTAGATCATAGTGATGTTTGGATTGTGGTTATATCCTCATCGGATAATCCGTGGGTCGGGTGGGCCAAGTAATAAAAAATAACATTTCAATGAATTGTGGCTGGGTGGATGAGCGATAAATCATTAATGTGTTGATTTTAATAAAGACCTCTCATTTCACAGTTAGGAACGTGCGTCATGCTTTTACTTTCATTTTAAACAACAACATAGTATACTGCGTATATATCTCTTCAGGGAAAACCAATAAAGGGCAGCATTTTACTTAAATATCTAACTAGTGCGAATCAAGTGTTGTGTAGGACCTGTATGATATGTAACAGGCTGTGAAGCTCTGTATATGATTAACTAATAAAGCCTATATCCAGCCTTTGCTTGGACTGAATGCATATAATTTCTTGTGTGTATAAATGTTCATTCAAAAGCAGCCTACTTCAGTGTCACATGTTACCATAACACTGAGAATTTGAATAATTGTAATGAAACGATCGGGTGCGGATATCTAAATCAGAGAAATTCATCGGTTCAGGTGGGTTGATGAATTCCCATATTGCTTCATATCTTTTGCAGAAGTCCCATCAGCTGGCAGGGCAGCTGACATCAGAACAGGATGCTGTTGTCAGTCTGTCAGCATACAATGTGAAGCTCGTGTGGCGTGATGGAGAGGACATCATTCTTCGTGTACCCATCCACGACATTGCGGCTGTGTCATACATCAGAGACGACTCACTCCACCTTGTGGTGCTAAAAACAGGTACACGGTCATGTGGTCAGCCATCGAGCATTACACAAAAACTAAAAACAACACAGAAATTATGACTGTTGTTGAGCTGCTAAGGATAACGTGTGAAAAATGAGCCTGGTTTTTCCTTATCATCGAGTTGTATGATTTGTGTTTGCAGCTCAGGAGCCTGGTGGTTCCCCGTGTCATAGTACAGAGATGTCCAAATCTCCCACTCTGAGCTCTCTGTCAGAGAGTGGGGCGGTGCTCGTGGAGGTGTGCTGTCTGCTCGTCCTGGCTGTTGACAACAAGGTTAGTTTTAGTCATTTAAAGGGCACCTGTTATACCGGCTGCTTTGCCTCACCTTGAGGCGGCATTACATTTGCAACACACACTCTAAGCAGTAGACCAATCACAACAGACTGGGCCAGATGACCAATGAGAGCAGACTGGGCTTTTCGGAAAGGCGGTTTTAAAGAGACCAGAACTAAAACAGTGTACAGTGTGAAAAAAATGTTTTTAAACTTTAAATCATGTAAACAGTGTTAATTTCGTTGACGAATAATTTTCGTCATAATTTCATTTTTTCACGGATGAAAACGAGACGATGACTAAATAAAAATGCGTTTTGAATTACTAAAACTATGACTAAAATCTACTCTAATTTTCGTCAACGAATAAAAACGAGACGAAAATGAAAGAGAGGGACGATTTGGGAAGATATCCAGTCAGGACTGCTGTCCTTTGTGGAAGATGCGCATATTTGAATTGTAATGTGCTGATCTAACCACGGGAAACGCGGCGCTGTTGCGCGCTCTACAGGCACGTGCAGCAGCACATCAGACTGCTTCGCAATTAATGAATAGCGCACATTTATGCCATGCTATTGCTTATAAGCTAATGTTGATAAATTATGACGATGTTTATATGGTAGCATGTTTTAGACGGTTGTAAGAATGCATATTTTATCTCCCTCATGAACCGCCTGCTACAGTGCAGACTGCAGACATTTCAGAATAAGAGTCATGGTGTATTTTGGGATGGTTTATAATGATTTTTTCCTGGTCATTGTTATTTTGTTTACACAATAAACTGTAGTTTAATTTGTATTCAATTCATAGTAAACTACTGTGTCTTCTGTCACAGGAAGGAAAGACTAAGAACATTATTTGACACAATCAATATGTTTTACAAGTATAAGGCTTAACAAAACCTAAAACCAAAGAAATCTTCATTACTTGAAGTAAACTTTAACTAAAATATAAAAAATAAATATAATAAAAAAATGTAAAGTCTAAGATTTAGCTTAACCTGAGGTATTAAAATAAACATAAATAAAAACATATAGACATTTAAAAGCAAATACTAAAATACATAAACAAAAAAATTACTAAAACTTTTAACCAAAATTACAATGAAAACAGAAAAACTAAAAATCAAATCTAATAAAACTTTTAAACAAAAACTACAATGGTACCTCAATGATAAGTGTGCTGAAAAGTACTGAAAAGTACTGAATTTTGTTATTTTGTGTCTTTGCACTTGAACGGTCAAAAAACTAAATCAAAATTTGCTGTCAAAATTAACACTGCATGTAAATGCATTCTAGCAGACCACAAAAATAAAATTATGAACTTTTAAATGATGGTAATATGTGCACTTTAAAAGGACCTTATTTTGTCTGTGAGAACTAAGTGCTTAAAGGGATATTTCACCCAAAAATTAAAATTCTGTCATCATTTACTCACCCTTATTCCAAACATGTATGAGTTACTTTCTTCTGCTGAACACAAAAGAAGATATTTTGAAGAATGTTGGGAACCAAACAGTTGATGGCAGCCATTGACTTTGATAGTATAAAAAAACAACTATGGAAGTCAGTGGGGCCCATCAGCTGTTTCTTCAAAATATCTTCTTTTCTACTTGAGGGTTAGTAAATGATGACAGAATTTTTATTTGTGGATGTACTATGCCTTTAACATCTGGCTCAACTTGCTTTGATAAACTATACAGAATTAGTTTTTGGTTAAACCAGGGGTGTCAAACTCATTTTAGGTTGAGGGATGGATGGGAAAAAAGTAAACCTTTTTTAAACCTTAGTACACTGACAATTAGCCAAATTAAGATGAATAAAACTAGAAAAACACTGCTCTGTGAAAACTGCCTTTTTAAAGTGAAAAGATTTTATTACATTTTAATTAAATGTAAATATTTTTTAGAAGGAATGCCCTGATTATGATTTTTTTTTTTACAAGCAAAATGGCTGATTCCGATACCAGTTGCCGAATTTCTTTTTTTTTTTAAAGCACGCTTCTTTGTTGTTTATTTGCTCTATAACAGGCCAAACTGGCCTTAAACACAAAATATCTGTAGCCAGCCGTTTAAAATTAAAGGCAACCACTGCATTTTAATCATGATGCAAACAAAGATGTGTAGCATGAGCAGTTACTTTTTATTTAAATTAAATTGAATTATTTAAAGCAAAAACAGAATGGTCTGACTTTTGTTTAAGCATTTATTATTTAGCATAATTATGTTAGAAGACACCTGCACAAAACAAAAAAATCAGATGGACTGAATGAAAATGCAAATTGACTCTCTGACAGTAGGTGGCGCTTATGGAACAGCAGCAATATAACGTTTCCTTGTTTCCTGCTGTACACAAAGCATAAACACTTCTTTATACAGAGTGAAGAGGACAAGAACATGCCACAGAAACTATTCTGAAGACAGTTCCCTTTCAGAGATGCATTAAAATAAACCCCTACCTCCATTTCATTATTTAAATTTTTCTTCCTATTTTTCGCGAACAATGAGATTTCTGTGCCCGGTACAGTTTTGCTCTGCTGTAGCGTCTGTGGTCTCCTCTTTGTGGCCATCCTCAGCGTGTCCCGTCTCTGGCCTCTTAACGTCCTGTTTACAGACTTCATAATATTCCAGCACAAATTTTGCAGTTTGTGTGCAACTCCGGAATAGAGATCAGCCAAAATAAAAGTTAAAACCATTCTGATTTATGGCCAGTCGACCAGTGCATCATTTTCTATTACCGTTCAAATCATCGCCCGGGCCAGATTGGACATTGTCTTGGGCCATACGTTTGACATCCCTTGGTTAAACAGTAACTTTTGAGGTCGTTTATTGCAAAAATTGGTTGTTAGCAATATGTTAAATAAAAACCGTGTTCTGATGATCATGTGTTTGTTGGTTTTGCAGGCTGCAGCAGAGGAGCTCTGTCTTCTACTCAGTCAAGTCTTCCAGATCGTCTACACGGAGTCTACCATTGACTTCCTGGACAGGGCCATCTTTGATGGAGCCACGACACCCACCAGGCACCTCTCGATCTACAGTGGTGAGTGAGCAACAGCTTCATAATTTTGGGATTTCCCAGTAAATTTGTTCTTGCCCAAAACCACAGACCATAGTCAGTTTCACATCACTATTATTTCATCTGGGCCGTATTTATGCTTCCCGAAGCTTAGTCTGTTAAATATTGACCTTGTAGCAGAATGAAATATTTCTATATTTATACTTTCCTATGTTTTGTCCAATAAAAGAGGACTCCTCGAGCAAAGTAGACGTCAAAGAAGTGTTTGAGACGGAGGCAAGCACATTGTGAGTATTGCTTCAGCTGTTCTCTGCAGTAATGTGGTACGTTTTCTGTTGACTTGCGCAGTCATGTTTTTGTCCAATCTCAGTTCGTTCCAGAGTTCTATAGAGGCGGGACACTCCTCTAGCCCCTCCCCCTCCTCCACTCCGGCCTCACCACAAACCAAAACAGCCAGTGAGAGTGAACTGAGCACAACAGCTGCTGAACTGCTGCAAGACTACATGACCACAGTGAGTGTGTAAAAATACACCCGAGTGTTAGTTTCTCTTTCTTCTGAGTCTCTAATTAGTTTTCGCATATTAAATGTCCCCGTCATTAATTTCAATTGATTATGTTTCCCTGTCATCCTCCGTAATAGTTGAGGACGAAGCTGTCGTCTCAGGAGATCCAGCAGTTTGCCACGCTGTTACATGAGTACAGAAACGGAGCCTCCATCCATGAGTTCTGTATCAACCTGCGTCAGCTTTATGGAGACAGCAGGAAGTTCCTCCTCCTTGGTTAGTTACATGCTGGGGTGTCTTTTAGGCCCTGTTTCCACATGGTATTAAGATGCATTTTGGTCGATCGGATCAAGTAGATGAGGGAGACACATTCCTGTTTACACCTGGTGTTTTAATCCATCTCTTTTGTCCACTTTCAACAACTTCTATCCTGATTTCTTCAAGGGGAGGGTCTATGGGAGGGTAAATGTAAGGTTTTTTATAGATGTTTTGATCTAATGGATAAAAATAATAAGCCCTCACAAATTACATATGAATGCGCCCGGAGATGATGGAAACACACAGAGAGCATCAGCTTTTGTTTCTGCTCTGACCGCCACAAGACCATCTGAACACTGTGTGTGTTAGAAATCAGGAATGGTGAGAGAACACTGTGCTTAATGCGTTTTTCATCTTCAAACCAAACTTGGGTTTTCAGACGACAAAGTTTAGATCCCGTGTGGCTAGCACGTGCTTACCTTATGCGTTAGGTCAGTAGGAGGAGAATAGGCGGTCTATACACATTTGACCACATGAATGTTTCCACTATGAAAGCAGTCCAGTTGAATGTGTTTTCAACTACCTCTGGAAGTGGTCGAAAGTGGCTCAAAACCTTTTAGACCTCGTTGATCCGATTGACCCAAATGCATCTTGATACCAGGTGGAAACAGGGCCTTAGTGTCTTTTATTTGTTTTCAGTGGAGTACATGATGTTTGACTGACTTTATATGCAAAGCAATTAAAAATCTTTTTCCTTAATTGAAATGAAATCTGAAATAAAATATGAATGTTAAATGAAAACTTAAATTAAAATTTTAAGTGTTGCTTTAATTACAATTTTAAGTGTTTAATTAAAGTTGAAAAATACATATAAATGAATGCTTAATAGAAATATCTAAAAACAAAAATTAGAAAAGCACATAAAAATTACTAACACATTCAAATTAAAATAACTGAAAATATGAAATTAAAAGCTACTTCAAAATAATACATTAATAAATCCTATAATCAAACTGAATTAAAGGTGCTAAAGAGGATGTTTTGTTTTATACATTTTTGCAATATTTCTTGAAACTGTCTTTACTAACTGATAAAAGACTATTTATTAGGTGCACTGAAAGGAATAATATTAATATACATCATCTGTGCACGAGGTAGGGCCTTAAAAACATCAGCCAATCGTTTACACGATCATCGCGTAAACGATTGGCCCTCTGGCTTGTCAGTCACTGCCGTGACGTTCCTTGTGAGAGACGAGCGCGGCTGCGCACTCCAGTAACTTTCCACACTCCACAGGCGCCGCATGCAATGTTTTTGTCAGGAGACAGGAGTAACAACTGCAGATTATGAGTTACCTGCGGTGAGTCCGACATAATGAATCCACGAACACGACACAGCGAATGCCGGTGGTAAACACTCGTGTTCCAATACTCGTGCACGAGTTTTGGGAGGCGTTCCCTCGAAATGAGCTGTGAAGGAGGGGGGTTGTTCTTAGGCATGCGCTCATTTCAAAAACTAACTAACAGTCTTTGGTTTCTCAGTCGACGAAAAGATCCTCTTTAGCACCCTTAAATCTATAGTAGTATATACATAATCCTAAAATAACTAGGGCTGTCCCCAACTAAAGATTTTTCTTGTCAACTTTTAGTCGCTCATTTGAGCCATTAGTCGACTAATCGCAGGTTAATATTAATTTAATTAAATATATACTGAGGATAATACTAAACCATAATGAGAGTTTAATAGATACAGGCGTAATATAGGCTATTCTGCGCTCCAGCACACGCATAAGACTTGCCACAAAAGTGATGATTAGCGTGTCAGGAAAAAATGGCAAGGAGACATTTTAAGTATTTATTTTAATAAACTAGTGTTTTCTGAGTCAGTATCTGCTGCAAAGATGAAGTTGATGATGCTGACTCGCCATCTCCACAGTATAGTGAACGTGCCTATAGAGAGAAATGCACCTTTCATATGGATTACATAATCAGAGAATATTTCTTCACAATTGGAATTGGTTCAAGCTTTCTATAGATATATTTCTCATGTTCGAGAGGCAAGTATACCCTGAGTTTCGGTTATTTTATGTGACACGCTCCAGTTCAGGGAGACCGAGACAGCAGAAAGCGCGTCCTGTTTGTTTTCTTTATTTTACAAAGGCACAATGTTTTCTTGTTATTGTGAGTTTACACATATAAAAGTAGACCCGTTACAGTTTCAAATGATGTATGACTTATCTGAATGATCAAAAATAAAATACTTAAAATTAGTATTTTAAGTTGTTTTCCACTGTTATCAGGAACAAAGGCCGGTGATCACGCCGGCGCCTCAATGTCATGCAGTAAACGCGCTATACTTAAGCTTCCACACTCTACACAAACACTTGGATATGTGCCTAATAATAGCGCACATTTATCTAGGTTAACGTTAGAGCGAGCGGCCATGTAAAGTGATAAGCCATATTTGAGGTCGGTGGATGAAAGGCGAATGTTTGGATTTCCTGCCCAACATACTGTAATTAAAACAAGGACCCGCTGTTAATGATAAGTGTACAAGTGTTGCTTTGGCAATTAGTTCGTTTAAAATTGAAAGCTAAGTTGAAAAATACAAATAAATGACTGCTAAATATATATATAATTTTTTTTTTTTTTTAAATGACAAAGAGCAAAAAATTACTTAAATTTCCAAATTAAAATAACTGAAATTAGAAGCTAATTCAAAGTAATACAATAATCAAACTGAATAAATACTATATTAGTATATACATAATCCTAAAACTAACACTAGTTAAAAACGCTTCCACATAACTGTATTGATGACTAGCTTTTTGCTATTTAAAATGAAATCAAAATGTCATTTCATATTATTCATTTTTTTTTTCTCCAAGATTCACTTATTACAATATATTTAAATGTCATTTTTTTTAAATAACTAAATTTGTGACTGTCACAATTTCGATTTTCCACCCTCACAAATATTTTTTTGCTACTGTATCTTTAAGACTTAAATGTGTGTTAGATTTACAGGTGCTGCTCATGTAATTAGAATATAATCAAAAAGTTGATTTATTTCACTAATTTCATTCAAAAAGTGAAACTTGTATATTATATTCATTCATTACACACAGACTGATATATTTCAAATGTTCATTTCTTTTCATTTTGATTATTATAACTGACAACTAAGGAAAATCCCAAATTCAGTATCACAGAAAATTAGAGTATTGTGAAATATTGAAGACACCTGGTGCCACACTCTAATCAGCTAATGAACTCAAAACACCTGCAAAGGCCTTTAAATGGTCTCTCAGTCTAGTTCTGTAGGCTACACAATCATGGGGAAGACTGTTGACTTTACAGTTGTCCAAAAGGCGACCATTGACACCTTGCACAAGGAGGGCAAGACACAAAAGGTCATTGCAAAAGAAGCTGGCTGTTCAGAGCTCTGTGTCCAAGCACATTAATAGAGAGGCGAAGGGAAGGAAAAGATGTGGTAGAAAAAAGTATACAAGCAATAGGGATAACTGCACCCTGGAGAGGATTGTGAAACAAAACCCATTCAAAAATGTGGGGGAGATTCACAAAGAGTGGACTGCAGCTAGAGTCAGAGCTTCAAGAACCACTACGCACAGATGTATGCAAGACATGGGTTTCAGCTGTCGCATTCCTTGTGTCAAGCCACTCTTGAACAACAGACAGCTTTAGCCTGGGCTAAAGACAAAAAGGACTGGACTGCTGCTGAGTGGTCCAAAGTTATGTTCTCTGATGAAAGTAAATTTTGCATTTCCTTTGGAAATCAGGGTCCCAGAGTCTGGAGGAAGAGAGGAGAGGCACACAATCCACATTGCTTGAGGTCCAGTGTAAAGTTTCCAAGTCAGTGATGGTTTGGGAAGCCATGTCATCTGCTGGTGTTGGTCCACTGTGTTTTCTGAGGTCCAAGGTCAATGCAGCCGTATACCAGGAAGTTTTAGAGCACTTCATGCTTCCTGCTGCTGACCAACTTTATGGAGATGCAGATTTCATTTTCCAACAGGACTTGGCACCTGCACACAGTGCCAAAGCTACCAGTACCTGGTTTAAGGACCATGGTATCCCTGTTCTTAATTGACCAGCAAACTCGCCTGACCTTAACCCCATAGAAAATCTATGGGGTATTGTGAAGAGGAAGATGCGATTATGCCAGACCCAACAATGCAGAAGAGCTGAAGGCCACTATCAGAGCAACCTGGGCTCTCATAACACCTGAGCAGTGCCACAGACTGATCGACTCCATGCCACGCCGCATTGCTGCAGGAATTCAGGCAAAAGGAGCCCCAACTAAGTACTGAGTGCTGTACATGCTCATACTTTTCATGTTCATACTTTTCAGTTGGCCAAGATTTCTAAAAATCCTTTCTTTGTATTGGTCTTAAGTAATCTCTAATTTTCTGAGATACTGAATGTGGGATTTTCCTTAGTTGTCAGTTATAATCAAGATTAAAAGAAATAAACATTTGAAATATATCAGTCTGTGTGTAATGAATGAATATAACATACAAGTTTCACTTTTTGAATGGAATTAGTGAAATAAATCAACTTTTTGATGATATTTTAATTATATGACCAGCACCTGTATATATAAAATGAGTAACAACCAATAGTTTGTGAGTTTGCGGTCATGTTCAGTTTTGTTGCCCCTACTTCATGCTTCAATAACAGCCTCGTTCAGGTTCAGATGATCCGTGCTGATAATTTGCATCACAAATTAAAGTCTGACTGTCATAGTCAGGTATTTACTTCCCAAAAAACAAACCGCTGCTTGTACAGTTCTGAAACTTACAGAATGTTTAAATGCACTCATCCAGCCTCACATTTGTTCTTGCGCACCACACCAGTGTTGTTGAATCTCTTCATTTGTCAAATCCTGTTTTGTCCACTCCAGGACTGCGGCCTTTCATTCCGGAGAAGGACAGCCAGCACTTTGAGAACTTTTTGGAGACCATCGGCGTGAAGGACGGCCGCGGCATCATAACGGACAGCTTCGGTCGTTACAAGCGCACGACGAGCTCCGCGTCAGACTCCACCACCAACGGAAACGGCGCCGCAGGCGGTTCGGACGAGGGAACGGCAACCTCTGAGGGCGACGAGTGGGACCGTATGATTTCAGACATAAGCAATGACATTGAAGCGTTAGGAAGCAGTATGGACCAGGACGGCGTGTCGTCTTGATGTCACGGCACTCGGTCAGTGTGCTTTAGCCAATCACCACTTGAGATAATCACGCGGGCCCTCGGTCCGTATTGCTGTCCATCAAATCTGACAATGCTGGATACTGTATGGATACCACTTCCTGGCGATCAGTCTTATTTTTATATGTTGTGCCATATTAACACAACTTTAACACGATTGTGATTTTCAAGACCTGTGATAGAAAGATCGTTTATTGCTGTGGACAGCAGTTTCGTTCCTCTGGGATGTTTATTGGCAGTATCTGCTACCACTAATGAGAAACCTTGTTGCTGGTGGATGTTGCTCGTTCACACTGATCTGAGAGCGGTTTGCTAGTGTGTCCTTTAATAGTAAGGCGACTCCCGATCAGTGTGAAGGGGTTGAATCTACCTGGAGTGTGGAGCATTGCCTAGTGGCCTTCCTAAACCGTGTTCTGGATTGCCTTATGCGTGTCGTAACCTGATGGAAGTGAAGTGCAGTATATTTCCTCCTGCACTGAAGTGTGCTCATCAAAACTTGACCTTTTTACACCTTTATATTATCTGGTCGATGTTTGTGTTACACTTGTCTTTCCTCTAACATATATTTTTCACTTCTTTATATTTTGTTTCAGCCAGGATTGGTTATAATAACCCAGTTATTATCATGTGGGTTTCTTCAGGTAGGAAATGTAGCACTATATATTTTTGGTTTTGATTGAAAACCTCTGAAAATTTGGTTGTTAGACAAAGTCAGTTTTCTGGCTGATTGCAATATTCAGTACACTGCATTGCATTCGTGTCTCGTCATTCGTTGTATCCTCCTCAGTTTTCGGTAATCTAACATTGTGCCTTGCAGAATCACTGATTGTATCATCCAACAGGGATGTAAGTAATATTCTGTAATCTGTACAGAACTTGACTGAAGTATGAATTTATTAAAAAGTGCAGCACTTACATCCTCAGTTATTGCTTTACGTCTCATCTGAGCCCTATGCTTTGCATAACATTTTACGTTTTTTCTAGGGCTTTTTTTTTTTTTAACCAACATACTGTGAATTCACAATTAGGCTTCTTTTCATGTTTTAAAAAATTCAGAAAGGTGGTTTCACTGATTTTAAACTTCAAATCACTGATTTGTTATTGTGAACTGTTGCTTTAAATGGCTTCACTTTGCTTCAAAAAGTACTTTTTAAAAAAAAAAATCCTATTTGGTTTTTAATATGGAGTAGGAAATTTCCACTAAATCAACAGTTTCGACTGCTGGTGGCTGTGTAACATTGTTGCCAGCAGGGGGCACTCCACCTGCAGTAGAAATCCAGAGTGCCCATCATTAGCCTTCTGCTAAATGAATCATTTGCTCAGTGTGAGTTATATTCATGGCCATAGCCAGCTGAGGTCCAGACCTGTTTTTGCGAGGTTTATATCATTAAGGTTGTGAAATAATTGCCTAATATAGTATTAAAGGATTAGTTCACTTTCAAAAAAAAATTATGATAATTTACTCACCCCCCATGTCATCCAAGATGTGGATGAAATGAAGGTTTTTGATGAAAACATTCCAGGATTTTTCTCCTTATAGTGGATTTCAATGGTCTCCAAACAGTTGAAGGTCCAAATTACAGTTTCAGTGCAGCTTCAAAGAGCTTTAAATGATACCAGACAAGGAATAAGGGTCTTATCTAGAGAAACCATCTGTAAAAGCTGTAATTTTGACCTTCAACCGTTTGGAGACCATTGAAGACCATTATAAGGAGAATAATCCTGGAATGTTTTCATCAAAAACCTTCATTTCTTTTCGACTGAAGAAAGAAAGACATGAACATCTTGGATGACATGGAGGTGAGTAAATTATCAGGAAATTTTTTTGAAAGTGAACTAATCCTTTAACTCTACTTAAATGCTGATACAGGACCAATATAGCTGACCTTCTCACCTGAGCTGTCACCGCTCAAAATATTTGGGATGACCAATCAAATAAAAGTAGGCGGTCTTCATGTTCACAGAAGTGCGAATTTCATTGTGACGCTGCTTCAGTTAATGGTCCTAAAGTGCGAGGTAAGATGTAAGTAGCTAAACTAATAATTTCATGTTTGACAGCTGTTTATGATATGAAAAGTTAAACAACCGAAAAAGTAATGAGGAATGCAAACTAAAAAACTTTTGTCTAATTTCGGCATTTTGAATCAAATTGGCAGGCCTATATAATTTACGTGATTCATGTAATGTAATAAATTCGTAGCGATCAAGAAATAAGAAATTAATGAAGCCGTTTTCATCATATTAGGCTTAGATTAATAATGAATGAGCACATATTGTAAGGTGACCATAATATGTGACCCTGGACCACAAAACCAGTCATAAGGGTCAGTGTTTTGAAACTGAGAATAAATGAGCTTTCCATTGATGTATAGTTTGTTAGGGTAGGACATTTGGCCGAGATATGACTATTTGAAAATCTGAAATCTGAGGGTGCAAAAAAATATTATTTTTTTTTGTTGAGAAAATGGCCTTTAAAGTTGTCCAAATGAAGTCCTTAACAATGCATATCCACTCACAAAAAGAATTTTTTTCATATTTATGGTAGAAAATTTACAAAATATCTTCATGGAACATGATCTTAATGTCATAATGATTTTTGGCATAAAAGAAAAAACAATTAACGTTACACTTACAACAAATACATTTGCAGAATACACTTTCTACTTACAAGAAGAACAAATGTAAGAAAACATTAGAAGTTAAAAAAAGTTGTAATTTCTGTATACATATACACAATTATAACAATTATGTTAAAATAGTTTTATATCATATTTTTTTTTTTGTAAAGTAAAATTGTTATAATATTGTTTTGAACTGCTTGTTATTTACAATAGTTACTATTATCTATTTTCATTGTGTGCTTTTTTCAGGTGTGATGAATTGTATTAAAAACCAAAAATCCTAATAATAAAACTAAATTATAATATTTATTAATGTTAATAATAATATAGGGAACCCACAACAATAAAAACATATATTCAAAATGTCCCCGTTATTTAATTAATAGATTAATATATGTTTTATGATATTTTGACCACTCAAATCGGAAATGTCAGTTTCCATTTCAGAAATCTGGTCACCTCAACATAGATTTTAATAAACTTCGTTAAATTACTGAAGGCTACCAAGAACACTATAACTAAGAAAATGATTCATAAAATAAATATCAGTTGACCCGTGCAGACAAAAATGAAACGACTTTGACTGATTCAAAGCTCAGTTTTAGGAGAAGAAGAAGAGATACAGGGTGAGATAAACAGACTGAGAGAAAAAGAAAGCGTGATAATGATGAGGAGAGAGCAGGTACTGACAAATAATCTACTGATAGGGTTTTAAAGTTAGTTATCCTTTTTTTTGGCCTTCAAATGTCTTAAAATGCTCATATTTAGATCAGAGAAATCAGAAGTTTCTTGGGCCCTTAACTACCTTATAAAACACCGCCTACAGAACTGGTTATATCTTATCTTATGCAGATAGATAGATAGATAGATAGATAGATAGATAGATAGCTTAACAGATACTCAAATTTCAAACTAATGACAAATGAAAACCTTGACAAAAATAGACATTTAACAAGAATCCCTAACATAGGCATAAGCCTGCTCAATTTATCCAAGCGTGTCGCTATCACGCAATGATAAGGAGGATTAAACGTATCCCAGAGTGCAACAGTGTACACCCTCTCTCTCTCTCATTAGGGGACGTTACCTTTGAAACAAGAGGCCATTGCCCTGGAATGACTTTTTTGCGGTTACCTGGTGGGTTAAATTTGGATAGGCTAAACCTGTACTATAAATCTGCCTTTTTAATTCTTTTGCGCTAGAGTCAGTGCCATAAAAGCGAGAACTGTGTCCTCAAAGACACAGACTGGCATTATCACATGGCTCCGGATCAAGCTTTGGCACCCGGACATGAGAATCATATTATTGTTCCTCCCATCTCTCAGTGGTGGTCCTTAAAATGACTGCGGCAAAAGTTTATTCGAGCAGAAAATGTGAGCTGTTACGCCTCTTGAAGACCAACTGTTTTTACATAACTGCTCACACAGCACATACTCGTAATTCCACAGCGCATGCATCCGTAAGACCCTCATTCCTCACTGTAGCCGAAATGAGCTGCTGTAGGGCCACACAAAGGGTGTCGAAGGTCAGGACGCTGATCCCGAGCTAACGAGCTGGGAGCATAGGTCATTACAAGAGATAATAGCGCAGAGAGACTCGATCTCTCATTTGAGCTCACATTGTTTGGTGAACGGTGGCAGAGAATGTCTCCAAAATGGCAGGTGTCTTGTTGGCCTACTTTTTCAGCGGTCTTGTTTACGGAAATATTTTTCCCATAGGAATTTTTAAAAAGTCATTGATAAACATTTAGACGCCATGAAGCAAAACAAACAGCTGCGAGGTGAGTCACAACTTTTGGATTTGAAGCAAAAAAGTATTTGAAAATCAGACAAAAAGACAAAGGTACAAGACTGTGTACTTAACAGCTTTAGTGAAGGAAAGAACTACAATCCCATGAAACACTGTGAATGATATAATCAAATTAAAAATATAAAACAATTTTTTTTAATTTAAAGTGATTATTTCACTAGTAAAATCATATATATATATATATATATATATATATATATATATATATATATATATATAATGTCTATATAATGTATATGTGTATATATATATATATATATGTATATGTGTATATATATATATATATGTATATATGTATGTATGTATGTATGTATATGTATATATGTATATAAGTTGTTTGAGAGTGTAGGGAATCTGACTCTGTTTCACAGTGCTTTATGGGAGTAGATGGGCACTAAAGGGTTTGTGATTTCTCTGCAGAATTATGGGTAATGCAGATTTTCAACAGGAATTTCACTGTTGAACATGATTATTTAAAAAATAAGTTGAAATAGCACGGGTAAATGGCTTTAAAAAAAATCATATACCATCGATTCACAACCTTGTAGCCAGTGTTGGGGGTAACTTGAGTTACATAATCAATTACTTTTTCAAGTAACACATTACTTTTAAATCTACAACAAAATATCTGAGTTACTTTTTCAAATAAGTAACTCAAGTTACTTTGTTTTCCCATTTATTGACTGATAACTCTTTATCCCCATGTTGAGAGAAATCAGGAGTAAGTTGAGTGAGCTGAGTGTGAACATGATGGTTATTGTAGACTAAAGGTGAGCATTTATTCATCTCACTTGCAAAAAACAGAGTTAGTATTTCTCAATGAATGAAAACAGTGAAATGCAATCACAGAATATTGCACAAACCTGCAATAATTAAATATATTAAAGGTGCTGTAGAACGTCTTTTTAAAAGATGTAATATGAGTCTAAGGTGTCCCCTGAATGTGTCTGTGAAGTTTCAGCTCAAAATACTACATAGATTTTTTTAATTCATTTTTTTTAACTGCCTATTTTGGGGCATAATTAAATATGCGCAGATTCAGGCTGCGTCCCCTTTAAATGCTCCCGCTCCCCTCCCCCGAGCTCTCGACTGCCTTTAACAGCATAAACAAAGTTCACACAGCTAATATAACCCTCAAAATGGATCTTTACAAAGTGTTATAAATGCAGCATGTCTAATCGCGTAAATATAATATTTATTTGGATGTTTACATTTGATTCTGAATGAGTTTGATAGTGCTCCGTGGCTAAAGCTAACATTACACACTGTTGGAGAGATTTATAAAGAATGAAGTTGTGTTTATGAATTATACAGACTGCAAGTGTTTAATAATGAAAATAACGACAGTCTTGTCTCCGTGAATACAGTAAGAAACAATGGTAACTTTAACCACATTTAACAGTACATTAGCAACACGCTAACGAAACATTTAGAAAGACAATTTACAAATATCACTAAAAATATCATGATATCATGGATCATGTCAGTTATTATTGCTCCATCTGCCATTTTTCGCTGTTGTTCTTGCTTGCTTACCTAGTCTGATGATTCAGCTGTACACAGATCCAGACGTTAATACTGGCTGCCCTTGTGTAATGCCTTGAACATGAGCTGGCATATGCAAATATTGGGGGCGTACATATTAATGCTCCCGACAGTTACGTAACAGTCAGTGTTATGTTGAGATTCGCCTGTTCTTCGGAGGTCTTTTAAACAAATGAGATTTATATAAGAAGAAGGAAACAATGGAGTTTGAGACTCACTGTATGTCACTTCCATGTACTGAACTCTTGTTATTTAACCATTCCAAGATAAATTCAATTTAAATTAAGCAAATATACTTTATGTATTTAATCTCACTTTATTCACCAGTTTCTTTGCTGCTGACCTAATCTAATTCAACCATATTAATAAGCAAAAATGATTTCAGATAAAAATCACATTTGCCATCACCCTGAAGCTTATTTATCTCACTTTTGGTGTGAAAGGGCCTTAACATTTGCCAATAGAACTTTTTAGTTGTTATTAAAAAACAAACAAGTAGGTGAAAAATTAACGCAAAAGCAATGTAATGCATTACGTTTCATAAAAAGTAACTAAGTAATGCAATTAGTTACATTTTTAGGGAGTAAAGCTATATTGTAATGCATTACTTTTAAAAGTAACTTCCCCCAACGCTGCTTGTAGCTCACAGTAAGTCTGTTTTCAAAGGTTTATAGGTTATCATTCAAAATCAATTCCCCTGTGGAGAAAATGAATGGAATTTTTACATCCGCAACCCGACTGTTGCACTCAGTGGCTTTACACGAAAGATGCAATTTTCTAATACAGTGAAAAGTCTCCATGCTATTTGAATGTCAGCCTCTCGACCAATCAAATTTTAGGATTCTAGGAACTAACTTTTGTTATAATAATAATAGCTATAATACTGGGAGTATTAAAGCTCATAATTGTGAAACAATATGTCGAGCGTACTGTACTCTAAGAGGGTCTGAATTTCACCTCTCCAGAATGCTTTGAGAGTTTATCATTAATCAAGGGTTGTTTGGCCGTACACAAAAGCCACTCATTGAGAAGGGATGTGAAACACTACCTTCCTGAAAGAGGACATTGGCCTGAAACACACCCTTTCAGCTTTTGTTCAGAGCAGGTTTCACTCCATCTTTTAAAGAAACGTGAATGAGAAAGCCAAGACGTTTTCTCTGAGGTATTGTTCCCACTGAGTTATCCAGCACAATATTCACATTCATTAAGAAAACCATATAAATGTTCAAGATTAACAAGAAAACCAAGCGAAGCAAACTATTGTGGCGTTCAAACATACAGGAACATAAATGCCTAAACATCCATGAATAAGATAATCGAGTCTTGTAATGGCACTTTATTACCGTAGCCTTTGAACATATGCTGGAGTTTTTGTTTATGAAAACATGCCATTTGAATGATGGAGATCTTCTGAGACACTCTTCCCAAATTGGGCAAAATGGAACCACTTAAGAGTAATTGGCTACATACTTAGAGATTGGCATCAGCCCAGTGAACTCAAAGCGGTACAGAGATGACCCTTCTTGCTTCTTTTCTTACCGACATACGAACTCAACAACAATGTACCGTAAAACATTTATTGCTATATTATATGTATGATTTATCAGACACTTTCTGTGAAAAATCCTGCATGCTTCCCCACAGAAGACACTGTACATAGCAAAGATATCTTTACTGTACATTCCAAGCATAATAATGTGATTATCTTATACCAGTGAAGCTTTACTGTATCTAACCACAACCAAGTCATGTTCATAAGATAAAGGTGCATTTTTTTCTATATAAAATAGAAATGTGTGTAGAAAAAAAAATCTTAGGATAGAGTGCAAACATGAAGATTGATAAGACATATTTGTATCATATATAAGCAAAACTGAATTAAGGCTGTAGCTCCAATCCAAAACGTGATCTGGCCTAGATCGTAATCATCATGAAACCTCATAAGTGGACAATTTGGAGTGCTCTAGATAGGCAGCAAGTCTGTGTGCATTCCACATGGGATTCTCGATTCATTTTAAGCGCAACAGTTGGGTTCTGGAAATAAAAATACCACTCGTTTTTCCCACAGGGGAACTGATTTTTAAAAATAACTTGTAACCAATTAAAGACTCAACTACTGTGAGCTATGAGCTTTTTAATCTACTTGTATTTTGTTGAAGCCATCAGCCAGCATTATTTTAGAGCATTTCTTAAAACATGGTGTTTAACAGCAGAATTCCTGGTGAAAAAAAACTACATTATCCATGATACTGCAAAGAAACGAGTCATTTTCCTACTTAAATATTTTGAGGTATATGCATATTTTGCAATAAACATAAAATATTGTTTCTATATACATAATAAAAATCTTTTAATAATAGTTTTATATTTAGCCATAGTTTTTAATTTGATTATGCCATTTGCAATGCTTCATGGGATTGTAGTTCTTTCCTGCACTAAAGCCATTGAAGGGATAGTTGACCCAAAAATGAAAATTCTGTCATTAATCACTCACCCTCATGTCGTTCCACACCCGTAAGACCTTCGTTCACCTTCAGAACACAAATTAAGATATTTTTGATGAGTCTGAAAGCTTTCTGTCTCTCCATAGAGATCCAATTCAACTACCACTTTCAAGGTCCAGAAAGGCAGTAAAGACATCATGAAAGTTCTCCATGTGACTCAAGTGGTTTAACTTTAGTTTTATGAAGTGACGCGAATGCTATGAACATAATTTACCACTTTACTTAAATAAAAAAAAATATTGATCTGCAACGTGCGTTCACGAGAGCATCACAACGCATGTGTTGCATGAACAGGCTTTAGAAAATATTATTTTGTAAATAAAGGTGCTGAATTATGTTTTTTTTGCACAAACAAAGCACTCACGTAGCTTCAAAAATTGAGTTTAAGCCACTGGAGTCACATGGAGTACTTTAATGACGTCTTTACTGCCTTTCTGGAACTTGAAAGTGGAAGTTGCATTAGAGTCCCTCTCTATAAACTTCATCAAAAAGATCTTAATTTGTGTTCTGAAGATGAATGAAGGTCTTACGGGTGTGGAACGACATGAGTGTGAGTAATTAATGACAGAATTTTCATTTTTGGTTGAACTAACCCTTTAAGTAAACAGTCCATTTTGTCTTTTTGTCTGATTTTCAAATACTTTTTTCTCTTTAAATCAAAGTTCGAAACGTTGTTATTGGCTGGCTGGTTTGGTTCAACAACCGCTAAAAAACAAAAACCAAGTCGGACTCTGAACGGTTTTCCTTCTGGAAATGTTGTGTTTGGTGAGCTAATAAAATATAATAACTCAAATCAGTATTTTGTGTACAGTTATTTAATTATGTCATCCGGTATTGCAGACTCGCTCTCTCGTTCCATACAAACGCAGCTGCTGCCATTTTGCAACGATTGTTTTGTACACGGTAATGGATTATAAGATGACAAACGTACGATTTTAAAATCAATATCTCTTATCCCAATAATTATTTATGTGATGAAATGCCACTTAATAAGTGGTAAGACTGTACCGTATCCCTTAAATGTCCGTCTAGTTTGAACTTGCAGCCTGCTAGCAACTGCTTTCTTCGCGAAAGCTTTGCGTTTAAAGAGCTAATAAAATATTTCAACTCGAGTCAATATTTTGTGTTGAATTATTTACTTATGTGGGTAAAAAGCCAAGTGATAAGTGTAAAGGTTATGAGGGCACATACATTGTAAAATAATTATGTGCACAAATACATCACTTATAAAAAAAAATAATACTGAAATATTCCATAAATAAGTGTTGTCAATTATGATTTCATGATGACATGAATTATTCAGTTGTTATTGTGCAGTTCGTTGTGCATCTAAACCTTAGTCTTCATAATCTTTATCTACTGAATGATATGCACGTTTATTCATAATTAACATCCCATCCATAATCTTGTATGTATTGCTTTACTAAGCTTATTGCAATGAATTATGGGGTCGCTTTCAGGGTTGCCAGGTCTGTGCAACAAGAGTAGCCCAATACAATTTTCTCCCCTGAATTTGTACGTCTGGAGGGTGTTTTGGGGGTGACGGAGCACTAAAATTAAACATACGGGGTGGAAAACATTTTTCCCGTGGTAGTGCATAAAAAATAGCCCAATTCCGTGGAAAACCACAAACTTGGCAACATAAATACTGCCTCAGAATTTGGTATCTTATCAAGGTATCTTAGAGGCACAAGATTTACAGTGCCTCCTGTTTTGGAACAGCCTTTCGTGTCAAAGGGTGCACATAAGACATGGTTTTGGAACAGAGCATGTTTGTGGTAAGAAACAGTTGATGATATCTCATGACCACAACAAGGACTGTATCTAAGGCATAAAGCCATGGCTGATGGGTCAGACATTTTGTAGAAGTCATTGTCTATTGTTCATTTGATGAATTCAAATGCTTTCACTGGCACTAGTACATTGACCAAGAGGCACAGGATGTTCTGTGACAACAGATCTCATGGGTTTTTCAAAACAGTTATTCATTTCACTTTTGAGTCGCTTATTCTCTTGTTTTGCTCTCAGTAAATGGCTAGCAAAGAGAGAAGCGTCTGGAGTTGATGTTCATCTTTGTGACACCAATGAGGCGCAGCGGTGAAGATAGGCCGAACCCCGGCGTCACGGGTCCATCGCACAAAAGATCCGACAGCTCGTCACGCTCCTCCAGGCCAAAGGTGGCGTCGTTGAGCATTCGACGATGCAGGTGACACGTCTGCTCCACTTTGAGTTTGTTGATGTCACCGCGTAGTCGCATGAGCTGGCGAGCCAACTGCTGGTCCTGGATGCGCATCTCCATCTACGAATAAATAACATTCAGGAGAAACTAATTAAGGCTTATTATGAGAACTGTCTCTACGCCTACTCAAATTTTACAGTGAATATTATGAAGCATATGCCTTTACTTAATCATTATGAAATAATATTTGCTTATTTTACACAGACTAAGGTTTAGATGCACAACGAACTGCACAATAACAACTGAACAATTAATGTCACCATGAAATCATAATTGACAATTTTTTTACGGGAATATTTCAGTAGTTTTTTTTTTTTTAATAAATTATTTATTTGTGCACAAAATTGTTTTTACAATGTATGTGCCCTCGTAATCTTTAATCAGAAAAGTAATTTCCCCTCCCTGGCGCGAGGGCGGGACAACCTGTCACTCACATGACATCACAACAATAGCAAACCACAACCATCCAATCAGTTCTCGACTGACAAAATCAAGTCCCGCCCTTCATTTTTTCCTGTTCGAGGAGCTGTTTCATTTGGATATGCATCACAATAATGAAGAAAACACGACAACTTTGTCAAAACGAACCCCGTTCACATGGATCAGCAAAAACGAGTAAAAACGCTGTATTATTGATAACAGGCCAGTAGATGGCGATGTCACTTTGAAAAGAAACACTACACGCCTATAGATTGAACATGTTATATGCATGTGCATGACGTACCGTGTTTCCAAATTTGCGTTTTTGTAGTTTACGCAGAGACCAAAACGATATCATTTTCAAAATCTTGAAAGCCGTTTTCAAAAGTTTGCATTTTCAGGCCCCCAAAATGCACTTGTCATGTAAAATAGAGATCTTTTATAACATTATTAATGATTTTACTGTCAATTTTGAATAATTTAGCTGAATTAATAAAAATCTTCCTGACTTTTGAATGGTAGTGTAGGTCTTTCATACTAACAGCAAAATGCCTGGCATTAACCAACTGCTACGTAATTGCTTAATTGCTACTAACCATTTAAATAAACACGGCCATGTTGATCCATCTTTGTTAGCAAACATGCTTTTGTCCATTTCACATAACAAGGGGCTCAAAATTAGGGGAGATGGTATGGATCTTCAGAAGTCCCATTGAAGTCCACAACTGGCTCTGTTTATTTGTTATTGTGTCCAATTTTCTTTGTGTAAATGTTTACGGACACACACGGGGCAAAGCAGTAGAAGAAAGGCCTCTGATGTGGTGAAGGAGCCTCATTGCGTGCAGTGGCTATAATAGACTGTGCATACAAGTATTTCATGAACCACATGGCTGAGTGGAAGAGAAGTGATTACACTTACAGGAACAGAGAGCCAGGAAACAGACCGATGGCCTCTCATGCTCGTCTGCCCACCATCTTTTCCACTCACTTTAACATGATGAATGGGAATCTCGCGCAGTGATGTAGTAATGGAGGCCTGCGCAGTCACTCCATTGTTTCAGTCAAATTAGCTAACTAATGGGGATGCCTTTTTCTTTTCTTCCATTAGATGATTGCAAAGAAGCAGAAAGTAATTTGAAAAATCTGATTTGATCATGACAAATAAGTGTGTATAGGATAAAGATAAATCTTTTAAAAATCTAGTTTGAAAGATTTTATTTCATTTTCAAGATAGAAAACAAAATATATTTTCCATTCACCTAGTGTGCATAATCATTCTTTCACATTTTATTTTTTCACAATGTTCAGAATTATTAATTCATAAATATCATATATATAATTTTTTGGGGAGTCGCACCACTTGACATTTTACCTGAAAGTGAATTAACCTTTATGATAGACTTGATACAGTCATGAGGATCTGCAGGGGTCCCTTATAATTTCCTATTGTTTAGTTTGTTTTTGCATGTTGGTTACACCATATGACTGTTTGGTGGGCAAAAGAAATTAGTCCACTCCTCATGGAAAGGACTTTATAATTAGCAATATTATTGATTTGACTGATATGATATGATCTTTACATAGTTTTTGAACAGAACCGAATCAACACTGAACTGACCTCAGCTGAACAATGACACTTTTCTTTATAGAGCTGCTTTACAGCAGAACTGAACAGAATTGATTTGCATCATTGCCGAGAGCAGCTGTGTCTGTGTGTGTGTGTGCGCGTTTTTGTGACATATCACAGGACAGGACACAAATTTGTATAACGACATGGGTATTACAAGGAAAGGGTGACTTATGAGGACATTACTCCATGTCCCCATTTTTCAAAAGGCTTATAAATCATACAGAATGAGTTTTTGTGAGAAAGTAAAAGTGTGCACAGTTTCCTGTGATGGGTAGGTTTAGGGGTAGGGCTGGTGTAGGGGGAGAGAAAAAACGGTTTGTACAGTATAAAAACCATTACGCCTATGGAATGACCCCACAATTCACAAAAACAAACGTGTGTGTGTTCATGTGTTTTGGGGGAGGCGTAGCTTTGGACGGTGATTTCTAGGGAGGGTGGTATTGTATGCTTTCAATGCTAGCAGGCTAATGTTAGCATTTCCCAGATCATGTACTGCACATTTAATGTTTTCACGCATTGCTAACACAAATTAGCATGTTTTGCTAGCATGTTTTAACAGGTATGAATTAACATGTTAGCACGTTTTAGTTTTTCGCTAACATCTTTAGCATGTTGTTAGCATATTTTATCATGTTGCTAGTAGGGCTGGGGATACATCGCATGCAATTGTCACGCGCATTTCGTCAGTAAAGCCGGTTCCCTGATTACCGCTAAATCGCCATCACCTGCTTTCAAATGGAGCGGCATTTAATAGACAGAACCGTAGTTCACTGATAAGCTACACAATATCGCGTTCATTATCGAAGTCGATATTAACATGTCGCTAGCATTTTTTTTGCATATTTGCTAGCATTAATTAGCACATTGCTGATATTGCAATATTGTTTTAATACTTTGCTAACATGAATTAGCATGTTGGTAGCATGTGTTAGCTCATTGCTAGCATTTTTAACATGCTGTTAGCATTTTTTATCATGTTGCTAGCATGAATTAGCATGTTTTACCACATTGCTAGCATATTTTATCACATTGCAGATTAGCACATGAATTAGCTTGTTGTAACATGTTTTACCACATGTACATTCAACAGCAACATTCTAATTCATGCTAGTAGTGATAAATCATGCTAGCAATGTGCTGAAACATAATTCTAATTTATGCTAATTTATCCTAAAAAAAATGCATAAAACATACAAAAATGCTAACAACATGATAATTCATGCTAGCAATGTGTTAAAACATGCTATCAATATTAGTAAATGCCAGTAACGTTAATTCATGCTTGAAACCTGTTAAAACATGCTAGTAAAACATGTTAATTCATGTAAGCAATGTGCTAGAACATGTTACTAGCATGATTTAACATGTTGCTATCATGTTAAAGCATTCTGATAGCATAAATTAGCATATTACTAATATTGCAAGATTGTTTTAACACTTTGCTAACATGAATTAGCATGTTGGTAGCATATTTTATCATGTTGCTAACATTAATTAGCATGTTGATAACATGTTTTAACACATTGCTTGCATGATTTAGCACTGCTAGCATTAATTATCATTCTTTAACATTGCTAACATGAATAACATGTTCTACCACATTGTTAGCATATTTTATCATGTTTGCTAACATAAATTAGCTAGTTTTCTAACATGTTTTAGTACATTGCTGGTCAGATTAACACAGCTAGCATTATTTATCATGTTTTATCGTATTGTTAACATGAATAGCATGATGTTAGCATGTTTTAACGCATTTTTAGCATGTTTTATTAAATTGCTAGCATTCATTAGCATGTTGCTAACATGTTTTACCACATTGCTAACAGCAAAATTCTAATTCATGCTAATAGTGATAAATCATGCTAGCAATGTTCTGAAACATGTTAGAAAAACATGCTAATTTATCCTTGCAAAATGCTAAAACGTACAAAAAAATGCTAACAACATTCTAATTCATGTTAGCAATGTGCTAAAATATGTTTTCAATATAGGGTATGCATCAACGTCACTTTCCTGACAAAAATGCGCTCCCTCAGCTAGACTGAGTGGCAAAAGAACCTGCTGCGTAACTGGATTAATAGGAGAAATGGCGAAAACGCAAGTAAAACTAACGAATTACCCTAAAGGTTGTACTCGAAAGTGTTTCTTACAACTTGACAAATAAACCTAATCCATGGATATTGACATGCAGCCAGGAGTCATTTTTCCTGACATTTATATGTGCCTGATTTGATGCCGGGGAAATACATAAAGCAAATCTGTCTGTGAATATTTTATATAACTACAATATCGGTGGGTTTAAATCTGCTTAATCACTTATATCAATGTTATATAGTCATATTGTCCAGCCCTAAAACATTTATAGTATAGTTTTTGACAGTCCTAACGGTCGACGGTGACGTCACGTGCATACCCTCTATTATCAATATGCTAATTCATGCCAGTAACATGTGTTTTTGTCTGTTTTTGTCTTTTCCTGAATCACTACAGTACACCTATTAATACTAATTAGGATACAACGGGTTTTGAAACTTTTTGACTCACCAGTTCTTTTCTAAGCCAAACCAAAGCTTCGTCAATATTATCGAATCCTCCAAGGCTTTTAGAGATCAGGCCGTTTCCTGCAGTCACTTGGGAATTCTCGATGTTCCTCAGAGGTGTCGCGCTGGGCTTCAGTCCATCACCGTTCTCCAGCTCTGATGATCTCTCCGGGGCGTCCGAGCCTCTGGAGCTCTGAGCTTCCACTCGTTCCTTCCACTCAAGATACGACGGCCTTCTGGTTTCAAGTCTCAGCTTCTCAGTCAGTGCTTTCAGGTTTCTCAAATGATCATCTGGGGCAACCTCAAGGCCATCATAGTCCTCTATATTAATCTGAGGTATTGAGCTCGCATCCATGGCCTTTGAGGAAGTGATTAGTGTCGCCAGAAATAAACAGTGAAAATCAGTGGTCAGATGATCTCATCGCCTTGTTTGATCAATAAAGATACAGACCTTTGGATTCGCTTGCAGTTACCATGGATGGTGAGTCTGTGGGGCTATAAAATAAATCAACAATGCATATATTGACCTTCCATTTCTCCAGCAGTATCATCCTGGTAGTGTAGTCATCCAGTCATCTCTTGCTTCTTGATCCTTTCCTTCAATTGAAACAAACTTTAAATGTTTAGGCCTAATATTAAATATTTAATTACATATATATTTTAGCATAAAGTAATATACTTAATGCAATGCATAAATGAAATGGTTACAATTATTTCAAAAGTCCACGGTAGATGTTCTATTTACTATATGCAATTTGTCAACTACTGTAAAACATTTTCAGCTGGTTAAACTTAGAAATGAAAGTTCACCTGCTGCCTTAAAAATGTGAGTTAACTCAACCAAACATAAGTTATTTTATATTTTGACCACTAAATACAATAGTTATTGCTGTCAAATCAATTAATCACAACTAACAAAAGTTTGTAACTATTTATTTATTTATATATATACACACACAAACTTTTGTTAAATGCAATTACTCACAATTAAACAATTTGACAGCACTAAATATAATTAGTGCTGTCAAATCGATTCATCGTGATTAATCGCATCTAACGTAAAAGATGGTAGCTATATATTTTATATATATGCATATACACCTATACAAACTTTCATGTTAGATGCGATTACTCACGATTAATCGATTTGACAGCACTAAACATAATATAATATTATATAATTAGTGCTGTCAAATCAATTAATTGCATCTAACACAAAAGTTTGTAACTATATATATATATATATATATATATATATATATATATATATAAATTTTGTAACTATATATAAACAAACTTTTATGTTAGATGCGATCACTCACAATTAATCGATTTGACCAATAAGTACAATAATTAGTGCTGTCAAATCAATTAATCGTATCTAACATATAAGTTTGTAACTATATATTTTATATATATATGCATACACACATATATACAAACTTTTATGATCGATGTGATCACTCACGATTAATCATTTTGACCACTAAATATAATAGTTATTGCTGTCAAATCAATTAATCGCATCTAACAAAAGTTTGTAACTATATATTTATTTATATATATACACACAAACACACACACACACACAAACTTTTGTTAGATGCAATTACTCACAATTAAACAATTTGACATGGTTACAATTATTTCAAAAAAGTCCATGGTAGATATTCTACTTACTATATGCAATTTGTCAACTTGAAAATAACCTTTGTTTCAACTCACGAATAGTCAAGACAATGCATTATTTTAATTTAAAAATTAAACTTAAAGTAATACATTGTCTTGACTATTTGTGAGTTGAAACAAAGATTATCTTCAAGTTGAATTAACTTATGTTTAGTTGAGTTAACTCACATTTTTAAGGCAGCAGGTGAACTTTCATTTCTAAATTTAACCAGCTGAAATGTTTTACATGTCAGTTAACTCTCATTTGAGTATTAGTAGACTGTTAGGTTAGGGTTAGGGTTTAGGTTAGTTGCAAAGTTACTTATAGTTAATCAAATCAAACTTTATTCAATATCTGTTGTAGGGTATTACCATCTGAATACCACAGTTAGCTGTAATTATAGTTTCTTTGTTCGTATTGTATTGCTGAATGTTTACTTGTCTTCTGTAGCTGTTTTGAGGACCTTTTACTTACTTAGGATAACCTAGTATTAGTATTTGCTGAAGTATTGATATTTATGAAATTTCACTGATATTTAAAAATTCTCATATCATGAAATAAGTATAAGTAAATCAATATTGACCAAACTAATCGTGATTATGATTTTTGCCATAATCGAGCAGCCCTACTCCTAATCCAGATCTTCTGGAGTGAATCATGGGTTAAACGGGAAGTTTACTGATCACGTGTCCACTTTCCATCCATGCCTTATATCACACTCTGGATCTTACAAAGCTGGCGGTTGCCATAGCAACTAAGCCCAGCCTATGAGTCAGCAGCTCTGAAGACTGTCTGCTCTAAAGAAATAAATGTCACTACCAGCCAGACCTGTGACAATGAGCAAAGAATATAATGCTGCTCAATTACAGTCTCTCATTACTCTAATACAGATAAGCAAAAATACTGCTGATCAGACATAATCACATGAAGTAAGTAGCATTGTTCTTATAATGTAATTGGTCTCAGGACCACCCACATTTTTAACGCTTTCCCACAAAGCTGTCTGTCTAATGTACGTGTGATTTAGTGTTTGGCATACTGCCTTGATGTATTTCATCATCACAGCTGCTCTAGGAATGTGTCTTTCCCATAAGATGAGAGGATCTTAGAGTAAGTTGGTTCTTAATTGCCCCCCGTTTAACCTCCACACGGCTCCAGGACTTTAATCACACTCCTGACCAACGTCTCGGCTCATTTAGCACTTTGTTCCACCTCCTGCACTGTTCCAGCTCTGTGTGTGGCAGCAGTAACGTCACTCATCTCACAGGGGGATCCATTCATCCCAGACCATTCTCACTACAGGCTAAAAAAATGTGCTTAAACCTAGACTTTAAAATATGAGACAAACTAATGATAATTCATGGCGAAATAAGGGTGGAGTCTCTACAAAGAGAATGAAAATACTGTATGGAATGTGAGAAACAAATGACATGTCTACGTTCAGATGAATATTCATATTCACATTCTGTTTACATAAAAATATGTAAAAGCCTGTAGTATGATATTTATCAACAGAAAAATGAGCTCTGAAGTTTTGCCTTTGCATTTACTTTATTTATAATATAATATAATATATTTAGTGCTGTCAAATCGATTAATTGTGAGTAATCAAACATATAAGTTTGTAACTATATATATTTTATATATTTATACATACACACATATACAAACTTTTATGTTGGATGCGATCACTCACGATTAATCGATTTGACAGCACTAAATATAATATAATTAGTGCTGTCAAATCAATTAATCGCATCTAACATATAAGTTTGTAACTATATGTATTATATATATACATACTCACACACACATATATACAAACTTTTATGATTGATGTGATCACTCACGATTAATCATTTTGTAGTTAACAAATTATTAATATAATAGTTATTGCTGTCAATTCAATTAATCGCATCTAACAAAAGTTTGTAACTATATATTTAATTATATATACACACACACAAACTTTTGTTAGATGCAGTTACTCACAATTAAACGATTTGACAGCACTAAATATAATTAATATATATTAATTAATATTAATATATTAATAATAATAGAATTAGTGCTATCAAATCGATTAATCGTGATTAATCGCATCTAACATAAAAGTTTGTAGCTATATATTTTATATATATGCATACACACCTATACAAACTTTCATGTTAGATGCGATTACTCACGATTAATCGATTTGACAGCACTAAATATAATATAATATAATTAGTGCTGTCAAATCAATTTATTGCATCTAACATAAAAGTTTATAACTATATATATATATATATATATATATACAAACGTTTATGTTTGATGCGATCACTCACAATTAATCGATTTGACCAATAAGTACAATAATTAGTGCTGTCAAATCAATTCATCACATCTAACAAAAGTTTGTAACTATATATGAATTAATATATACACACACACACACACATTAAAATTATAAGTTTAATCAGTTTGACAGCACTAATTATAATAAACTTAGTGCTATCAAATCGATCAATTGCATCTAACATAAAAGTTTGTTACTATATTAAATATATGCATACACACATATACAAACTTTTATGTTAGATGCAATTACGATTAATCGATTTGACAGCACTAAATATAATATAATATAGAAATTTTCAAAAAAATAATAAAATAATTCTCTTGGTTCTGAGCGCTGTATCTTTCCACACTCTCTAAAGTATTATGTTTAGAATGCAGATCTCAAGGGGAAAATTCTCCTTTTTTCCAGACATATTAAATGTTCTCTGGCCAAACAGACTAGTCATGACTGAATTTATCCATGTCTAATTAGATGCGGTGAACTTAAATGTCATATAGCTGGAGTGCAGATCTTGTTTCTCAGCATAAAATTATTGTCTTGTTTGGAGTGAAAACGAACTGTTCCAGCCAGAGTCTCGCTTCACGACCAATAAGATTAGTCATGAATTCTTTTCCTACATGACTAACAATTTTCCATTTGGAGCTGTTTGGTTGTCTTTTACATCTCATGTCATAATAAAACTTCTTTGATTATTAGCAAATAGTTTATTTATTACACATGTCACATAGAAATGATTAACTCAGACTAACTAAAACAAACTACATTATAAAAGCCTGCCTGGGTGTTGAATAACCTAAATCAGGAACATGAAATTTGTTTACTTTTCTTTTTCAAGACAAGAACAACATCATAAATTATATTATTTTATTATGCACCTGCATTTTATATATATATATATATATATATATATATATATATATATATATATATATATATATATATATATATATATATATTACACACACACACACTATATATGCACCTCCTCACTATTCATGAACTAAAAAAAGAGTTCATTTAAGACTATCCACAATAACCTACGTGAAGTAGATCTTACATAGAAATCAGACTTCAGAGGACGTACACCATCTCAGTGATTCAAAGTGAAGATTTGAATACTTTTACTTTCTAATAATAATAAAGTAAAATTGAAAATATCTAGTTCATATGGGGTTTAGAGAGTCTGAACACTCCCTTCGTGCAGATAGCGTTAAAGAAAAGATGAGTCTTACCTTCAGAGTAGTTTATCAGGCACTTGTAGTCTTCGCGTCCTGCTCTACTGGAGAGCACAATAACACTGCTTTTACTCTACACTTGTTTCTTGAATGAGATGAGAGGCTCGGATGGAGGAGGGGCGTAAGTTGCGTCAGGTTGTGGTTGTCGTGGAGACGGTAAAGAATCTGCTCAAAGCCGCGAGGGAAACAGCATCCCCGGATCCCACAGCAAGGAGAGGCCAACTTACACCCCTCTAAAACACTTATGGATGACCGCTGTCCACTTGCATTAGCCTTATATGCTATGAAAATGTGGAAAATCATAATAGGCTACGATCAAACATTTAAAAGCCAGATTTTACATCTTATTCAGCATACTTTTAATCATAAATATTTTAAAGAATTCTAGACTTAGCCTACATGTGAAAGCGCGTTATTGTGTATTTCAGTATCTTCAAAGGGTATAAAGACCAGAAAAGTAGACTATAAGCCCACATTTTGTCATCATATCAGGTCTATTTTCAAATACTTATTATCCAAGAAGACTATATCAATGCATTAAGCCTACTTATGTATTGGGTAGGCTATTTGGGCTAATTAAAGGGATAGTTCACCCAAAAATGAAAATTCTGTCATCATTTACTCACATCCAATTTGTTCCAAACCTGTATGAATTTCTTTCTTCTGTTGGACATAATATTAATATTTTGAAAAATATTTGTAAGCAAACAGATGTGGGGCACCATCGACCTCCAAAAATACTATGGAAGTCAATTGTGCCCCAAAACTGCTTGGTAGCAAACAATCTTCGAAATATCTCCCTCTGTGTTCAGCAGAACAAATACATTTATACAGGTTTGGAACAACTTGAGAGTGAGTAAATGATGACAGAATTTTCATTTTTGGGTGAAATATCCCTTTAAGATGCCTATTGATGACCATTTATTATGTTTGTGTGACCTCTGGTGGAGAATGTTGACAATGAAACTTAAAATACTCATGTTAATTTTTAAGTATAAGACTATATGCGTTTCGTTAACATTAATAAATAGCCAGAATGTGTATTTTCACCTAGGCTAAATAGACCCTTACGAAGAGGAGGAGGAGCTTGAGGTAACTCTACTTTAGCGCTTTATTTGTTTACATTTGACAAAACATAGGGTAAATACTTAATTATAGATTTAATATCTCAGATGTATTTATTTAAACACAGGTTTTAATCGCTGTGGAGACTGTAAGGGGCGGTAAAGAAAATTCGCCTAAACTCGACTCGCTTCAAGTCGTTTTAAAATACAAGAACTGGTTTTAACCAGTTTATTTTTTACCAGTCATTTAAAAAAATAATATATAGTAGGCCTACTACACAACAAAAATACGTTTTATTGACATTTACGATTGTAGAGTTGCCTAAACATTAATTCCACACTGAAAAACGATTGAATTAAAATAAAATGAATAGTGTTGTTAGTTTATCGCTACTGATTTTTCCGTAACGCGTCGCTCCTAATGAGATTGGTTTGGTGATGCCGATGCGCGAGAAATAGGCGGGGCTTCCTGTGCTCGACCCTGTGTTTATTTTTTAGATGAGCCAAACACCCTCCACACACACACACACACACACTGAGGTAAGCGGAACGGTTACTTGCATGCCATGCACACGTTTAGTTGTAAATGTTTGTAACTGCGAAGATGCATGTTATCGGAGACATTTTCATAATGTTCGTAATGACATAAGAGTTGTCATAGAGCATGCACTGCGCTAACTTGAGCTGCATTTTCCCGTTCGCTAACAGCGGCTGCCGTTGAATGGAGAAGCGCTGAGGTTTACGAGAAAGAATATTATTTAGATCCAACAAGGATTGTTTTGTAGATATATTCAAAACGAAGGACATGAGTGAAGCGAGCGCGAGGATCATTCCAGGCGCTGCATTGTGCATGATGTCATCATGTTCCATTTTTAGTGACGCACTAAATAATCGAATTATCGGTATATTTGGCCTGTTAGAGCGTTTATAGAACGAAATGTATCCAATTAGTTGTTACATTGTGTATTAGAGAAATGCACCTGTTAACTGAGCAGGCGCGCGGAAAGTAGGCTGCACTTCCATGACCGAATATGACATACAGCCGTACATACATGTAGCGCCGTTCATATTACTGAACAATGAGCGACCATTTGCATTGTTTTGAAGACAGAATCATCTTTTTAAAATTTAAACAGTGTGTCAATTGAGTGGCGATTGACGCGAGTCATTGTGTGTATAGGATATATATATATATATATATATATATATATATATATATATATATATATATATATATATATATGCTATTAAATATAGGCTATATATAGCTATAATTTTGTTTTTCTTTCGCAAAGCAGCATTCTCCTGTGTGAATTCATTCACTGGTTTACAGCTCTTAATTAATTAATATATTAAAATGTTAATCAGAAGTTGTTATCACATTATTTTGATTGGCATAATCACGTTCCGATTAAGTCAATATTCCGGTTTCTAAAAATACAAATATATTAACCCCTTTCCCAAACTGGAGGGGGTTTGTGAGTTGATAAATGCTAATAATTAATTGAATAATAAAAATGTCAATTTAAAAGAAATAGATGATTTTAAAATAGAAAATAATCAAAATAAAACTTTAAAAAAGAACAGAGAACCATGAAAATGCAAATGTGCTTCAAGTAAGTTTTAGATCAAAGATTTGGGAATTTCAGATCTAAATAAAAAGTAAAAAAAAAAAAAAAATCACCATTTATTGTTTGAAATTAAACTTTCCACTGTTCAGTTTTTTTGACCACATCCTGGTCAAAAGCAGGTCAAATCAAATACGATTTGCGCACAAAATATTTTTTAATGTGTCATTTCCAATAATAATTGGACTTAAGGTTGGGCAAAAAGTGTCAAATACATATTATTACATATTTAGGATACATAAAAACTTGCCAAAATCAGATTCCGATTAAAGGATTAGTTGACTTCGGAATGAAAATTTCCTGATAATTTACTCACCCCCATGTCATCCAAGATGTTCATGTCTTTCTTTCTTCAGTTGAAAAGAAATTGAGGAAAACATTCCAGGAGCACATGATCCCAGACGAGGAATAAGAGTATAATATAGAGAAACCACTGGTCATTTTCCCCAAAAAAAACCTTTTTAACCACAAATGTTCATCTTGCACTGCTCTGCGATGTGCCGCGCATTACGTAATCATGTTGGAAAGGTCACGCGTGACGTAGGCGGAAGTACTGATCCAGTGTTTACCAAGCAAACATGCAAAGACTAAGTCAAACACCCTTTACAAACAGAGGTAAAACAACAATGTCGGTCGATCTTGAAGTTGGAGGAGAAAATGGGAGTATTACCACGGTACTTCTACCTACGTGACCTTTCGTAATGCATGGAGCATCGCAGAGCAGTGCAAGACGAGCATTTGTGGTTAAAAAGTATATTATTTTTTTTTTTTTTTTAGAAAATGACCGATGGTTTCTCTAGATAAGACTCTTATTCCTCGTCTGGGATCATGTCGAGCTCTTTGAAGCTGCACTGAAACTGACATTTGGACCTTCAACCCGTTGAACTCCAGTGAAGTCCACTATATGGAGAAAAATCCTGGAATGTTTTCCTCAAAATCCTTAATTTCTTTATAACTGAAAAAAGAAAGACATAAACATCTTGGATGACATGAGGGTGAGTAAATTATCAGGAAATTTCAGTTCTGAAATGAACTAATGCTTCAAGTCAATATTCTGTTTTCTAATATTCCAAATTAACACATTCAGAATAAAAAATGTTGTTAATGGTCAAAACTTTCTTTCCTTCCCCATTCATGTCTATCCAATGAATTTGTTTTTATAGGTCTCCCTTTCATAGAACAGCTTGCATCATGCCATACCAGAACTTCTTCCTGAGTTGCTTATTAGTACTGCTACAGACATCAATCTCACAGCAGGAAGAGCAAAGCCAGCTGCTGCTGGTGTCCTTTGATGGCTTCCGCTGGGACTATGTGAATCGAGTGCCCACGCCCAATTTCCGTGACCTGATGAATGAGGGTGTGCAGGTGGAGAAAGTGGAGAACACCTACATCACCAAGACCTACCCGAACCACTACACCTTAGTGACAGGATTACACGCCGAAACCCACGGCGTCATTGCTAACGAAATGTACGACCCCATCCACAACAAGTCCTTTTCCATGGAGGGACCCTCGGTGTATGATGCATGGTGGTGGGAGGAGGCCGTGCCGCTGTGGGTGACCAATCAAAAGGCTGGCAAGAAGAGCGGAGCTGCCATGTGGCCTGGATCAGATGTAGCAATCGGTGGAACGTACCCAACACATTACTTGAGTTATAATGCGTCAATGCCCTTTGAGACCAGAGTCGAGAAACTCATTGATTGGTTCACGGGGCCGGAGGCCATCAATTTTGGTGTGTTATATTGGGAGGAACCAGACGAGAGTGGGCATAACTTGGGGCCGGAGAGCCCACTAATGGATCCAGTGATAGCAGACATCGATGATAAGTTGGGATTCCTCAGGGAAAAGCTCAAAGCCGCTGGCCTTTATGATAAGCTCAATCTGATTGTTACAAGTGATCACGGAATGACTCAGTTATCACATGATAAGATTATTGAGCTGGACACCTACGTCAGCCGTGATCTTTACACATGGGTGGACAAGAGTCCTGTAGTTGGCATTTTGCCGAAAGAAGGTAAGAAAGAGTATAAAGCATTTGTAATTGTTTATTACACTATTAATACAATCAGGTGTTTGTAGTTGAAGAAACATATGTTGTTATAATTGGTGACACATTCACACAGAGTGCATTTTTGCTGTTGAAAAGACAGGTCAGTGGAGCGGAAAAAAATGCAAGGTCTGGAAACGCATTGAAAAAAACAAGTTGAACTTGTTTTAACTTTAGAATGCTGCATCATGCACAAGATGCTGCAAAAGATGCGAGCGCAACAGTTAGCTGGCGTGTTTATATTGAAAAACAATGGAAAAGTGGCGCAGTGGAATGGAAAAATGTGTTCTGTGTGAATGACCCTTTACAGTATTTGAGTGTTATTCTCTTCTTAACCTAGGAAAACTTGAAGAGGTCTACAGTTCGTTGAAGAACGCCAACCCTAACATGGTTGTGTATAAAAAGGAGGAGATCCCAGAGCATTACCACTACAGACACAATGCCAGGATCATGCCTCTGATCATAGAGGTCAAAGAGGGATGGACGGTCATGCAGAACAGAAATGGATCCTTTATGTGTGCGTATTGTTGTTTACAAATAATTAAAGTGTTAGTTCACCCAAAAATGATTGATTACTCACCCTCATGTCGTTCCAAACCTGTAAGACTTTCGTTCATCTTCAGAACACAAATGAAGATGAAATCTGAGAGCTTTCTGTCCGTCCATAGACCGCTAAGCAGCTGACACTTTGAAGCTTCAAAAAGTTCATAATGAGATTGTAAAACTAATCCATATGAATTGAGTGGTTTAGTACAAATTTTCTGAAGAGACTCGATCACTTTATATGATGAACAGATTGAATTCAGGCTTTTATTCTCACGTAAACATTCATCAACTCACACATCAGTTATGGTAAACGGAAGCTCAAGCATGTTTGCTTGACATGCAAGAACCAATGAGGTTCATTCTCGTGTTACGCAGCACGTTTGAGCTTCAACAAGAACCAATGAGGTTCATTCTTGTGTTACGCAGCACATTTGAGCTTCTGCAAGAACCAATGAGGTTCATTCTCGTGTTACGCAGCATGTTTGAGCTTCAACAAGAACCAATGAGGTTCATTCTCGTGTTACGCAGCACATTTGAGCTTCTGCAAGAACCAATGAGGTTCATTCTCGTGTTACGCAGCATGTTTGAGCTTCAACAAGAACCAATGAGGTTCATTCTCGTGTTACGCAGCACATTTGAGCTTCTGCAAGAACCAATGAGGTTCATTCTCGTGTTACACAGCACGTTTGAGCTTCAACAAGAACCAATGAGGTTCATTCACGTGTTACGCAGCACGTTTGAGCTTCAACAAGAACCAATGAGGTTCATTCTCGTGTTACGCAGCACGTTTGAGCTTCAGTAAGAACCAATGAGGTTCATTCTCGTGTGTTACACAGCACGTTTGAGCTTCAGTAAGAACCAATGAGGTTCATTCTCGTGTGTTACACAGCACGTTTGAGCTTCAGTAAGAACCAATGAGGTTCATTCTCGTGTGTTACACAGCACGTTTGAGCTTCAGTAAGAACCAATGAGGTTCATTCTCGTGTGTTACACAGCACGTTTGAGCTTCAGTAAGAACCAATGAGGTTCATTCTCGTGTGTTACACAGCACGTTTGAGCTTCAGTAAGAACCAATGAGGTTCATTCTCGTGTGTTACACAGCACGTTTGAGCTTCAGTAAGAACCAATGAGGTTCATTCACGTGTTACGCAGCACGTTTGAGCTTCAACAAGAACCAATGAGGTTCATTCTCGTGTTACGCGGCACGTTTGATCTTCAACAAGAACCAATGAGGTTCATTCTCGTGTTACGCAGCACGTTTGAGCTTCTGCAAGAACCAATGAGGTTCATTCTCGTGTTACGCAGCATGTTTGAGCTTCCGGAAGAACCAATGAGGTTCGTTCTCGTGTTACGCAGCACGTTTGAGCTTCCGCAAGAACCAATGAGGTTCATTCTCGTGTTACGCAGCACGTTTGAGCTTCAGCAAGAACCAATGATGTTCATTCTCGTGTTACGCAGCATGTTTGAGCTTCCGGAAGAACCAATGAGGTTCGTTCTCGTGTTACGCAGCACGTTTGAGCTTCCGCAAGAACCAATGAGGTTCATTCTCGTGTTACGCAGCATGTTTGAGCTTCAGCAAGAACCAATGAGGTTCATTCTCGTGTTACGCAGCACGTTTGAGCTTCAGTAACAACCAATGAGGTTCATTCTCGTGTTACGCAGCACAATTGAGCTTCAACAAGAACCAATGAGGTTCATTCTCGTGTTACGCAGCACGTTTGAGCTTCAGCAAGAACCAATGAGGTTCATTCTCGTGTTACGCAGCACGTTTGAGCTTCAGTAACAACCAATGAGGTTCATTCTCGTGTTACGCAGCACGTTTGAGCTTCAGTAACAACCAATGAGGTTCATTCTCGTGTTACACAGCACGTTTGAGCTTCAGTAACAACCAATGAGGTTCATTCTCGTGTTACGCAGCACGTTTGAGCTTCAGTAACAACCAATGAGGTTCATTCTCGTGTTACACAGCACGTTTGAGCTTCAGTAACAACCAATGAGGTTCATTCTTGTGTTACGCAGCACGTTTGAGCTTCAGTAACAACCAATGAGGTTCATTCTCGTGTTACGCAGCACGTTTGAGCTTCAGTAACAACCAATGAGGTTCATTCTCGTGTTACGCAGCACGTTTGAGCTTCAGTAACAACCAATGAGGTTCATACTCGTGTTACACAGCACGTTTGAGCTTCAGTAACAACCAATGAGGTTCATTCTCGTGTTACGCATCACGTTTGAGCTTCAGCAAGAACCAATGAGGTTCATTCTCGTGTTACGCAGCACGTTTGAGCTTCAGTAACAACCAATGAGGTTCATTCTCGTGTTACGCAGCACGTTTGAGCTTCAGTAACAACCAATGAGGTTCATTCTCGTGTTACGCAGCACGTTTGAGCTTCAGCAAGAACCAATGAGGTTCATTCTCGTGTTACGCAGCACAATTGAGCTTCAACAAGAACCAATGAGGTTCATTCTCGTGTTACGCAGCACGCTTGAGCTTCAGCAAGAACCAATGAGGTTCATTCTCGTGTTACGCAGCACATTTGAGCTTCATCAAGAACCAATGAGGTTCATTCTCGTGTTATGCAGCACATTTGAGCTTCAGCAAGAACCAATGGGGTTCATTCTCGTGTTACGCAGCACGTTTGAGCTTCAGCAAGAACCAATGAGGTTCATTCTTGTGTTACGCAGCACGTTTGAGCTTCAGCAAGAACCAATGAGGTTCATTCTTGTGTTACGCAGCACGTTTGAGCTTCAGCAAGAACCAATGAGGTTCATTCTTGTGTTACGCAGCACGTTTGAGCTTCAGCAAGAACCAATGAGGTTCATTCTTGTGTTACGCAGCACATTTGAGCTTCAGCAAGAACCAATGAGGTTCATTCTCGTGTTATGCAGCACATTTGAGCTTCAGCAAGAACCAATGAGGTTCATTCTCGTGTTATGCAGCACATTTGAGCTTCAGCAAGAACCAATGAGGTTCATTCTCGTGTTACGCAGCACATTTGAGCTTCAGCAAGAACCAATGAGGTTCATTCTCGTGTTATGCAGCACGTTTGAGCTTCAGCAAGAACCAATGAGGTTCATTCTTGTGTTACGCAGCACATTTGAGCTTCATCAAGAACCAATGGGGTTCATTCTCGTGTTACGCAGCACAATTGAGCTTCAGCAAGAACCAATGAGGTTCATTCTCGTGTTATGCAGCACATTTGAGCTTCATCAAGAACCAATGAGGTTCATTCTCGTGTTATGCAGCACGTTTGAGCTTCTGCAAGAGGTTAGTTCTTGTGCGTCAAGCAGGCTCGGTTGAGTATCTGTTTATGTTCACTGATCATCATTTATATGTAAAAAAAAGCCTGAATTCAATCTGTTTATCACATAAAGTGATCGAGTCTTTTCAGAAAATTTTGTACTAAATCACTCGATTCAAATAGTTTTATGATCTCTTTATGAACTTTTTGGAACCATCTAAGTGGTAGTTGCGTAGCTGTCAATGGAGAGACAGAAATCTCAAAAATCTCATTTGTGTTCTGAAGATGAACGAAGGTTTGGAACAACATGAGGGTAATTAATGACAGACTTCATTTTTGGGTGAACTAACCCTTTATAGCACAATGAACACATGTGATAACACATTAAAGTCGCTGATGTGCTTGCTAATCAATATTTGATATACCTTTGCAGTTATTTAATTATCTTGTGCTTGATTTGCAGTGGGAAACCATGGTTACAACAACAGCCTTCCCAGCATGCACCCTGTGTTTGTCGCCCGCGGACCCACTTTCCGCCGCGAATACACCAAGGCCTCCATGCGCACTGTCGACCTCTATCCTCTCATGTGCAGCATTCTTGGTCTCAAGCCCTTGCCCAACAATGGCTCTTTGTCAAGCGTGCAGGATCTCTTAGTGGAGACGCCAACCTCAAAACCAGAGGTCCTGCTCACGCCCAGACAGTCTTCCTACGCCTGGGCTGTGGGATCCATCCTCGGGACTGCCCTCGTGATTGGGTTTCTCTTCATCTTCGTGCAGCAGGTGACACAAAGGCAGCTACCTCCACTGCATCTGTCCAATAGTGAGATAACACAACCCTTACTGTAGGCTCAAACACGTCACTTTTCTCATGCGAGGTTCTCAAAGTATGCAGCACTGAATCTTTCATCCAGTGCCACAAATCTCATTTCAGTCTAAAATAATTCTGATAACACTTTTTAAAAGGTCAACATGATCGCTTGAATTCAAAAGCGATCAATATCCACGGTACCATGCCAAAGCCGAATATACCAAAAGCAATATGGGGAATGATGCTACAGTGGAAAAAAGGTTGTGCAATCATCAAAATCACAGCTGACTGAGCCAATAGTGCCCTCTTCTGGTGAAGCTGTCAGTGATACCTTTATTCTTGTCATCCAAAATCTAGTATTCGGAGAAAAATGGTTAGCATCCCCATGCTTTTCCTTTAAATTTGAATCTGATATTTATTTAATAAGAGAGAGATTTGCCCTGTTCTCTTGAATTTGCATTAAATGTATGGGTTCAGATCAGATCAGTGGCATAATGTTATTACAAAAATTAATTTCAACTTGTTCCTCCTTTTCTTAAAAAAAAAGAAAAAAAGCAATCTAGGACACAGTGATTGAGGCACCTACAATGAAAGTAAACCAATCCGTTTTCACTATTTCAATAGTATAGGCACAAGTTAAAACCCTAAAATGAATGTAAAAAAAATAAAATAAATCATATAATATGCACATTTTATCAATTTTAAGTGATTTTATAAAACAATAAGCTTCACATTTTTGCTTTTAAATCCTCATTTACTTCTATTGTAAGTGCCTCATCGTAACCTTAATTTTTGCCTTTTCTTTTAAATAAAGAAAACAAGTTGAAATGTTTCCTGTTAATCAACATTATGCCACAAATGCTGTGGATTGTTTAAGTTTATCTTGTCTTGAACCTGGAATACTTCTTTAACTGAATGTTATGGATATTTATGATTCTGAAAAGAAAAAAAAATTAAGGGACATTAGTAGCAGTTGCTTTTTGAATTTGTTGTTTATTCTCATACCTATTATAGTTTTGTTTGTTAATTTGTTTAATGCAGTTGTTCAAGTTGGCAGATTAATGTTAATAAGCGTTAATGAAAAAGAAGCTGGTAGTTGTCAAACTACCGCCATGTTGCACTAAGATGTAAGCTAATCAGGATAGAGAGATAAAGTATTAGACTAGTGGGATGTTTTAGCTTATCTGCATTTTGCACAATGTAATACCATCCAAAATTTATATTAAAAAAAAAAAAAAGTGTGCGAGTGCCAAAATCCTTTTGATTGACTTCGAGTAGTAATAGTATAGTTCCTGCGTTAATGTATTTTGTACTTTTTGAAACTAGCATTTAAGAAAAAGCCCTGCATAGGGCAAAACACTGTGATCGGTCTTTTACTGGTGCAAAGACTAAAGAGAAATTAAATATTTATGCTCTTTGAAATAAATGTTGCTGAAATAGTCATAGTTAGCTGCTTGCAGATTAGGATTGTGTTATTAAGAGGGAAATTATGACTTTCTATATGGATATGTGCAGAGATTGTGTTTTGTGTTTAAGTATTCCTATGATTTTCTGGGTTTGTCTTTTATGGCCTAATGTCTGATTTGGACCTGTCAAAAGTCCCATAACAATGTGCTACATTAAAGGTAAAAATGCCTAATTTGGAAACTTCCGAGTTCTTATTTGCAGTCTCAACCCATTTTTCCCACAGTGATTATCTTTATAATCTTTTGCAGGCTACCAGGACATTATGTGAATGAGCCATCACTTTGTTGCACACTGGTCTATTGTTTTTTTATGTCATTCAAGGACTGGTTTTTGTCTAAGCCACTAGCTTCTGGCCAGAAAAGGTTTCATTAGACTGTATACTGATGATCAAAATTCATCAATTCAATCATTTTGCTTTTTAAGACTACCATAAACTTAAATTCAGGAACATACCCAGCCAGATAAAAATAATACTGTATACACTAGTGGTCAAAAGTCTGGAGTTGGTAAGTCTTTGTCCTGTTTTGTTGTTGCCAGTATTTAAAACAATCTCACGCACTGAAAATGTTAAAAAGGTCATTTGTGTGCAATTTATAACTAGGAAATTATTGTTTACAATTGTTCTGATTAGCACATGAGGGCAGCATCAGTTCTGGATATGAAGTTTGAGCACAGTGTTGTTATTGACCCATCTTTCAGAATCAACTGTTATTTACATATAAATCCAGCACTGAACAGACTTTCATTATATTACATATATTAGTAGTGTCAAAAACAACTAGATACATGGTGGAATTCACAGGCAAATCTTTAATAGCTGCAAAAATACAAGGGGAACTCATGTGCATTTTATGCTCTATAATCTAAGAAACTCATGCATACAAACAACAGCAACAATTAATCAATAGAGCTGGTGAGAAGACTAAAATAAGAGGCTTTCAGCAGAACGCTAACCCAGGCCTAGAGCTGAAGAAAAGGCCAAAGGAGGTGAAAAGGCATGCGTCTGACAAAAAGAAGCTGAGCAATATGGAAGAGGCAACTGAAGCTTTTTGGTTTTATCTTTAAATGGCATCAATATCAATGTCCTCCTCCTCATGGTCTGACTTCTCGGGTTTTGTAGTCTCCATTTTTAGCTCACGGGCAGATGAGGAATACACCACCTAGGGAAAATCGAGATTTGAGTAAATTCTCTGCTATTCAACAACAACAAGCATTACATTATGTATATCAATCTTACTTAATATCTAAAAGGTTATGTAATAATGTGGGTTTTTTACCTCAACATTGTCCTCGTCATCATCTTCCTCTTCCTCACTGCCCTCACTCTCCTCCTCTGCCTCCTTGAGCCATTTCACGAAGGGCTCTGCCTTGGCATGAATCTCTTTAGCCAACTCTTTAGAGATATACTTCTTAGACACCTATAGTAAAAACATCACAAACAGGCTTAAACCCGTGAACACTGGACTAGTTGAGTATGATTGCTGTTACCGTATTACAACCCCCTCAGACACAGGCTAAAAATGACAGAGATCCTACAAGGGTTGCCTGGCAACTAATCACATCAACCTTAAGCCTATGGCTACATTTACATTTGGTTTCATGCATGTAACCTACTTATGAGATCAGATGTTTGGCATCTGATCATGACAGGTTCTAGAAAGTCTTGTGTTGGCAGGTTACCTTTTCAGCCCATGCGAGTATGACATCTTCCTCCAGCAGGTCTGCGTCATACAGGTCTTTGAGTATGATGGGGACTCTGGGTAAGAGCTGAGTCTGATGCAGCTTCACCAGGCACTCAAAACCACCCAGCAGATACTTCTGAGCTTTCTTATTGTTGTGGCAGAACTGTGGGAAGAAATTTAAACTTACATTTACTATAGTGCATCAACAAGTCAGTATGATAATACAGCAGTAGTGCATTTTAACAAGAAATATAATATGGGAAGACTTTGTTGTAGTGCAACTAACAGCATGAGATAAAGATTTACAGTTACAAGTCATATTCTAAGAGGGACTCAATGATTTAAAATAAATCCAATATAAGAATTAAAATAAGTTAAAAACATTAAAAATCCAAATAATTACATAGTTACAACAACCACCAGTGTTTCCCAGTGTCTTGGACAGAGATATATTAGGTAGAAAAAATGATTTCTAGACCTCAAAGTCATGTGAATTAAGATCTTAAAGATCCATGGGAATTTAACAATGAATAAACATTTTTCTACACACACACACACACACAGTATATAAAAAAAATTGGACTGCTTTCAATAGTTGTAGGCGTTTTTACAAAATTCCTTATCTCTCTGGAATACTAGGTGGCGCTGTGTTCAAACTTCTCAGGTACCTTCAGGACATTCTGATGATACATGACATTTTTTTTGCTGATGTGTCAAATTGTTTAAAAGATATTGCAATTAATGACAACATTCTGACAAACTGTTCAAAGTTTTGAACACAAAAAGTAATTTCAGATCTCAGGACCTGTAGGTGGCGCTGTTCCCAAATTTGGCATTGACCCTCAGATCATGGTTCAGATGAAGCATACCAGTTTTTGTTTTGATTGCTCAAAGATTGGCTGAGTTACAGCCTCTGATCCAATTTTGGGTCAACCTTGTTAAGTTCAAGACATAACTTTTGAACAAAAAAACAATACTGTACTTTTCAAAATGGCCACTATTGTAATGGGCAGAGTCTTAATGTAAGATGTTGAATGTGATCAGCATGATGAGAGGAACATGATTCTCATGTTCTGTTGATAGGGCTGCCATAGACTCCCGTTCAGGAAAAATAATAAGAAAACTAACAATTACAATAGGAGTTACAAGCCTTTGGGGCTTGGCCTCTAATTATTTGGCTAAAAGTAGGACCCCTGAACTGTAATGCCCCTTTTTACAAGATGTAAAATAAGTCTCTGATGTCCCCAGACTGTGGATGTTAAGTTTCAACTCAAAAATAACCCACAGATCATTTATTATAGCATGTTAAAATTGCCACTTTTTGGGTGTGAGCATAAATGCTAAATTTTTGAGTGTCTCTCTTTAAATGCAAATGAGCTGCTGCTCCCATACTCTTTCAAGAGGGCAGAGCTTCCAGAGCTCATGCTCCAGCATACCGGCAACAACAAAACAGGACAATCTCAAGCACCAAAAATGTCAGAAAGGGAGTTCATGGGCAATTTTTAACTAGAAAACTATCGTTTACGATAATTCCGATAGCATGTAAGGGCAGCATCAGTTCTGGATATGAAGTTTGAGCACAAAGTGTTAGTATTGACCCATCTTTCAGAATCAACTTTTGTGAAAATCCAGCATTGAACAGACCCTCGTTTGTAAAATTGGCGCATATTTACAAGACTTTGCATCAAAAATGAAATTTAACCAGGATGTCCTCAATGACTCAGATGGAGGGAAAGACTTGTGTATTGGTACATCCCTAAATAGCTGTTGTAATGCCTCTTTGGCACAAGCATTGTAAAACTCCAGCTGCTTAAACTGAATTTTGCACTTTAATTTACAGTGTTCTGTCTTCAAATATTGTGGACAATGAGGGGCCTTGGAATCAAAGGTTTAAGAACCATTGTTCAAAATGTTAAAAATGCTAATAGCTGTCAGCACATACCCTGAGGAAGTGACGCTTGTACTTCTTGATCTGTTCACGGATGTTCTCATCAAAGAGCAGCTCGCTCAGGATCAGAGGACCCATGGCCTTCACATCAAGCCTTTCAGCCTCAGCCAAGATCTCTTTATCTGCAGTGTCAATCGCGCCACTGTCCTTTTTTTCCTGAAGAGCAGAAACAAAAAGATTGGAGCTGAATAAGAAAGTCTATATATAAAGAGCGTCTTACAAAATTTCCAATAAGATTTTAAGACAAACACCTTCACAAAGTTGTAAAATATGTTGACCCTCTCCTCCAGGGGTTTTTCCAGGTCTTCAGTGAGCGTGAGACCCTTGGCGTGCTCGCTGATCTCCTCCATCCTGCGGCGCTGGGCTTCCTCTGTGGTCTCTTCAGCCCAGTCTTCATCATCATCATCCCTATCCTGCATCGATGAAAATCACATTCAACACCAGCATTTCTCATTTCCTCTGCTGGTTAGGCTAGAAGTGGAGTTGATCTCAAAAGAAGCTCTTACCACAGCATCAGGGGCATCTATGTCATTATGGTTCCCGGCCTCTCCACCACTTGAGCCGTTCTCTTTGTCCTTCTTTCGGTTCTTCTTTTCCTTCTCTTTTTTCACAGATCCACTGTCATTCTCTACCACAACAAGACCAGAGAGAGGAAGTTAACAGAAAACGTTCTTACATACTTACTGAGGCCAAAATGCAAATACCCAGAAACTGAAAGGCCTTCGTTTTGGTTTCATGTGAAAATAAAAGGTTTCTCTCAATTCACAGTCTCTTTATAGTCTGTATTTACCAGGTGGATTCTTGAGAATGAAGGTGCAGAGTTTGTGTCTGGTGTCCAACATGCCTCGGTATCCACAAGCTTTGCAGGAGTTTCCAATGGTCTGCTTCTTGGGATTAATGTGCTACAATGACAAGAACACAACAAGCAACTTTATAAAGGTACACTGATAAACAATCTCTGGGGCAAATTAAACATCTAATCAGGCTTCCTGTACTTGAAACATCCAGACTATTATATACTATGTATAGGCCTGTGTGTTGTCGTATGTGTGACCTTACAGACAGTTCATAAAGCAGACTGCCGCATGAAACAGAAACCAGGCCAGCTGAGACTATGCAAAATCTCAGGAAGTCAAACAGTACTGCACTGCAGAGGAAAATCCGTACGGGGAAAGCACATTGCTCACTTTAATTATTGTTTTTTTTGTTCTTAACTAAATATTTCTATCTAAAAAATGAAACGTCGTCATTTACTTGCTCTTATGTCGTTCCAAACCAATAAGACTTTTTCAAAATGAAACACAACAAGGAAGATATTAAGGAAACAAGAATTTTCTGTCCCTCTATCGAATGTCCTTGCAACCAAAACTTTGACACTTCAAAAAGTCATTGTACAAATAATGAGGAACATTCTTTATAAACATACACTGATCAATGCACATATATAGAAAACAGAATATGGTAAACAGAAGCTCAGTTGCACTTGCTTGATGTGCAAAAACAGTTGTTATTTTTGTTTTTGCGCACAAAAAGTATTCTCATCGCTTCATAACATTAAGGTTGAACCACTGCAGTCACGTCAACTGTTTTAACGATGACTTTAGTACCTTTCTAGACCTTGAAAGTGTTGATTATATTACTGTCTATGAACGAGTCATATACCTCTCAGATGTCATCAAAAATATCTTAATTTGTGTTCTGAAGATGAACGAAGGTCTTACAGGTTTGGAACGACATGATGCTGTGTAATTAACGACAGAATTTTCCTTTTTGGGTGAACTATCCCTTTAAGACAAAACCCCTCCTGCCAATGGCTGGTTGGCTTGGGCAACTGAAAACAAGAGACTGAATAATGCATCAGTGAGAGACTGAAGGTGGCCTGTATACAGCTCATGACACAGCTACTTTCCTCTGTACACCCGCAAAACAATCTCAACACACAGAAGCTACATGTGTGACCCCACAGAGACCTGCGTACTCAGCAACATGCATACAAACATAAAGGGCACCCAGTTCAGCTGGGCACATTTTTGTTCAGAATGCACTTGTTCAATCAATAGTCTCACCGACCATCACATGCATCTTTATTACTTATAAAAGTCTAACTGTATATGGCAAAATGGAAATGGAGAATGTATTTACCAAATCAGTTTCAGGATTGTCACACTCAGGACACAGCACAAACTTGCGAATGAATCCATCTAGCATGTCTTGCAGTTTGTTTGCCTCATGAGATCCATTGACGATGTAGCGGTCATTCTTGGTATCGAACTGGGTTTGGGCTCCCAACTCACAACCAAAGAATTTGGTGGGATCTGAACAGAGGTTACAGTACAATGTTGTATGAAAAAAACAAAAAAAAATACTTTTATAAATAAAATTAAAGTAAAACAGCTTTTAAATTCAATGCTTACATGTCGGAGGCCTATTCAGAGCTTTGGCAACATCAACCATGTTGACTATGACGGTTTTAATTCCATTCCCCTTGCCTTCCACCTGTGAGAAAGAGAAACATGGTTTAGGCTGCATCTTTAATATAAGGAGATATATATATATATATATATATATACATAATATCCAGAAGGAGGCACGTGTGTTAATGCATTATAGCCTAACCGCTTTTAACCAGCTTTAACCACTAATAAATCACAAATTCTGTGGTTTTTAACTTTTCATAAGAAACTAAGTGTCATCTGTCAAATTATGTCAATTTTTTCATGGAACTTCAAACAATAAACGCCTTGACAGATCTCTGTATAGGCAGCGCGATAATCTCTTTCTTTTTAATACTAGTTACAATATAAACATGAATTAACATCTGAAGGTATGTTGAAAGATACAGTACAACTTACTGAAAATCGCTCAGTTTCAACCAAAGAAAGACATCAATAAAACAGCTTGTAAACAATATCACATAGCATTACATTCACCTCAGGCAAGTCATTTAGTGTCCACAGCTTGTTAGTTCACTAGAGAAATTAACTCTTTCGCTAAATATATGCACTATATTAGCCTATATATGCGTTATACTTAACCTGTTAATGATGTTTGATTTAATATGTTTAAATAAAGCTGTCATGAAAATAAGTTATGACAGCCACTGTGTAAATTATTTGAATTTGAGAAACAATTTTACAATTATAGAAGTTAATGCAAAACCTGCCTTATGTTTATGCATTTAACTATTTTTTTGATGTAATAAATAGCAACTGAATTCAATAGTTTGAACTGTGTTGTTAATTGTAACCTTTAATATTATAGTAATGTGCAAGTATATAGTTTACAGCATTAACAGAGAGATTTTTGTTTTTATCCTTAAGAAAATTAATTATAATTCAATGAATTTAAAGACAAAGACACAGTTTTTTCAGTAAACCCCTTTTTAATAAAAAAATACTTAAGTTTTCTCACCCTGCTGTGCAAAACCCTTACCAAACCGTGACTTCAAAATCGAGGTACGTATTGAACCAACATTTGTGTGTACCATACACCCCTAATATATACATATATAAGCACCCACACCATTTAATACCCACCTTTGCGATGAGACGGGGCATTTTATAGCGGTAGAACTGGTCTGACACGCTGCGGTTGACATTGAGTGACATTTTGGCTTCCCGTATGGTTTATCAGCAAGACGAGAAGATCTTGAATTGGCAATTATTAGTATCTTCTGTTTGCAGAAGAGGGGATGACATAAACGACTGCAAGAGTACTTTGTCTCTGACATGAAAAGGGTACGGCCACTGAGGCTCCAGGCTTCGAGCTCGTTGACTAAGTTCCCCCCAAACAGGTTCCGTCAGCTGCACTATAGCACTGCAAAAGAGAAAATAAATGGATTTTGAGCAGAAAACACCAAGCTGGTATCAAACACAGCAGACATTTGAATCAAGGTGTGCCCATTCTCCACACAAGCAAACTAGTTATCTACTAGGACCACCTGTCATAGTGATATTAGGGTATGCATGTCCTATGCAAGTACTCAATTGACATAATCAGCTCAAATACACAGAAATTGGGTGCAGCATTTAGTAGCTAATGGGATCAAAGCCCAAACAGGCCTCAGTTGAGCAACACCATGCTGCAGAGTGCGTCACACCATAAGAGGACGCCATTTTATTCGGTGCAGTAAGCAACACTTTAAGATTGATGCGCACATAGATCAGATTAAACTATCGCGAGAGTACAGGAGAGGAAAAAACATACTAGAAAAAATAACAAATATCAACGTACCTTTCCCATCCGTAGCTCCTGTCGTCCAGGTACTCACCGTTTTCGCAAAACAAAGACATAAACACACCGCTGGTCGCCCTGAGAAGAGGTGAACTACTGGTTTGAGTTAGACAGTTTAGTTGGATAGGCTAGTTAGTGGTCGGCACGGCGGTGCCTGACTGGGTTACACCTTGCGGAGCAGAGTGATAAACCCTGGAGATAAATCTCACGACGCCCTCAATACAGGGGACCTGAAATAAAACAACAAAATTTATACAAGCTGCAATATAATATCGCCGTTGAGTACGTAACTAGCGTAACATGACTGACGTAAGAGCTCGTCAGCTAACATATGGCAGCATAACACGCATTGGCGCCTCAAGTCAGAGTAAAATGTGAATCATAATGATTTCTTATTTAAAATAATTCCGTATAGAATAGGCCAATATGTTTTCGCGAAGTTTTACTCACCTCTCACACGCTTTCGCTCGTATGCTAAACCACAATGAGCACATAAACCTCGTGACTCGTGACTTAACTCGGCTAAAAACTAGCCCCGCCCCCTCAGTTAATCCGATGTTTTGATTGGCTCGCGTCTCACTGGGTTCTATTTCATTTGTCAAATATTGCCATCAATCATATCGGGCTGCTACTTGCTGATTGGGGAAGATCTCTTTCGTAGTACGTAACTTATTACTTTAGATATTTTTTTTATATATAACGTTACATAAATGCAGATATTTAAAAACATCACCATCCCTGCTTCATGGTATTTGCAGATATTTTTAATTTGTTTTGTTCTTTTATGTTCCATATTTTATAAAGATCATATTATCATATTAGAAAATCATATTAGTTTGCTTTCTTTTATCATAGTAAAAGCGAAGCCATTATTTGCAAAAACTGGCAATTATATTCCAGGTGTTTCTTAACATTTAGCTATATATATTTTTTTGAAAATAGGCTAATTTTCCAACTCCCAGTTAAACAGTTGAGTTTTACCGTTTTTAATTCATTCAGCCGATCTCTGGGTCTGGCGGTACCAGGGTTGGGCAAACATACATCAAAATGTATTTTAAAATAAAATACCAAATACCTTAATTTCAAGTGTATCAAAATAAACTACAAAATACAGCAGCCACACCATGTATCAAAATAAACGACTGTATTTTTGTATTTTAAAAATACTAAAAAATACTTTTACAAGGGAGCATGACATTTTTTCGCAAACTTTCCATCAATTTTTATCGATCCCTTCACCATTACACTGACTCGGTTGATTAAGTAAACAATGTTTGATAGCTTTTCTCTGCCTGAGTCATGCAATAAATAAAAAAAAAAACACTTGTCATGATCTCATGTCAGATAACACTAAAGCAAAACATGGTCAAGTTAAAGTGTCTGAATAATTTTTGGTTCCAAATTTTATCACATTCACTGGTAGTCCACATGTGTATGAAGAATTTTTGGATATAATATGTCACAGTTTACTTTATTTTGCTATCCTCACTTACATAAATGAACTATAGTGTCCTGCACCCACTAGTAAAAATATATAAAAAATGTCTGGATAATTTTTGGTTTGACTGTATTTTGTTGACTTGTGTACTTACATTATCCCAAATGTTTCCAAGCAATTTTATGTTTAAATAAGCAATTTTAACCAGGACACGGGCTGCAACAAGTGTCTCATAGAAGACGCCAAGCAAATGCAGAATAGCATTATAACAACTTTCAACACACTAATATGATAAATAGCACTGCTTTACACATTTGCTAAACCGAAAAAAGCGGAAGCGGCCACTGTGGCATAATAAAAGTCCCGCTGCTCTCGAAGCGTGTCGCACTCGTCTTTCATTAGCAATCACTCCTGCGGTCTCGTTCAGCTCCAACAACACTCGCCCTGCTCTGCTTCATACTACAGCAACATTAATAATCTCATCCATAAACATGATTTCTGCCCGAGTCCCATCCTGATTCTTTTCCACTGGCTGTAGACATGAAGACAACACTTCCCATGATTCCACAAAATCAAGGATACGCGACTGAATAAGCAACCTCTAGCGGCTAAAATGTACATATTGTGGCTTTAACAGATCAAATATTCACATATCCCTGTGATCGCCCAGATGAAGGTTAGTTTTAAAGTAACCATAATTGTATCCTAATTTAGTTAGTGTTTGGTAACAAAGGGCCTACTTTGCCTCAGCAACACTGACTCAATGACAAACGATTCATTTATAAGAAGACAACTGATGGCACCTGTATTAATAGCAACAAGTTTCTAACTAAATAATCAATTGATTGTTAATCATAAATATAGGGTGCTGCTGCTCAGTATAATAGTTTTCAAGAACATTATGTAAATTGGTAAACAATTAGGCTACCAAAATTAACACCAAAACTTAACATCTGTTCTGAACTCAACATGGGCACACTAATTAGCACCAATCAGAGGCCGCATTTTAATGATGTCATCATGAAGACTTCCTATTTTACAGTATTTTACAAAACACTAAAGTATTTTGATACAAAATACAAACCAATTTTCATCAACCCTATCAAATACAAATTACAAAATACTATTTTTGCATTTGAAATACATGTATCATAGATACTGCCCATCACTGGGCGGTACCACTTTTAGCATAGCTTAGCATAGTTCATTGAATCTGATTAGACCGTTAGCATCTCACTCAAAAATGACCAAAGAGTTTCGATATTTTTCCTATTTAAATCTTTACTCTCTTGTAGTTACATTGTAATAAGCATTTGTGTTAATTTGTGGCACTAAACAGTGTTTCGGCTCGTGTGAAGATCATCAGACCATCAGGATAGAGAGAGTTATGTGGAAGACCAAATATAAACAATCATGCTTTGGTAAATAATAATGATAGAAGTCATATTTATGACATACTAATTCATAATTGAGATTAAAACATCAAAATTATTGCAAGTCATTAAAAAGTTGAAATTATACACTTTATGTGATTGCCTTTTGTTAATTTTATAATTTTTTTCTAAATTTCTCATAAATTTAACTTGGTATGTCAACTTTTTGCCATAATCGTGATTTACAAAAGCAAAAAGGTTGTTGTTTCAGGGCAACTTTTCATTTTCCGTCGGTCTTAGTACACGATTTAACTACAGAAGAGTCAAGTTTTAAATAGGAAAAATATCTAAACTCTTTGGTCATTTTTGAGCGAGATGCTAACGGTCTAATCCGATTCAATGAACTATGCTAAGCTATGCTAAAAGTGGTACTGCCAGACCCGGAGATCGGCTTAATTGATTCAAAAACGGTAAAACTCAACTGTTTAACTCTAGGAGAATTGGAAAAAAAAGTGGAGTGTTCCTTTAATCCAAATTATTTCCAATAATGATGTTTTTTTAATGATTTGCCTCTCCTACATATTCTGGCTTTGGAAGCAACACAAATGATAGCCTGGGACAGTGGATGACACACAGAGTGAATTCTCTGGATGTGTTTACAAACTACTGTAACAAAAGATTCCTGGCTGAGCCCATCATGATGTAGGCCAGAGTAGAGGAATGCAGGGGACAAACAGCCAGTGCGGGTCCACGGGATTACCTGTGGCATTTTCAGGGTTCAAAGGGTTTACTGTTGTAAGGGACAGTGACAAAAGCTTTTGTCTGTCATGTACAAAGGGAAATATCCTACATTTCTGACATTACAGGGAACAAAAACATTTATCAGCCTTCATTAGATAAGTGAATTTCTTATGTCTGTTTTTTAGCACTATTTATGACCTAAAAGGTTATAATGTTGTTTTTCACAGCAACAAAATGCAAAAAATATAGCCCACAAAGTTTACATTGCAAATCAGCCCTCTTGTTTTGAAGTGTAAACATAAATGTGATTCCTTGTTGACAGTAATTTATATTTATGAATTTGATGGATGCTTTAATAAACTATACACTACAATACATGCATTCCCTTGAAATGAAACCATTGGCATTAGTGCCACGCCCTAGATGAAATACAAGAACTCTTAAAGGGATAGTCTACCCAAAAATGTCATTCCAAACCTATATCCAATTTACCAATAAAAGCACATTAAAGGATTAGTTCACTTTAAAATGAAAATTACCCAATGATTTACTCATCCTCAAGCCATCATATGACTTTCTTCTTTCTGATGAACACAATCTGAGTTATATTAATAAATATCCTTACGCATCTATCCTTTATAATGGCAGTGAACGAGTTTAAAGCTCAAGAAGGTACTATGTACATATGTTTTCCCCTGCAGTTTGGACAACAGAACTATTCTGAGCTGCTGTTTGTAGTTGCAAGCAATTGGAGGGAGGAAAACTTATACAGTTATTACATGAGAAAGAATCAGCGGGGGTGAATACTTTTATGCGTACATTATCCACATTATTTTTAACAAAGCAGCTGTTTGTGACTTAAATGTCCAAGGCTCCCAGTGTCATCCGCTTCAGCAATCAGCAGTAAGGGGCGTGTCCACTCATGAGGGGAGGAGGTGCATAACGTATAGCGTATTTGTGTATTTGGGGGTGGGGCTACCAAGATAAAGGTGTGATCCTTTTGGGAGGGGCGTGTTTGTTTTGGTGATTTCAAATATCATCAGCCTCTCTCAGAAATCGCTTACTGTACCCGTACTGTACTGAACAATCTGAAACAAGAAGTAGCTAACATTTAAAAATGTTAGACGAACATCCAACTAAAATTTTTCAGAAAAACACTGAACGTTGTATAGAATGTTGTGTTTTTGTGCTATGTTTTGAGAATATTATTAAAGACCAGATCATTTTTAACAAACATTATATTTAGAACACATAGGCTACTTTAAGAACATTTGTTCTTAACTTCGTCACTCCCCCGATGTATTTTGCATGCATTTCCTGCAATGTTTTACTAAATGTCAGAGAGAAACCACAAAAAACATTACAATATTCAACGATATCTTGTGATGGGCGATTGCAAAACACTGCTTCATGAAGCTTCGAAGCTTTACGGATCTTTTGTTTTGAATCAATGATGTATAAAACTGCCAAAGTCACGCCCCCAGTGGTGAACCATTGAAATTTCGAAACACTTATGACGTAACGAAGCCTCGTTTACTGAAATCACATGACTTTGGCAGTTTGTTACGTGCTCCGAACCACTGATTCGAACCACTTTTTAATTACTTTTGACCTAACTCGTTTATCATGTTAATTTGAACAGGATATTCGTTTACCATTTTGATATAAAAATACAAAGTGAAAGTATATTATAACTTATATATAAGTAAATATATTTCATTCTTTGTTATCAGCAACATGAAGCGCATTAAACATTACATTCCGTCAACATTTCCCAGACTGGGGTTCATGAGTCATTAAGTTAAAAGCTATTAAGTAATTAAATCATAAAGATTGAAAATTAAAATAAATCATTTTAAAATGAAAAACAATCAGAATAAAACTCTTACTATTTTTTTTTAAATAACCTGCATGTCATGTGACCATAAACCAGCATCAGAGAATGAATTTTATTATAATTATTATTATTATTGACTTAATTTTATTATTGACCTAATTTATTAATTTAAAAACTCAAGGGTCATCAAGTAATGTCGCAGGTTCAGCTGACAAAAAAATTGGGGAATGCATGCATTGTAAATATGAAATTATGTGAATTTGTACATTTTAATGTGTTTGAAAGACAAAAGCCTTCCAGAGAAAGTAATTCATGGTTAATGACTCACTGAGAATAATAATTAATGTTGATCAGATGATGCAATTAAAGTGAAATAATAATTTCTGTGAATCCAGTGATCAAATGCTGGTCAGTTTTCAGTGATAGTCACATGACTAGTGGCTGGTCTGTGTGTGCGTGTGTGTGTGCGCGCGCGTGCGCGCGTTTGTGCGTGTGTGTGTGTGTGATTCCACAAACCTAGAAGACATTAGACATTCTGAAGGCCTATATGCTGTAGGACGTTTTAGAAAAGAACATTTAAAAGATAAAAAAGTAGTAGTGGGGAGAATAAATGAATTGTGAAGAACTCTAAGAATAGCATGTAATCAATATATATATATATATATATACATAAAAGTAGTCTGATTACTAGCACTGTCTACAGCTCACTAGTATCAGTGTAATTTCTGAAACTCAAACAAGATCATGCTGAAGTAGCAGCTTGTCAAATATACTGCAGGTGGCAGTATAGCATCTGGTAAACTGGACACAGCACTCAGTGAACACTTCAGTCCTCACTGTCAGGGAAACCCCAGAATAGACCAGATAAGGTCAGAGGAAGCTGAATGTTCTCTTTTGTTTTGGATTTTCCACAAGCCTTTCTAGAAAATCATTTAAATGCAGAAAGCACCTCGTCAAAGCAAAGGGAAGAAACGGTGTGTCACTATGCTAAAAAGTAAACAAATGACAGAATACAATAGTTTTGTTGTTTTTTTCTTGCATTTTTAAAACACAATCACAAAATAGGAATTATATTGTATGTTGGATTATTGAGCTTTTTTAATTAGTTCTAACAACTTACAGTCATTAGAGTAATATCTTATATAAATAAATTCGGCACACGATGGCATACACTGCCAATCAAAGTACTGGACAAACTTGACGGAATTGAAGTTTATGATGATGAACCTAAAAAGCCTTTTTTCCCCAATTACTTTTTTAAAAATTAGCTCTACAGACAAATGTGAATTGTGCTTATATGAGTTTCTTCACAAAACTGTACAGTAATTGTAATGATTTTTTGATGAGTGATACAAAGAAGTGGCCAACACTTGGGAACTTCTTTAATAATCTAAAGGCAGCCACTCTATAGAATATAAAATATGAGCTTGGGCTAATTGTTTTAACATTATATAATTCCCATTCTTCTATTTGTGTGTTGTTGTTGTTTTTCATAGTTTCGAAGACTTTGCTATTATTCTAAATTAAATAAATACTAAAAATTATGTTTGTGCAGACTTTTATCTGTACACTCTTAAAAATAAAGGTTACAAAAGCAGCTTTTCAAAGCGAAGACCATAGAGCTGTTTTTTGGTTCCTCGTAGAACATTTCAGTGAACAGTTCCTTAAAGAACCTTCTTTTCTTCAATTTAAATAATCTTCTAAATCATTATACTCTTGATCCACTAAAGAATCTTTAGTGGAATGGAAAGGTTTCATCCGTGGATGTTTAAGGTTCTTCATGGAACCAGTGATGCAAATAAAGAATGTGTGTATTAGATGTCATTTCAAACAAAGTAAAACAGCTTCAGTCAATTTTACTGTATCGGTCTCAAGGCAACAAAAATCAGCACAGACTCAGGTTCACACTTCCATTATAATTGATCAAAGATTCCCTTCAGTGTCACAGTCAGTGTTGAGGGAGGCACTGTTGAGTCACTGTAAACAGATCATGTTGTTTAGAATAATTTGAGTGAAGAACGTCATCGAGGCTGAGGACACTGAAGGACTGACAGTGATGAAGAGACGACACTGACACATTACATATCATGACATATCGAGCAGCCACCGAGATGATGCTGTAATACATGTCTGATACATCAGAGAAAAGAGGTTTTGTTTAGGTCTTATTAAGATCTATTTGGTGCTCTCAAAACATGCTTAATATTGCTTAATATTTTAATGGAAGCTGTGATTTTTTCCCCCCACCAGGATACTTAATTCATAAAATTCCTTTTAAATAAAATCTTACAGTCCTTAAAGGGTTAGTTCACCCAAAAATGGAAAGTGTGTCATTAATTACTCACCCTCATGCCGTTCCACACCCGTAAGACCTTTGTTGATCTTCAGAATGCAAATTAAGATATTTTTGTTGAAATCCGATGGCTCCGTGAGGCCTCCATACACTCTTAAAATGGATGTGTTAAAAACAACACAACATGTGTTATATCTTAACACACCCGTTTGTCTAGTTAAGGACAACACATTTTGTGTTACTTTTAACTCAACCAGTGTGTTATTCTTCTTAACACAGGGAGTGTGTTAAAATATTTAACACACTAATGTGTCATAAATCACACAATTTGTGTCATAGATGTGCTATTTTTGACCAGTTAAAATAAATGCAAAACAAAAAAGCATTTTTAAAAAAATATATTTATTAAAACTTAACTGCTACATTTTCACAAAGTCAACATTCGCATGTCATTTGGATTTCATAAAGACATTTTTAAACAATTTTATATCTTGGATTTACAAAAAGGTTTTCTTTGTAGGAAATCATGTGAAGAGGTTTTACATCAGCAGCATTGCTCAAATTAATCACTTTGTATTCATTTGTTCTTTGGACTGCATAGGCATACAAGTGTGGGTCAAAGTACATTTGTGATAGAACTCTAAGAAAAACTAAAACAATTTTTTTTTCACATTGTGGAACTATGTGTAAAACTCCACCAAAGAGACGCTCTTCTCTTAAGTCACAGTTTAAAGCAAGTACACAACCAGTTTGAAAAGTCTGACCGAACACACCAACAGAGTGAGAAACATGAACAGTGCTACATGTGTCAAGTTCATAGCCAAAGTCTCTCATGTTCTCAACAAAATGAACATTTTTTTCCAAAGATCCAACCATGACTGGAAAAACATTTGGGACAGTAATTTTTTCTGTTAATGGACTTCCCAGTCTCCAATGAAACATAGTCTGAACCTGACTCTTGTAGGCTAATGTCTTGCTTATATTTACAAAATTACAGACAACTTGTGCTTGCCTTTTTAGAGGACCATGCTTTGCCTCAAATCTCATGCACCAAAATTTAGACAGTGGGCCAAATTTTATCATCATTCGCCAGTAATGAGTCATAAAATGATGCTTTGGTATTAGTGATTTGTTTGGATAGAGAGTCTTAAACAAATTATGGTGATCAATAACTAGCTGCTTTAAAAATACAGCTAATCCTTTGGTAACAACTGGTGCAAAAACTATACTACAAATTTCTCTAAGGAGAAGGAACAATTTCCAGTGACTATCACCTTCACTTATAAAATTTCCAATCAGGAAAGGCAAAAAAAGAATGAGACACCACATTTGACTGGCATTTTGCTTAATGGGGTTGTCTGATGTTCTTAAATTATGAATGGCACTAGGCTTGTTTTTCTCGTTTGTCACACCATAGTCAAAGCTAATCATTCGGTCATTCAACTGTTCTAAAGTGAAAAGTTTTTGCTCATAGATGAAATGTTGCAACATTAGTTTGATCTCGAATGGAGCCACACCCTCTAAAATGTCATGCATAATGTCAACGCAGACATTATCGGTAATATGAAAGTACTTTAGAGAGTTTAGGCAAGAGTCTGCTTTTATGCCTGTTAAACTAGGATTTTTAAGCATGACATGTTCGTTGTAATTAACTTCATTGCGCAACTCCAAACAATCGTCATCAAATATACTCTGCATCTCATGTTTGTCAATCAGACAGAAATGACACGATTTGTTGGCTGCAAAACTCTCCAAATATCCTCCAAGTGAATGGCAGGCCAGATTATCAGCAGTAAATAAGCATATTGTGCCAAATAACACTGAACTTTGGCCATTTATCTTAACTTCTAACCCTCTGGTTTCAAGAAATTTAATATCATCCAACAATGGCTCAAATATTTTGTTGAAACCATAAACTTCTTTGTCAATGGAATTAAAAAGCAAACATAGGTGGATGTTTTCAAGAGACGAGTTAAATCTAGCAGGTAAATTCCTCAAACAAAAATAAACTGCTCCCATTTTGTGAACTTTGGTTTTAGAGCCTAAAGGATTTGTTGTTTCAAAATCATCAAAATAAAGTTGAATTTGTAAAGCTTGAGGAAATCTACTGTACAATTTGTGATTTTTAAAATGTGAGCCATCACAGTAATCACGCAATTTACCATGACTTTCAGTTGAATCCACAAAGAGCTTTTGCATTTCTTCATTGGTAAAAAGAAACTTCAGGGTATCAATAATAGATATGTATTGACACGTATCTGCTATTAACACTTGAGTTAATTTACCTTGCTTTCTTGCAGTGTCACCTCTGTTTCCAAGGAAGATTTCTGTTGGCTTGATAAAAGAGTGATTTTCAGCAAAATACTTGGTCATTTTGTAGGAGGTATCAACTTCCTCAAACATATTTCGTCCTCTTTCGAATTCTTTCATCAAAGTCTGCAATTCATCATTGGGTATAGAGTAACGATTAAGCAGAGATGTGGTTCTCTCTTGCAAACAGTCCAGGGTTTCACAGAGTAGTTCTTTTGTGCATGTGATGCTTCTTTGCACATCGGTCAGGGTACAATTTGAAGAGGAGTACATTTTTGCAACAAATGCTGCAGCACAGCTTTGGTAGTCAGAAGTGCTGCAATTACTGGAGCCATCAAAATTAGTCTCTAGAATATCAACAGCAGCAGAGCAAGATGCAGATGAGAAGTCCTCACTCATGCTGGTGTCAGAGTCTTGTTCTAAATGTACTGGGTTTGCAGCTTGAGCATGCTCTCTATTGAGATGTTTAGCATAAGAATTGAAGTTATGGTATGTTCGTTGACAGTTGTTTTGACTACAAACAATTGTATAATCCTGTCCATCAGAAAGTGCATGGACATGCCTAAGATGACTTAAAAGTTTCCGGATGTCTTTTGATGTTGATTTTTTGCACTTCGGACATATATACATGGCGGTACAATTTAGGAAAGTGCTTGAAGCTTTGAAATAAGCTCCACAACTTTAGATCTCTTCCCACCAGAGAAAGGAATGTCATACACATTTTCAAAGAAATGAAAGACAGATTTGAGTTGGACAGGATATTCTACATTGCAAGCCCAATACATTTTAAACAGCTTGTCGATGGCACACGTCAGACTGTTATCCTCGAGTGGAATGGTGACTTTGTCATTCTCGGCCACAATGATGTATTGCGCTGTAGAACTTGGGGCTCCTAAACAGACAATGTGGGGTTGTTGGCTTTCCACCATAGTCTGGGCATTATCCAGGAGGCTGGAGATGCTGGTTCCAGTCTGTAAAAATAAAAGTAAATTTTATAAAATCCATTATCAACACAGTTCAAGTGACTGAAGTTTCTCTTAAAGGGATTGTTCACCCAAAATTTGAAAAAAATATGCCGATATGCCTTGCAGATAATACGAAAAGCTCACATGTGCTCAGGGTGTGCTAGTGATAAAATCACATCAGCAGTGTTGTCATTCTTGAAGCAAACTTTTGCCTGAATGATGATTAGCTTTACCGTTTTGGATCACTGCAATTAATTTGAGAATGTAAATACTAGTGGTGGGCATAGATTAATTTTTTTAATCTAGATTAATCTAGATTAAAATGGCTCATTTGAATTCTGCCGAAGACATTCAGAATATGTGAGATACCCAAATTGTCCCTGCGTCCCAATGTCCGTACTATCCATCCTAAATAGTATGTGAGATTAAAATAAGTGTGTCCCAAAGCATAGTATGTTGAAAAGAGTATGCCAAAAGACCCCGGATGGTCTACTATTTCCGGTAGATTTTCAGAGTGTGGATCCGTGCACACTATAGAGGCTAATATTGCCCACAACACATTGCGCGTTGTATGAGGATTCAGTTCAGAACTACAAACACGAGTAAAAAGTGTTAAAAACTACAAAACATGGCGAATATGCACGATCGACGTTGAGAGGTTGTTTGAGTGACTAATAATCAGTTCAAACTGATAGAAAATATTTATTTAATGTTATATGTGTTATTTTTCATCTGCAAATACCAATGTGGACTTTTATAAAGATCCGAATGGCCATTAACTTTTAAATGCATCATTATGCATTAATATGAGGAGAGTTCTCCACATGAAAGACCCGCGACTGCAGATCAATGTGCTGCATTTCTCTCCGACACGGAAGGAAATTAGCTAAATGAAATGTGGAGGATGTAAGATGATTGACAGGCCAGTTTACGGTGACTGGATGCGACAGAGAGCAAAGACGCAATTGTATGGCGTGATAGTATGTCCCAAAGCTTGTCTACTCTTTTGCTACACACTCAAAAGTAAGTACTTTTTGTTCACAGAAAGAATACTTTTAGGGCGTAGTATAAGTAGGCGAATTGGGACGCAGCAAATGACTAAAAGTAATCCGCCATTTTGTCCGACAAAGCAGATAGGAGTTAGAAGATTAACCTAGGTGGAGTTAAACTTGAAAAATTGTGTATATTGACATCTTTCCGCGTTTGAAACAACATTGATTCTCATGTTCATTCATGTTTATTTGATGCTATAAATGGACTCGTAGTAAAATATGATCAGTTTACGAGCCTCTTGAGCTGAGGCGCTACAGCAATCTTTCACGATCATGGTCACGACACATTAAAGAAAACGGGTTTTATTGATTGAATTTCTTAAAAAAAAACTACACAGTTTTAAAGCTGGGACTTTGTTTAATATCATAAGTAACCTGCTCTGTCTTGTCTGTCGACGTGTTGTCAGTGTCCTCTTTGCTCCACGATGCATTTATCACTGTGTGTGGCGTGACAGCGCCACGGCTTGTCGGACAAATCAACAGTAACTAAGGGGGCCGGGTCTTTGCGAAGGGTCAATTCGGCTAGGTATACAGCTAAACTATCAAGGTGAAAGTCATCATAGCTTGCGTAGTATAGACCCAGCTCCCAACCCAACTTTGAGAATAGATTAACGGCTATATTTTTTTATCGCCCGATAAGAGTCTCACGTTAACGCCGATAACGGCCCACCACTAGTAAATACAGAATAAAACATCAGCATCCCCTGGGTCCTAATGCCCATTCGGTAATAAATAAAATGAAAATACACAAATAACCTTAAGACACTTGGCCAAAATGATTTTAAAAATATCTGCAAAAATCTAATATCATGTATACCTAAAAAACAAAACAAAATTAAAACAGTATAGTTTTATGCAAATCAGAGTCATAATTTAAAAATATCACAAAATGCTTGTACAGAAAACTGACAAACAAAAATAGAGCTAACATATAAGGACAATTAAGTTGCTTACCGGCTTAACGTCCAAGAGATAAGCAAGGGCCGACTTGGTACTGCATTTGGCCCACCCTTTGATCCTTCCTGATGCAGTTGGGGGCAGCAATGTAATAAGAGTTTGAAGAGCTCTGTAACATGAATCTGTAGTATGATAGAAAAACTAAATATAATGACATTTTTCATGGCTGGTATAATGGCTGACTTTAAACTCCAACCTTGCCTTCAGAGAACTACTAAACTAATGGTATCCACTGAAAGAACAACAACATTTTGACAAAACGAGCAAAGTAGCCTACCTTCACTCTCATTATCGGTTGGCATGACCAGAGGATTTTTCACTGTGGAAATCTTTTGCAATTTTGGAACAATATTTCCTTCCCATTTTCGAAGAAAGAGGTCAGCCTTCCCAGGAAACATTTTTCCAAACTCAGTGTCAAGCTACAACACAGGATAGAATACACAATTACAACACTACTGTGTTTCCTCAGTATGTTCACAAAATATTGAGTCTTTTCGAGTCAAGTTTATGCAATCATAACTTCAGAGAGGCATTGTGGCCTATTCCAGGTTATGAATAACAGTAAAAAACGTTTTTTTAATTTATGTGGACTTAATATCTACCAGCCATGCAAAACACAAGTCCTTACCAAGTAAGGCATGTCTACAAATCGAGGATATTCTTCAAAAATCTCTTTCAGTGTTGGGGACTTGTTTGCGACCCATAACCTGCGATTACTGTATGTTTTCTCCATGCCCACTTTGATGGTATTGAGGTTTTCTGGAGATGGTTTCATCCTTTTGATCACAGTCGTCCACTCCCGAGTGGACTCCTCCTCCCCTTCAGGAGTTAATTCCAAAGTGATAGACACTCCAGAAGAATCACTGATTCGACTACGTTTGCTCTGGTAGCGACGCTGATCATCATGAAGTTTCCTCCGTAGATTTCGAAGTCTCATCTCAATAAATCCACTGTGGGAGACTGGGTCATAGAAATGTTCCTGGATGAAAGGGGGAGGATAACAATTGTAACTTTTACAAGAACCCATGATGTGTGACGAGCAAACCAGCAGAGTGGATGTAGTTTTGGTGTTATTGTAACTGTAATATAGGTAATTTAAAAAATAAAAATAAAACCAATTACAGTCACTAAATTTTCAATTGATTTGTAACCTGTTAACTAATTAACATACCACACTTACTATTCCCATTTGCATTTATTTAAAGTGGGCTTTGTGTGTTTTAATAAGTGCAACTTACAAATCCTTCATTCTCTTCTCCAATCTTGATCTTCAGAGAAGGAAACAGTGTTACCATACTTTCTGCCAACATCCGTTTCTCTTCATTACAAGGGTAACTATAAGCAAAACAAAGACAAAACATGGAAGAATTACCCAATTCAACTCATACATAATACATTAAAATAAAATACAGGAACCAAATTCAGTCAGTTTTCTCTGCTGCTGATCAGCAGTTTGTTTTACACGTTTTTTCCACAATTAGTTTCAAATTTTTAAAAGTAATCAGTGTGTTTTCAAAGTATTCAACATCTTTATATGTTATCACATTCACAGTTATTTTAGTTAATTTCTCAACTGTAAACTTACAATCCACTTTGTTCCACCAACGCACTGACTCCTATCTTCACGAGGAGCTTTCTTGATGTCTCTGAAAGCATTCCTGAAGCTTCATAATCCTTATATATACTCGGACCTTTGCTTTCAATTAGTGCTCGCATTGTGTCTACATCAATTATAGTACGTTGATGCTGGAAATATAAAAAGCACAAAGTAGTTCTTATTAGATGACTTAGTGATTCAGTTCCTCAAAGTCACTCACTTATATTGCTCCAGAATGAATCAGCAGTTGAATGATGAATGATTCACTCACTCATGAAGACAGTCAACATCTACTAGCAAAATGTACAGATGTATTGTACAAGTGTAAAGACTATTAGTTTCTGTGGAATGGGCAAACAAATTCAAACAGTGATACAAATATTGAAAAGAGTGCTGTTATTTCAGCACTCAGTTATATATACAAACCTTTTGTTGACTACTTGGACCAGCTTCATGTGTGTTCTTTGGTGCAACCTTCCAAAAAAAAATAAAAATAAGGCAGTTAAAATATGTTCAAGTATATTACTTGTAATTATGTATACACAAGTCCTCCATGAACATACATTCTGTTGATGACTTGGACTGGCTGCATCTACATCCAATTTTTCAACCTTAAAAGGACAACAAATGTAACAAGAAGTAGAATAATAAAGATATGAAATAAAATGAAACTGCATCTACTCCTTTGTTATGCACAAAAAGGTTAAAGTAATCTTTTATCAATGGATATGTTTAATTTATAAAGTTGTCTGTTTCTGGTCCAAATAGTGCTCCTTGCAAAAAACAGATGGGCTAGATGGCATGGTGATTTTTTTATTATTATTTTGTTTTAATTGTGTTTATGAAATCAGGATTACAATGTACGTGACAAAAGTTTGATGTGCAATACTGTAGGCAAATGCTGAAGCTTTCTATGGTGGATGATCATATAATATATTCAAAGTTAAACAATCCCAAACTAGTACAGTGTGTTTACTATTGACATGTTAATATGAGTTATGTTACTGAAAAAGGAAATTACATACCAGTGCATGTGATCCACTTCTCTTTATCGCCTTAAACAAAACTTGAAACTTGTCCAAGGCTTCCACTTTCTCAGTTAGGTCGGTGTCAATAAATTCATTAAAATCAGCGTTAAATTTTAAAATTCGGTGGTACTCTGCAACACAGGGGAGGAGACATTTGGAAGCCTCAATTATTTCTGCTGCACTCTTGAGATGCTGCAATTTTTTGCATATCTCCTTTTCATCAAGTAGTACAGCCACTAGTGTTTTTGGAGTGTCCTCCATTTGAAGCTGCAAAAGGGCAAACAAAAACACCAATCTGTTATATATAATGTTACATATACTGATTAAGCATAGTATTCACATTCATAATGTAAAAGAGTAGTTAACAAGCAGTGTCAGAATGAACAATATCTATTTATTTACGAAAACATCAAGCTAGCATAATAAACTTCCAAGATAAACCTAAAGCAATCTTTTGATCTCCGAAAACCAGTCGGCCATTTTCAGTGAAGAGTCTTCCTAAATGTGGTACTTCATACTACTTTTACTATTTCTGCCATATATTGGTAAAAATATTAAAAGTAGTGTGCTAGTACGCGGTTCCGAATTCCGAATCTGTTTGTCTCCTATTACAATGCACTCTCAGTGCCAATACCGCGAGATCCTGAGCACCCCCGTGATCGGCGCTTCTCTTAAAAGGATGTTGAAAACAACACAGCCTGTGTTGAGGACAACACATTTTGTGTTACTTTTAACTCAACAATGTGTTATTCCTGCTAATTTTCTACACACCAATGTGTTATTATAACACAATCGTGTGTCAATTACGTACACGAAATGACACAAACTGTGTTAAAATAGTCAAATTGACACGTCCTTTTTGAGAGGGAGACGTTACTCGAATGTCGAAGTCAAATTTTTACCGTTACCTTGATAAATCATGTTATTTTTATGAGCATTTAATAAACATCAACACATTCTGTTGTTTAATGAAAGAGAGGCAACAGATAGCAATGAAAGTGGTACCACTTTCTCAAATTCGTTAACGAGCTGTAGCGTTTTATCAGACATCATGCCATTTGCAACAAATCAAACAAAGAAAAACATAACTCGATAAAAATTAGTTCTCTCCAGAAAGTGAGGGACAAACTTACCAAAGTGTATGAGGAGAAACAAAAATCATTTGTGAAGCACTAACGTTAACTATCAGACGCGGTTGCTGCCTTTTTCAACTGCCTCTCGCGTCAACGGAAAGTACCCATACACAGTAGAGGTCGCTAACTAAATGCACATTTTGACCGTCTAAAAAAATAACAATAATAAAATACATTTGACAATTTATATTTGACAATTTCTAGTAAAAAATAAATCAAAATACCTGACGTGTGCATCCAAGTCATCCATCGATGGAAAAAGAGGCGCGAACTTGCTGCTTGAGGCGTGGAGTGACGTTGCAGCAATGTGATTGGATGATAGTTAACACATATTGTGTTGGACACACTGTGTTGTTTCTCTCTCTCTCTTTCTTTTTCTTTTTACACATGATCAACTTAAAATTACACAAAATGTGTTAAAATAGCCATAACACAAAAAATGTGTTATTAATTAACACATCCTTTTTGAGAGTGTAGGGAGCAATGACATTTCCTCTCTCAAGATCCATTAATGTACTAAAAGCATATTTAAATCAGTTCATGTGAGTACAGTGGTTCAATATTAAAGGTCCCGTTCTTCGTGATCCCATGTTTCAAACTTTAGTTAGTGTGTAATGTTGTTGTTAGAGTATAAATAAAATCTGTAAAATTTTAAAGCTCAAAGTTCAATGCCAAGCGAGATATTTTATTTAACAGAAGTCGCTTACATCGAACGGCCAGTTTGGACTACATCCCTCTACTTCCTTCTTTAATGACGTCACTAAAACAGTGTTTTGACTAACCTCCGCCCACAGGAATACACAAGAGTTGCGTTTGTAGAGTGTGTTTGTCGCCATGTCGTCGAAACACTGTTATTTTCATCCCGCAGTCCAATCACCGGTTCTGATTCCGGCTCAAATTGATACGGTAAAATTAAAGACATGTTTACAATACCGCTGGCACAATCAGAACTCGTTACGTATTTCTGAAGGAGGGACTTCATAGAACAAGGAAGTCATCAGCCCGTTTTTATGACAGTAGAAACAGCGGTATACAGATAAGTAAATTATGTGAAAAATACTGTGTTTTTTTACACGCGAAACATGAACACATGTTATATTGCACACTATAAACACAATCAAAGCTTCAAAAAAACACGAAAAACGGGACCTTTAATATTATAAAGCCACCAGAATATTTTTGGTGCACCAAAAAAACTAAATAACAACTTATTTAGTGATGGCTGATTTCAAAACACTGCTTCAGGAAGATTCTGAGAGTTATGAATCAGCGTGTCGAATCAGCTGTTCGGAGCACCCAAGTCACGTGATTTTAGCAGTTTGACATGCAATCTGAATCATGATTCGACACAAAAGATTCATAACGCTCCGAATCTTCCTAAAGCAGTGTTTTGATATCGGCCATCACTATATAAGTCGTTATTTTTTTATTTTTTTTTTGGCACACCAAAAATATTCTCGTTGCTTTATAATATTAATATTGAACCACTGAACTCACATGAACTGATTTAAATATGTGCCATCGGATTTTAAAAAAAAAATAATAATTGTTGGTGTGGACGCAAATAGAGTTATCGTTATAGTTATTGTTCTTGTGAACGGGCCTTAAGAGCCGAGCATGAAGGTTGAATTAGCCGAGCTGTGTATGAAATATTGCAATCCACACACTATAATGTGAGACATATGAGAGTTCAAAAGAGGACTTTTTGGTGCAATTATCTCAAATTGTTGGTGCGCATATCACTGGATCATGACCAGGACAGCAAGTCTTTGTGGTGTATTGAGAGCATAGACTGTAAAAAAAGATGGACGACGCGACGTCGCTTCCTTCCATTGTATTGAACTGAAGCCAAAATGGGCTGATGAATGGGCGCTGACACGTTACGCAAAACGTCAAAAAAAAAAAAAAAGTTTGGAGCCTGGGCATGCGCAGAAGGAATCGTCAGTGGAGCCGGAGGCGGAGTCGCGACATCAAACTTCCGCCCAGACGACTGCGTCATCATTCATGTATTTTAAATAGACTATAAAAATTATACACAATTTAAAAGTCTACCTATAAAATAATAGGCTATTCTGTTTCTAGAGCAATAATATTTTTGAAACAGCAAATTCAGTAGATAAAATCAATATAATATGCCACTACTCTAAATCGTCAGAAACGGTCCTGCCATTTTAAATCAAGTTCAACTAACGTTACAGGAGATCGATTGCTGTAATTAGAGTAAGCTATCATTAGTTTTGTCCTGCTAATTATTATTTTATACCCATAAAAATAATAAGTAACTGCCAGATAACGATCACCTGCTTTTTCCCGACATGGTTAACATTAGGTGTGTTATCTTAACTAATAACATTTATTAATTAGCTTATAACGCCCACATTTGATGTTACAGAAAAAAAGTTCAATGATCCGTCAGATCCTGTAGGTCGGTTAGTACAGTTTACTGCTGAACAACTCATTTTGTTGGTGTTAAATAACAAAGAAATCGAAAATTAACAGTTAATACATCTTCAATCTCCCCTCGAAGCTCCGACAGTCCTCCAGACAACCTGTCAATCAACTTCGAATCATGACGACACGCCCCGTTTTTATAGAATCAAATTGCTAGCTAAAATCTAAATCATCACAAAAACGAACAATTGAATATATATCAGTGTGATAACAACTACCTTAAATGACCAAAACCATCTTTCAGAAAGTTTTATTTGAAGCAGAATTTATTTTTAAGTTTTCACTGAAGTCTCATTCGACTGCATTGAGAGGGCAGTGTTTATGACCTGTACTGCATCCAGCCTCCAGGGGGCGATCAAAGAGCCCGTGGCTTCACTTTTCAGAACGTATGAGACACACCCGATTGAGAGCTGCTATTCAGGGTAATGTTGGCAAACCACCATGAAGGATGAACCACACAAGAGGAAGCTGTCTGATAGCAATGTCCGGGTACTAATCTGGATTGTATCCAAAAATCATAAAACCACAGCTACCCAACTCACTGCAGAATTAAATTCAAACTTCAACCTCCTGTTTCCATCTAAACTGTTCCACAGCAGGGGCGTCACTAGGCCCTTTTTAGGGGGGCTTCAGCCCCCTAAACTTCTGCCCAGCCCCCCTAAAAAATATATTTGATTAATACATTTTTGATCGCTTCAGTCCCCTTTCGTTATGTTCGTGGATGAAAACATCCACTAAATTAAACTGCTGTAAAAATGTATCAGATAAATATTTTTTCAAAATTTTTTTGCACAAATCTGTTAATCAACCTCAGTCCTGATCAAAACTACTAAATGTTTAAAAAAAAATCCGTGATTTTTACTCTTTAATTGCCAAATTCCTAAATGATGTCACTGACTTTGGGAAAAAAACACACAAAATGACTTATTTTCAATATAAAAAATAATTGTGGACTGGATTTTTTTTTACCTTTTATCACAGTCTTGGACATGTCAAAGATTAGTACTAACATTGGTTTTGATGCATTGTTAGTTTTTGTGCAGCATCAGATTTAATTTTTTTCTCCCTCATTTGTTGTTCGTGGCTGTTTTTGCCCCATTGACTTCCATTATAACCACATTTTTTGATTGCAAAGCCGTGACACCATATAATCATGCATTCTTGATTGTTTGTGGTTTTCCCTGTTGGCAAGAGGTAAAATTTGTAATTTTTACTGTTGATCACCACGTGGCACCATTAACCCTTTAGATAGGCCTGTGCAAAAAAAGCTTAGTTTCTGGCTTTTATATGGAGTTATATGGAGTAAAACAGTATATTATAGTGTGTGTGTGTGTGTGTGTGTGTGTGTGTGTCTGAGAGAGAGTAAGACCTTTGCGCACTTACTTTGATGTGTCTGAGAAAATCAAAACATGTACCTCAGCTCTCAGAACTACATGGAGTAAACAAAAACAAAGTAAGTGTATTTATGCACCTGCTGCCTTTTGATGGTGAGAAGTACAGACGGCCTATGCGTGAAATGCTTGTCTTTTTGTGATGGTAAAGCCAGTTTAAAGCCTTAAAATCCTTCAGTGATACACTTTTCCATTTTTTTTCTGTAAAAATTTTTTTCCGGAGTGAAGAGTTGAACATGCAAGTGGTGCACAGGACAAAAAAAAAAGAACAGTCAGCACTTGCATCTGTTGTGGTGGACACATTTGCAAAGAGCACCAAGTGACATGCTGCAAGTCCTGCTGGAAAGACTGAACACACACACACACTCTAAATAGTTAGTTTAATTGTTTAGTTCTCCATCCATCCTCAACTCTTGCACCATTGTTCAGTTTATTTGAAGTTGTTGTTGCATTTTGGCTCGTAATAAATTGTTCATAAATCTGATCCAGAGTAGATTTTTTACAGAAAAAAAATGGAAAAGTGTATCACTGAAGGATTTTAAGGTTTTAAACTGGCTTTACCATCACAAAAAGACAAGCATTTCACGCATAGGCCGTCTGTACTTCTCACCATCAAAAGGCAGCAGGTGCATAAATACACTTACTTTGTTTTTGTTTACTCCATGTAGTTCTGAGAGCTGAGGTACATGTTTTGATTTTCTCAGACACATCAAAGTAAGTGTGCAAAGGTCTTACTCTCTCTCACACACACACACACACACACACACACACACACACACACACACACACACACACACACACACACACACTATAATATACTGTTTTACTCCATATAACTCCATATAAAAGCCAGAAACTAAGCTTTTTTTTGCACAGGCCTATCTAAAGGGTTAATGGTGCCACGTGGTGATCAACAGTAAAAATTACAAATTTTACCTCTTGCCAACAGGGAAAACCACAAACAATCAAGAATGCATGATTATATGGTGTCACGGCTTTGCAATCAAAAAATGTGGTTATAATGGAAGTCAATGGGGCAAAAACAGCCACGAACAACAAATGAGGGAGAAAAAAATTAAATCTGATGCTGCACAAAAACTAACAATGCATCAAAACCAATGTTAGTACTAATCTTTGACATGTCCAAGACTGTGATAAAAGGTAAAAAAAAATCCAGTCCACAATTATTTTTTATATTGAAAATAAGTCATTTTGTGTGTTTTTTTCCCAAAGTCAGTGACATCATTTAGGAATTTGGCAATTAAAGAGTAAAAATCCTGGATTTTTTTTAAACATTTAGTAGTTTTGATCAGGACTGAGGTTGATTAACAGATTTGTGCAAAAAAATTTTGAAAAAATATTTATCTGATACATTTTTACAGCAGTTTAATTTAGTGGATGTTTTCATCCACGAACATAACGAAAGGGTAGTCAATTTGCCCACAGTGTACTGTTGAGTTTTTGAAAATTTTCAAAGCATTTTCCCAAAATATGTGTAAAAATAAGATTTGTCACCAAAAATCATTCCATTTGCTGAAACACAGAGAAAGTTGTGGCCAAATTAATACTCAAAATCACCCCATAGTGGATGAAAACATCCCCAACAACACATAAGGGTTAAAAAAACTCATTTGAAACGGCTGCAAGCTGCGTCAAGTTTCGGCTCCTCCCCTTATCTGATTCTGCTTGGATTTAGCGCATTTTTCAATCTGCAGGGGCGCCAATCTGCAGAGCGAACATCAGAAAGCACAAGGTGTGTGTCGTGTGTGCGTGCATTTATTGATAGATTGCTAATGCTATTATATATGGCGTTCGGACGAGCTCATTAATATGACGTTGCAACATGCACTCGTCTCACTGAACGTCACGTCTGCGTCTGCCGAACGTGACGTCTGCGTCTGCCGAACGTGACGTCTGCGTCTGCCGAACGTGACGTCTGCGTCTGCCACATTACAGTTCGACTGCCTGGACGTGACGTCTACGTGACGTCTGCTTTGCTGCAAGGGTTTCCAGCACATTCCATACACTAATTAGAGCTTTATTATACCTATTCATTCTCTATTATTGTTTACACTTATCCTCAATTATGTTTAATTAGCAATTAAGTGCTTTTTACCTTTTTTATGTATAGCTTTTTATTCCAAAAAGTAAACATTTATACAAATGATATAAACAATTCTGTATGCAATTGCTACTTCCACATATCCACGACTTCGGTAAAGTTGGTTTTATATTCGCACATTCGCACATCCGTATTCAATAGCCTTGTTAATCACACTATATTGGACATTCAGTGGACATTCACAAGTAAATATGCCATTAAAACAATGCTTGCCTATTTTGATCGACTGTGAAAAAAATGTTGTAAGTTGACAATCGTTGGTTGTCAATATCATGTCGCTGCTTAAAATTTGCTAACATTAATTTATTGCACATTTATTGGAAAGTCTGAATTTATCAGAAGTCTGAATGTGCGAATATAAAACCAACTTTACCGAAGTATATCCACGGATGTTTTGAAGAAATCATAAAAAAGTTGTTCTAGCATGTATTCACCACTAGGAGTCTCTAGACCAACACCAAAAGAACGAATGTTTAAACACTGCTATATTATGGGCTAATTTTACTAAAATAAACAATATTTGCAATCTTTTATTTTGGAGTTGTAATATTTAGATTTATAGTTTCGCCAAAGTGATTGACAGGCGATCTGTTAGAATACTATAAAACATTTACACCTCAAAAGACAAAAGCGAGCACATTTTATTATTATTTTTTGTTTTTATTTATTTATTTTAATCAGTAGTGCACATTTATCTAGGGTAATTTTTTTTTTAATTAGTATGGTAAAATGCATGACATGTTTTTTTTTTTCTTTTTTCTTTTTTCTCATCCATAAATATTATTTTATGCAAGTCGTGTTGATTTGTGAAGAAGGCTAAATTGATCAAACATATGCTCATTGCGCTTCCTGCGGCTGGCCGCTCATTGTTCCTTAAAAAAAAAAAACTTGATTTTAACAAACATAGAATGTTCCCAAAATATTTCTAAATTAACTAAAGAAACGAAAAGAAATTGACCACCTTGCCATTAAAAACAAAACTGAAATATTGTAATGGCTGCACATCAGCTGTGTTTGGGAAAGAGAGAGAGAAAGACAGACTCAGCTAAAATATAGTCTGATTATGGTTATGGCTAAAAATCCCAGAAAATATCGAGATATCATTTTTGTCTCTATCGGACACCTTTATATAGCCTATTCAATTAATCTTTTCTTGTTTGGTACACAATCCACTGATCATAAAGCTTAAAAAAACTTATCTTTTCTCAACGATATCTGGTTGCCCTGCATCTTCAATAAACAAGTTAAAGTTAGTCCATAATGCAGCTGCTAGAATTCTTTCCAGTAGTTTTTACTTCTATTCATGACTTCTTTGTTAACTTATCTGTTTTCTTTTCTTCTTGTGGCTACTGAAACTATTTATTTATTTACATACTTGTATGAGCACCCAATCATTTATTTCTGTTGTCGGATAAAATGAATTAAACATGGGCCAACGACGCCATCTATTGGTGAGCGAGTGCCAGCGTCGTTGTTTAGCTCTATTTTCATTTCACGCAACGATAAGGATCGAGGACACGACAAATAAATAAATAAACAAACAAATAAAATTGGTGAATCATTTATATAAGGTTTTATTTATTTATATATTGAAGAGGCGGGGTCTGGTTTATAGTGTTATTATAATATTGTTACAATTTAAAATAATGGTTTTCTATTTTAATATACTTTATATTTATTTCTGAGATGCAAAGCTGAGTTCTCAGCATCATACTCCAGTCGTCTTTGACGCATGATCCTTCAATGTCAACGTCGGAAAAAATCGTGCTGCTTAATATTTTTCTGTGATATTTTTACAGGATTGATTGATGAATACTGGCAGATTATTATTCAAAATATAGAAATCTTATCAATTTAACATTATTGCTGAATAAAAGCTAACATTTTCTTTTTAAAAAGAAAGGAAAACATGATAAAATAATATTAGAATCCTAATTTATATTTTAAATGTAAAATATAAGAAGAGAGGTGCTTGAAAAACTGAACATTAATCAGGCATAATGCATTTTTCCATGTATTTTATTATTATTTACAGCAACAGTCTCAGATCTAGCAGCTGATTGCGATCGATGGGTTGGCCATCAAGCATGTAGGCTATATTAAAAATGTAAAAAGATAAAAAAAACAATAACCCCCAAATGTAAAAAATTTCAAAACGGATTTCATTAAACTAAACGACATGAGTATACCTAAGAGCAACACAAACTTCGCTTTTAGGCTTTATACTTTTTATGTTATCTTTATACTTTTACAATTTAAAAAAGTAAAAAAAAAAAAAAAAAAAAGTCTAAATTGTTATATATTAATATATGTATATTTAATATGCACGTAATTAATGTATATTGAGTTTGCCGGGGAAAAGTTGCACTAAAAACTGACAAAAAAAATTAAAAAAAAGTCAGACGCAGACGTCACGTTACAATTCAGACGGAGATGTCACGTCCATTGAGAGCAGTGAATGAAGTGCAGGTAAATACTGCATTGGCTCACACACTGCACTGAGCCGTGTGAGGACCGTGTTCTGATACGTGTTAGCGAAAAAATAAATAAATAACTTCACTGCTACACGTGAATCACGCGTGAACGTCTGACTCGACACTTCACTGCCACACGTGATTTACGTGACGTCTGCGTGACGTCTACGCCTCGTCTGCGTCTTAAAATGAATGGATTTAATAGCAAAAAATTAAGACGTCAGTGAGACGTTCAGTGAGACGAGTGCAAGTTGCAACGTCATATTTTTGACCTCGTCCGAACGCCATAATGCAGTATTTACCTGCACTTCATTCACTGCTCTCAATGGACGTGACATCTCAGTCTGAATTGTAACGTGACGTCTGCGTCTGACTTTTTTTAAATTTTTTTTGTCAGTTTTTAGTGCAACTTTTCCCCGGCAAACTCAATATACATTAATTACGTGCATATTAAATATACATATATTAATATATAACAATTTAGACTTTTTTTTTTTTTTTTTTTACTTTTTTAAATTGTAAAAGTATAAAGATAACATAAAAAGTATAAAGCCTAAAAGCGAAGTTTGTGTTGCTCTTAGGTATACTCATGTCGTTTAGTTTAATGAAATCCGTTTTGAAATTTTTTACATTTGGGGGTTATTGTTTTTTTTATCTTTTTACATTTTTAATATAGCCTACATGCTTGATGGCCAGCCCATCGATCGCAATCAGCTGCTAGATCTGAGACTGTTGCTGTAAATAATAATAAAATACATGGAAAAATGCATTATGCCTGATTAATGTTCAGTTTTTCAAGCACCTCTCTTCTTATATTTTACATTTAAAATATAAATTAGGATTCTAATATTATTTTATCATGTTTTCCTTTCTTTTTTAAAAAGAAAATGTTAGCTTTTATTCAGCAATAATGTTAAATTGATAAGATTTCTATATTTTGAATAATAATCTGCCAGTATTCATCAATCAATCCTGTAAAAATATCACAGAAAAATATTAAGCAGCACGATTTTTTCCGACGTTGACATTGAAGGATCATGCGTCAAAGACGACTGGAGTATGATGCTGAGAACTCAGCTTTGCATCTCAGAAATAAATATAAAGTATATTAAAATAGAAAACCATTATTTTAAATTGTAACAATATTATAATAACACTATAAACCAGACCCCGCCTCTTCAATATATAAATAAATAAAACCTTATATAAATGATTCACCAATTTTATTTGTTTGTTTATTTATTTATTTGTCGTGTCCTCGATCCTTATCGTTGCGTGAAATGAAAATAGAGCTAAACAACGACGCTGGCACTCGCTCACCAATAGATGGCGTCGTTGGCCCATGTTTAATTCATTTTATCCGACAACAGAAATAAATGATTGGGTGCTCATACAAGTATGTAAATAAATAAATAGTTTCAGTAGCCACAAGAAGAAAAGAAAACAGATAAGTTAACAAAGAAGTCATGAATAGAAGTAAAAACTACTGGAAAGAATTCTAGCAGCTGCATTATGGACTAACTTTAACTTGTTTATTGAAGATGCAGGACAACCAGATATCGTTGAGAAAAGATAAGTTTTTTTAAGCTTTATGATCAGTGGATTGTGTACCAAACAAGAAAAGATTAATTGAATAGGCTATATAAAGGTGTCCGATAGAGACAAAAATGATATCTCGATATTTTCTGGGATTTTTAGCCATAACCATAATCAGACTATATTTTAGCTGAGTCTGTCTTTCTCTCTCTCTTTCCCAAACACAGCTGATGTGCAGCCATTACAATATTTCAGTTTTGTTTTTAATGGCAAGGTGGTCAATTTCTTTTCGTTTCTTTAGTTAATTTAGAAATATTTTGGGAACATTCTATGTTTGTTAAAATCAAGTTTTTTTTTTTAAGGAACAATGAGCGGCCAGCCGCAGGAAGCGCAATGAGCATATGTTTGATCAATTTAGCCTTCTTCACAAATCAACACGACTTGCATAAAATAATATTTATGGATGAGAAAAAAGAAAAAAAAAAAACATGTCATGCATTTTACCATACTAATTAAAAAAAAAAATTACCCTAGATAAATGTGCACTACTGATTAAAATAAATAAATAAAAACAAAAAATAATAATAAAATGTGCTCGCTTTTGTCTTTTGAGGTGTAAATGTTTTATAGTATTCTAACAGATCGCCTGTCAATCACTTTGGCGAAACTATAAATCTAAATATTACAACTCCAAAATAAAAGATTGCAAATATTGTTTATTTTAGTAAAATTAGCCCATAATATAGCAGTGTTTAAACATTCGTTCTTTTGGTGTTGGTCTAGAGACTCCTAGTGGTGAATACATGCTAGAACAACTTTTTTATGATTTCTTCAAAACATCCGTGGATATACTTCGGTAAAGTTGGTTTTATATTCGCACATTCAGACTTCTGATAAATTCAGACTTTCCAATAAATGTGCAATAAATTAATGTTTGCAAATTTTAAGCAGCGACATGATATTGACAACCAACGATTGTCAACTTACAACATTTTTTTCACAGTCGATCAAAATAGGCAAGTATTGTTTTAATGGCATATTTACTTGTGAATGTCCACTGAATGTCCAATATAGTGTGATTAACAAGGCTATTGAATACGGATGTGCGAATGTGCGAATATAAAACCAACTTTACCGAAGTCGTGGATATGTGGAAGAAGCAATTGCATACAGAATTGTTTATATCATTTGTATAAATGTTTACTTTTTGGAATAAAAAGCTATACATAAGAAAGGTAAAAAGCACTTAATTGCTAATTAAACATAATTGAGGATAAGTGTAAACAATAATAGAGAATGAATAGGTATAATAAAGCTCTAATTAGTGTATGGAATGTGCTGGAAACCCTTGCAGCAAAGCAGACGTCACGTAGACGTCACGTCCAGGCAGTCGAACTGTAATGTGGCAGACGCAGACGTCACGTTCGGCAGACGCAGACGTCACGTTCGGCAGACGCAGACGTGACGTTCAGTGAGACGAGTGCATGTTGCAACGTCATATTAATGAGCTCGTCCGAACGCCATACTGCATTGGCTCACACACTGCACTGAGCCGTGTGAGGACCGTGTTCTGATACGTGTTAGCGAAAAAATAAATAAATAACTTCACTGCTACACGTGAATCACGCGTGAACGTCTGACTCGACACTTCACTGCCACACGTGATTTACGTGACGTCTGCGTGACGTCTACGCCTCGTCTGCGTCTTAAAATGAATGGATTTAATAGCAAAAAATTAAGACGTCAGTGAGACGTTCAGTGAGACGAGTGCAAGTTGCAACGTCATATTTTTGACCTCGTCCGAACGCCATAATTATATTACATCTGCATCGGTGCAGTTCTTTGTCATAAATGCATTGCAGTTTACATAATGTAATGTTACTGGAGCATTGGGAGCACATGGGACGGCTCGGCTTCTCATCCAATACCAATACGTTTCGCTGCGTTCACCTTCAGCCCTTGTGTGATAGTTGTTTTTTATTCCTACAAAAATGAAGTGATTAACACCCATGAAAACATACTTTAGATTCAGAAAACGATCATGATTTATTTTAATTTAGTTTTTACAATTACAGACATATTATAATGTATTTTGACATTACATTATGCAGCCATGCACAGAAATGACACACATCATTGTCTGAAAGCACTAGATGGCCCAGAGAGAGAATGAGGAGTTATTTTGTTTTGTATTATTAAATATAGTTTTGTATTAAGTAATAATGAATCAGGAGGAGTGTCATGATACATAAATTAGAGTAAGCGTAGAGTAAAGGGATTTTTGATTTTCTTGATTTATACTATTTATACTAGATTTGTACTTGATTTATAGAAGTGGCAAATTGATAATTCATGTTGTTATTTTTAATAAATAGAAATAAATATAGAACATTAATCATATTGCCAATAGACAATTACATTAATACATGGTTTGTCTATATTCTTAATGAATATTAGCTGGTTAGTTAAAATACTTAAAATGACATCAATTTTCATGGGGTGACTTTATGAATATCCAACCGTATTGTTGATTATAAAGGCTATAAAGCTAAAAAACTAAAATAATTTATATTTCATTGTAGATGGATATACAAAATTTTTTCTTGTAGTGCGGGAGTAGGTCTGCAAATGAGCAACAGTCAGTCAAACAATATTTTTTTAATCATACCCTTATTGGGGGCTGAGCCCCCCTAAAATCAAAATCCTAGAATCGCCCCTGTTCCACAGAGTCAATATTCATGGTTGTGCTGCTAAAGCCAAACCTTCGGTCCTCATGCCAACGGCAAATGTGAGTTTCATTGGTGCTAACAGTGCAAATCTGCATGTATTATTCTCTGATGAGTCCACCTTCACTGTCTTTCCCATATCTGTCAAAGTTACATTGTGGAGAAACCCCAAAGAGGCTTAAAGGGTTAATTCACCCAAAAATGAAAATTCTGTCATTTATTACTCACCCTCATGTCGTTCCACACCCGTAAGACCTTCAGAACGCAAATTAAGATATTTTTGTTGAAATCCGATGGCTCAGTGAGGCCTCCACATTTCCTCTCTCAAGATCCATTAATGTACTAAAAACATATTTAAATCAGTTTGTGTGAGTACAGTGATTCAATATTAATATTATAAAGCCATGAGAATATTTTTGGTGCGCCAAAAAAAACTAAATAATGACATATATAGTGATGCCCAATTTCAAAACACTGCTCCAGGAAGCTTTGGAGCGTTATGAATCAGTGTATCGAATCATGATTCGGATCGCATGTCAAACCGCGAAATCACGTGACTTTAGCGCTCTGAACAGCAGATTCGACACTGATTCATTTTGCTCCGATGCTCCTCGTTCCTCACAGTGCAATTATCTTAAACGGTAACCCCTTCCCTTCACTGCAGACAAGCTGAAATGGGCTAAATCCTTGATTGCAGTCTTTATGTCTCTGAATCATTAGGAGAGAATTAAAGCAATGTAAGTATTAAAATGTAATCTGGCATAATTTAGTTTACAGTTCAACTGAAATGTGTGAATATGCTGACAAAGGGTTGTTACTTACAAATATATATTCTAAAATATAGTATGTTGGGGAATAAAAACAATTTGACACTCTCTTGATCACAGGAATAAATTACATTTTAACTATATTCAAATAGAAAAGTTATTTTAAATTGTAATAATATTTTATAATATTACTGTTTTTTCTGTATTTTCTGTATCAAATTAAAGCTTTGGTGAGCAAAAGTGCTTAATATTTTACAAACTTTTGGCTGCCAATGTACATCAATCCAACAATGTTTGGAAATAAGTAGGTAGGGACGGGTTATGTGTCATGTTGCCTAATGGGGTTGAAAAGAACTGTTTTGTCCTTTGTTAAAATTGTATTGTTATATTCTGCATTGAATTTAATTATTGATATTTTATTGTAATAAATTTTGACAATAAGAAAAACAACCAATGACTTTACTTTCATTTTTTTTTCAAATGCTAACGTATTCTTTAGGATTTTAGATACCTTTTATTTAACACAATGTGCACTCTAAAAAATGCTGGGTTAAAAACAACCCAAGTTGGGTTGAAAATGGACAAACCCAGCAATTGGGTTGTTTTAACCCAGCAGTAGGGTTAAATGTTTGCCCAACCTGCTGGGTAGTTTTATTTAACCCAACTATTGTTTAAAAATGACTGTATTGCATAATTAAAATTAACCCAAAGTATGTTGGAAATTAACATTTATTAATGTTCAATGAATAATTATTAAACAATAAACATTTATTAAATTGCTTATTAATACATTTATATTAATACAATATTAAAGCTTATTAATAAACATTCACCTTTTGTCTGTTATTGTTGTCTCTAATTGCATCTGGTTTTTAATTTCCCAACTATTTTGGGTTCATTTTAAGCTATAGCAATTTTTAAATAATAGTTGGTTTAAATAAAACTACCCAGCAGGTTGGGCAAACATTTAACCCAACTGCTGAGTTAAAACACCCCAATCGCTGGGTTTGTCCATTTTCAACCCATCTTGGGTTGTTTTAACCCAGTGTGTGTAGCCAAGGATAACACAATGATACACATCTTTTACACATCTTTGTGTTAACCTTTCAGACACATTTACTGTGTTAAAATCATTAACACAACATTATCAACACAACAAACGTTGTCCCTAAACTCACCCATTGATGTGTAAGAATTTAACACAGTTTGAGTCAGTTTAACACATCCTTTCTAAGAGTGTAGGTCCACCATAAATACATGAATGCCAGTGAAACTGTGTGTTATGTGATCAAAATAACATGTCCAGTCATTTATGAGGGTGGAGCAATCGTCAAACAGGAAGCACCTTGTGTGAACACCACCCAAAGGCCAGCGATATAGAGCATGCCTGTCAAAACTCCTGTTTTTTTTCCCCAGAGTCTCCCGTATTTTACACCCATTTCCAACACTCCTTCTGTTTTGTTATTTGTCCCGGGAAACTTCAGTAATTTGTATGGTCCAAACCTCGTTATATGAATAATCACATCAATATATTATTCCAAGGTTAATCATCAATATAATATTGTCCATTTCTGTATTCAGGTTACGGAGAAAACGAACTGGCGTTGTGTCAGTTAAGCTTTTTCCCTAAGTTGAATAGGAAATAGAAAATAAACAGCAAGAGGCGTTACACATTCTTCGTAACTTGAATACAGAAGGTGGTCTGGCAGAAGCTAGATATTTTACCTCATTATTTTTGCACAAATGCATCGCTTCACTTCAGAAGGCCTTCATTAACCCCCCGGAGCCGTGTGGAGTACGCTTATGATGGATGGATGTGTCAGCTGGTATCACTCACTGCAGTATAAAGCTTGGCTGTGTCAGGATATTTATTAATTAAGTCATATACACCTACAGTAAGTTGGCTTGAGGGTGAGGAAAGCTTGGGCTAATTTTGATTTGAAAGTGAACTAATCCTTTAAGTGAAAACACCAAATGATCAAGCAATGGGATAAAATAGCTTCTCTTCTCTGCAAACGATAACATGAAGAGTGTGAATATTTAACCAAGTCAAAAACAAAAAAGGTAAGCAGATATCCATATTAATTTCAGTATCAGCAAATGCAAAACATTAATAAAGGTGACAACATAGGAAAACAGGAATTTTGAGTTTGTGATAGCGATTCCTATATAGAAAATCACCTCCAGCTGCTGTTTCTTACCCTCATGTCATTCCAAACTTGTATGCAATGTAGGGAACACACCCTAGGAAGTAAAATTAGCTCAAATGAAATAATTTATTAGGGAATTATAAAGAGTTGTAAGTTTACGGCCGAGCAACTGATTCGTCCAGCGTTCATTTGCAACAATCCTGAAAACACTGATTAAAGCACGGTAACTTAAGATCGCAGTTTAAGACATTAAATTATAGAAGCACATTATACAAGACACTTTCTTTTAAAAAACTACAAGAGATTTTATTTATTCTAACAAAAACACACACACATACATTCATGCGCGTTGCAGTAAGAAGGAAATGAGAGAGAAAGAGTTTTAAGAGAGAGAGAGAGTGATATGATTAACAGAATTCCTATCAATGCATTTCAAAGACCCGAACGAACCATGAATCATTCATTTAAATGCACCAGTTCAGTTTTCATCTGGAGGCTTGCGTTGACTTTAAATGTGAATTTCCCTCGTCGTGCAGAGAAGGGTTTCCCAAGTCGATGATTTGTCCAGGGTCAGGTCCGTGTGGAACAAAGTAATTAAGTAATTAAATCATAAATATTTTTTAAAAATAATAAAATAAAATAATAATAATAATTTTAAAATAAAAACAATCAATCAAAATAATAATAATAAAAAAAAAGATTTACCTGCATGTCATGTAACCAACATCAGAGAACCATGAAATTATTATTATTATTATTATTATTATTGACATAATTTTATCATTGACCTAACTTCTCAGGGGGTCTTCAAATAAATTATTTTGGAGGTTCAGTTGACAAAAAAGTTAGGGAATCTCTACATTGTAAATATGAAATGATGTGAATTTGACAAAAGCCTTCTAGAGACAGTAATTCATGGTTAAACGACTCACTGAGTGGTAATTCAAATAGTAATTAATGTGTTCGTCAGGAGCTGATCAGATGTTGCAATGTTGAGAAAACACTTCTTAAAAGTGAAATGATTTCCAGTGATCAAATGCGGGTCACAGTTTTCAGTGACAGTGGCTGGTCTGTGTGTGTGTGTGTGTGTGTGTGTGTGTGTGTGTGTGATTCCATAAACCTAGAAGACATTCTGAAGGCCTATATGCTGTAGGATTTTGTAGAAAAGAAAATTTAAAAGAGAAAAAAAAGTAGTAGCAGGGAGAATCAATGAATTGTGAATACTTAATAACATGTAATCAAGTCATCAATAAAAAAGTAGTATTACGAGTATTTTAAAATGTAATATGATTTAATTACAAGTACTTAATTTTTGCAATCTGATTATGTAATCCAGATTACATATAATCAGTTACTATACTGTTAACAGCTCACTATCAGTGTAATTAGTATAAAACTCAAAGAAGATCATGCTGAACACTAAAGTAGCAGCTTGTCAAATAAACTGCAGGTGGCAGTATAGCATCTGGTAAACTGATTTGGACACAGCCTGGAAACCCCACAAAAGACCAGATAAGGTCAGAGCCCACTCTCAATGAGGCACTTTTTCCTTTGGCTGGAAGTGAAACTAGAAATAAATTGAAATTGAAACTGAATGTTTGCTTTACTTTTGGGTTTTCCACAAGCCTTTCCAGGAAATAACTTGTGCATGCAGATCAGTAAAGCACCTCGTCAAAGCAAAAAGAAACGGTGCGTCACTAACAAATGACAGCATATTTTTATTTTTTACTTGTATGCTTGCAGTTTTATAATAAAATCACAAAAATAGGCATTATGTTGGATTATTGAGCATGTTTTTTTTTATTGTTTTAAATTTGTAAAATGCTACATTAACATAAACCATTTGTGTTGGGAGTACATGAATCATTTATGTTGCATTGATTGAAACTGGGCAGTGGATTTCTAGTTCCCAGCATCCTTTGCTTAGGGATAGATCGGGAGAGTAAATGTTGAAATTAAGTGCTGTTTGATGTGTTTTTTTTTTAGTAAAGGGAAAAACCTTTTAAAGTTTGATGTTCAGTTATATTGAACATTTAAAAGAGTTTATGTCGATTTTTTTTTTTTTTTTGAGGCTTCCATTAAGCTGAAGTGTAGACCTCGTGGTTAGGCTGTGGGTGGCTAAATAAAAATAATCTATGCTGTTCTCAACAAGCTTTAAAGGGTTAGATCACCCAAAAATGCTCACCAAAATTACTCACCCTCATGCTGCCTTATGATTCAGTGTGTCGAATCAGAAGAGCGCCAGTAACGTGATTTCAGCAGTTTGGCGGATTGACATGGGATCCGAATCATGATTCGACACAAAAGATTCATAACGCTCCGAAGCTTCCTGAAGCAGTGTTTTGAAATCGGCCATCACTATATAAGTTGTTATTTTTTTTTTTTTTTGGTGCACCAAAAATATTCTCGTCACTTTATAATATTAATATTGAACCACTGTACTCACATGAACTGATTTAAATATGTTTTTAGTACATTAATGGATCTTATTATCCATTGCTGGCTATGGAGGCCTCACGGAGCCATCGGATTTCAACAAAAATATCTTAATTTGTGTTCTGAAGAATAATGAAGGTCTTACAGGTGTGGAACGGCATGGGAGTGAGTAATTAATGACAGAATTTTCATTTTTGGGTGAACTAACCCTTTATTGAGTCCGGGAAGTGGGTTATGGGAAATGAAGTCCCAAAGTGTGGTAAGGAACAGTCCGGGTTGGAGTTTTTTGGAGTGCACTTCAACTGGTGATCATAAGTGGGTTGTACACTCAGAAACCCTCATTAGATGAACTGCTTGTTAAAAGTTTGCTGCTTTAGTTGTGGTGTTGATCAGATGCATTTTACATACAGTATTTGCAAAACGTAGTGAAATATTAGTGTATTAGTGTAATATTAGTATAGAAGCTTTTTTTAAACCCATTCTGTTCGTTTTTGGTGATAATTGTAATATCAATTGTATTAACTTTATGTCCTCCTCAGATTCTAATAAAGATCAGGGCACTGACAAGAATCCATGCAGACTGATGTAGATGCAATTAAAACAAATGTTTTTCTTTATTCATGCTCCAATAAACATTCTCAAAACAACTTGTTATAAGTTTTCCTTGTTCACAAACATGTATAAACAAAGTCCATATCTTGAAGACACAGAATATAATCATTCTTAAAATAAAGGAAGACCATAGAGCTATTTTTGGTTCCTCAAAGAACATTTCAGTTCAACATTTCTTCAATTAAAATAATCTTGTAAGTCATTATAATCTCTTGATCCACTAAAGAATCTTTAGTGGAATGGAAAGGTTTCATCCGTGGATGTTTAAGGTTCTTCATGGAACCAGTGATGCAAATAAAGAATGTGTGTATTAGATGTCATTTCAAACAAAGTAAAACAGCTTCAGTCAATTTTACTGTATCGGTCTCAAGGCAACAAAAATCAGCACAGACTCAGGTTCACACTTCCATTATAATTGATCAAAGATTCCCTTCAGTGTCACAGTCAGTGTTGAGGGAGGCACTGTTGAGTCAGGATTTTTGATTAATAAAAAGTTTATATTTCTTTCGAATAAAATCTTACTGACCTTAACATTTGATCATTAGTTTGCAAAACATACCAACAAATTCCAGTTACAAACAAGAGTAAATACTGATTGAAGGATTTTAATATTGTACTGTAATATATAGAAACATATATTACAGGGGTTGGACAATGAAACTGGTGAATCTTCACTGATTTTACATTCATCAGTAAAGGCCCGTTCTCACCAAAGACAATAACTATAAAGATGTAGTTCTAAAAATCGTTCTAAATATAAAGGAATAGCACTGTCCACATCACAGCTATAACGGTAGGGAAAAATATCTGTCACGATCACTGTCTGCTCCTGTCAGACTACACTTCCCATAATCCTCCCTGCCAGTCACATGTTCACTCCAAACCAATCACCTGTTGCCACATGCACACACTCCTCACTAATCACCACACCCAGCTGCAGCTCATTATCAGGACTATAAAGGACTCTCACTCACACCACCAGTTTGCGAAGTCGTGATTTCCCAGTGTGTCATTTCTGAGCGTTTCCTTGTTTCCTGTGTTTGATCTTGCCTGTTCCTGTTTATTGAGCCGTTGCTGCCTGTCCTGACTCTTGCCTTATATACTGTTCTGTGAATGATATCCGCCTGCCTCGATCTACTGCCTGTACTCTGACTACGACTCTGCCTGTTCCTTGCTGTTCCTGTTTGCCCCTGTTCGACCCAGCCTGTACGACTATGCTCACTTTGAATAAAAGCTTGCAAATGGATCTCTGCCTCAGTCCCGCTTCATTACAATATCGTTGGGATCACTTTCAGTTAACACCCAATGAAGCACGGTGGTGAATCAGTGATGGTTTAGGCTGCAAAATCATGGAATTCCCTACTGTGCATCAATGCCAAGGACTGGGTTCTGGAGGACCATGTGCACCTGATGCTTCAAACATTGTACCCTGAAGAGGGTGTTGTGTATGCATGATAATGCACCAATACACACAGCAAGACTGGCGACAGAATGGTTTGATGAATATTAGGCAATTTTATTTGTATACCACATTTCATCCACAATGGTAATTCAAAGTGCTTTACATAAAGAAGAATCAAATACATAATAATAAAAATGGAATGCATAAGAAAGTGCTGCGTCCCAATTCGCCTACTTATACTACGCCCTAAAAGTATGTACTCTTTCTGTGAACAAAAAGTACTTACTTTTGAGTGTGTAGCAAAAGAGTAGACAAGCTTTGGGACATACTATCACGCCATACAATTGCGTCTTTGCTCTCTGCCGCATCCAGTCACCGTAAACTGGCCTGTCATTTAGCTCATTTCCTACCGTATCGGAGAGAAATGCAGCACGTTGCACGTTGCAAGAATTTGCAGCATCTGCAGTCGCGAGTCTTTCATGTGGAGAACTCTCCTCATATTAATGCATTTAAAAGTTAATGGCCAATCAGATCTTTATAAAAGTCCACATTGGTATTTGCAGATGAAAAATAACACATATAACATTAAAATAAATATTTTCTATCAGTTTGAACTGATTATTAGTCACTCAAACAACCTATCAGCGTTAATCTTGCATATTCGCAATGTTTTGTAGTTTTTAACAATTTTTACTCGCGTTTGTAGTTCTGAACTGAATCCTCGTCCAAAGCGCAATGGGTTGTGGGCAATATTAGCCTCTATAGTGTGCACAAATCCACACTTTGAAAATCTACCGGAAATAGTAGACCATCCGGGGACTTTTGGCATACTCTTTTCAACATACTATGCTTTGGGACACACTTATTTTAATCTCACATACTATTTAGGATGGATAGTATGGACATTGGGACGCAGGGAGAGAATTCCTACCTGGATGGAAGAGCTAGGAAGTTTCATGGAGTTTTTTGTTGTCCGTCAGAGTGGATCTAAACAGATCTATCCGTCAGAGCGGATCTAAATGGATCTTCCTCACACGTCAGGACTGCTGTCTAGCTCTACCTGTTAAGGCACGTCAAACTGATACACAAAGTTTCAATCTCCCCTTTTGCCAAGACACCTCATATTGCGCCACACAGTCCCCAATCCCCCTTCCAGAGATATCCTAACTATGCAATGCAGTTCAAATTTCCCCTTTGGAAATTTCCTCTTTGGAAAGTGTCCTGACTGTAATCCAGAGATGTCTTAACCATGCACCACAGCTCATTAAAGTGAAGTTGGACATCTTCTATATCATGAACACTCACCAGATCTGAATATTTTTGAGCCACTTTGGAGGAGCAAGTCAGAAAATGTTTTCTTTCACCAGCATCACATAGGCCCCGTTTCTATCTGGTATTCAGATGCGTTTTGGTCGATCAGATCACAAGTTGCCAACGCTAAATACAGGTGTAAATGGGGTGTAAAATGTTTTGAGCTTGTCCACTTTCTACCACTTACAGAGGTAGTTGAAAACTCATTCGACCAGATTGCTCTTTTATAGTGTAAACGCTCATGTGGTCGAATATGTTCAAACAGCCACAAAAGACCGCCTGCTCTCCACCTACTGGCCTTATGCGTAAACATTATGGGAAACTCGCTAGCCAGACAGGATTTAAACTTTTTCGGCTGAAAACCCAAGTTTGGTTTGAAGATGAAAAATTTACCAAGCACAATGTTCTTCACCATTCCTGATTTCTAACACACACTCACAGCATTCGTCTGGTCTTAAGGCTGTCAGAGCAGAAATTAAAGCTGATGCTCTCCGTGTTTTTCCATTGTCTATGGTCAAGTTCGTATGTAAACTGTGCATGCTTATTTTGTCTATTAGATTGAAACATCTGAAAAAAACCCCCCATACATTTACTTGCCCATAGACCCTCCCCTTGAAGAAATCAGTACAGAAGTGGTGGGAACTGTACAAAAGTGACAGATTGAAACACCAGATGTAAACGGGTATGTGTCTTCCTTGTCTACTTGTGATCAGATTGACCAAAATGCCTCTTAATGCCAGGTATAAACAGGGCCCTAGTGACCTGGACACTCTTCTGGAAAGGAAATTACTCAAAATCTCTCTGGTCACTGTAAAAAACACTGATCAAAAAAAATTAATGGAACACTTTGAAAACACATCAGATCTCAATGGGGAAAAATATCATGCTGGATATATATACCCCTACAGAGGACTGAATTCAAAGACACCCCGAAAATAAAAGTGAAAAAATGATGCAGCAGGCTAGTCCATTTTGCTGAAATTTCTTTGCAGCAACTCAAAATGGTACTCAGTAGTTTGTATGGCCCCTACGTGCTTGTATGCATGCCTGACAACATTGGGGAATGATGACGGTGGATGGTGTCCTGGGGTATTTACTCCCAGATCTGGACCAGGGCATCACTGAGCTCCTGGACAGTCTGAGGTGCAACTTGGTGGCGTCCTATTGTAATGTCCCTATTTGTAGGGCTTTGGCAGTGCTCATCCTGTTCCTCCTTGCACAAAGGAGCAGATACCGGACTTGCTGATGGGTTAAGGACTTTCTACGTCCCTGTCCAGCTCTCCTAGAGTAACTGCCTCCTCAAATCAGTTTAATTTCAGTCTCATTGTCCAACCCTTGTACGTCTAGATATTTTCTTGTATTTAAACATACTTGTACACTGTCAAAAATGACCGTGATTTTAACAGTAAAATACTGTAAAAATGCTGCGGTGAAAAACTGTTGATTGGTTTACAGAAAGTTTCCGTACTATATACGGTGAATAACTGTAATAGATCTAATGGTACATTTAATGTAATTTTACGGTAAAATACCGTAATAATTCACAGGTTTTTGGAAGTGAAAAATAACAATTCATTGTAAAATTTATAGTGAAAAACCGTAAATTGACATTCCCACAATTCCCTGCGTGACACTTCACATTTGATATATTTTTGTTGAAATAACTCTGTTTCTTCTTAGTTTTTCTCATTTTTTTTCTAATCAGTTATGTACATTAGGGTTTTATGTTACATCTAAGGTTGTTAAATTAATGTTTATTGCATTTTTAAAATTTCATGCATGTTACCATGATGGTGTTTAGTGTGTGTGTGAATGACACTGTGTGCTCCTTCCATATATTAGTATTGTGCTTCTCAACTTGTGGAAAATCTGCTCGTGATGAACTTTGAATCATCATGTGACTCTCATCACCACTGTGTTTGGTGACTGTCAGTGTATTATAAAGGTACAAAACAGATATTAGTACTTCATTAGGTTGGTAAATTAACATTATATCAGTTAATGAAATACGTTATTTTACCGTAAATTTAACAGATTTAAAATGTAAAATTCACATGTAACTCCGTAAGTATGTTTACGGTTTGATGTCATTTTTACAGTATTGTTCTGGTAACCACAGTTACCGGTATTTTTCCGTAGAAACAACGGGATTTTTTTTACAGTGATGCATTTGTAGATTGTAAGAATAATGCTTATATTTAGGGGGGACATTTTTCAGTTAAATGCTGTTAACAGTAAAATATGCAAAAATATGTAAAAAGTATATAAAAATGGTCAGACAACCTCCACTGGACCACTTGAGATGGACTATACCTATGTTCTTGACCTTGGTTTGAAGAGACATGTAAAATCATTATAGAAAAGAATAATATCAATGAGTTCTCAGTTGCAGCTGTTGTAACAGAGAGTGTCCTGTTTGATGAGTACTTTAGAGAAGAAGGCAGGGGAAGACTCAGTGTCCGGCCTGCTTCTGTTTTCACTCAAACACGCTTCGATGCTGCACAAATCTGAGCTTGAAAGGTTGTTCTTCAGGTTCAGGACAGCAAGAATTTGCTGCTCACTAGTGGAGAATGACAACAAAGATCATTGATGAAACAACTCATCGTTCATTCTGCTAAAGCTATGGTTATGGCTGTGGTCTAGTATCTGCCTCTCAATAAAATAATTTTGCCCGCTCACATCTGACTCACCTAATGTCAGGATAGTCTCTTGCCAGAGTCGCAACGTCAAGTTGCAAACTCCCAAGATCCTGCAGTCTCAGAATCTCTGATAATTTGGGCAGTATTTGACAGAGCCATTCCTTGTTGGATCCCTAGAGAAAAGAATGGTACTTGATTTAGAAAACTTATTTAAATGTTATCTTTACACAAACTACTTCTGCTTTCCCACAATTCATTGTGCTCTTTCAAACAAAGAATAGTGAAAAGAAAACGCATTAAATGGGTCCATATTTTGTCTGGGACTCAATGTCTTATTGTGTCTAAAACAATACAGTGGATATAAAAAGTCTTCACACCCCTGTTTAAAAAAACAACAAAAAAAAACAGCTTTTTTTGTGATGTTTTGTGATGTAAACATTATTAAATGCCACTGAAAATCAAACTGACACATTTCAGAGAGGTAAAAAGAAAAGCTTGGAATAACTGTGCATAAGTGTGCACACCCCTGAACCTGAAAACATTTAAAGCACCCTTTGATTTTATTACAGCACCCAGTTTGGATAGGCACTATCAGCTTGGCACATATTGACTATTTGAATATTTTCCCACTCTTCTTTGCAAAAACGTTCCAGATCTGTGAAATTGCAAGGGCATCTCTTTTCTTGTGCATGTTTCACCATGCTGTGGCAGATATTTAAGAGTCAATGAGTAAATCATTATTGCTGTGATTTTTATGTTTCTAGCAGGTTATATGTTTGGCAACAGTTCTTTTAACCCTGCTTTTTGGAGTGTGTAGCTTTTCATTTCTTAAACAACCATGTAAGAAGACACATCTTGGCCATATTCCAGGATGACAATGTCAAGATTCATCAGGCTCAAATTGTGAAAGAACGGTTGGGAGGGAGCATGAAGAATCATTTTCACACATTCATTGGCACCTCTGAGTCCAGACCTTAAAGTGATCAAAAATTGATGCACCTCTTGATTGAAATTAATGCTGTGATGTTATTTCCATCAAGAGGTGCATCAGTTTTTGATCTTGTACTGACAATTGCAATTGACAACTGCAAGAGTCAAACACTCCTAAAGTAAAGTAAGTCTCCTCCAGCAAATCCCAAAGACTTTCAATGAATTTAAGAGTCTGGACTCAGAAGTGCCAATTCATGTAAGGAAATGATTCTTCATGCTCCCTCCCAACAATTTATAAACCAATATTTTCAAACAAAACTATTGTATTGGATGCCAAAACTTGTAAGTTTATACAAACCCAATTCCAAAAAAGTTGGGACACTGTACAAATTGTGAATAAAAACAGAATGCAAAGATGTGGAAGTTTCAAATTTCAATATTTTATTCAGAATACAACATAGATGACATATCAAATGTTTAAACTGAGAAAATGTATCATTTTATTTATTAATTTTATTTTATTTATTTTTTCATCATTTTAAGGGAAAAAATTATAATTTTAAGGGAAAAATAAGTTTATTTTAAATTTCATGGCATCAACACACCTCAAAACCGTTGGGACAAGGCCATGCTTACCACTGTGTGGCATCCCCTCTTCTTTTTATCACAGTCTGCAAATGTCTGGGCACTGAGGAGACAAGTTGCTCAAGTTTAGGAATAGGAATGTTGTCCCATTCTTGTCTAATACAGGCTTCTAGTTGCTCAACTGTCTTAGGTCTTCTTTGTTGCATCTTCCTCTTTATGATGCGCCAAATGTTTTCTATGGGTGAAAGATCTGGACTGCAGGCTGGCCATTTCAGTACCCTGATCCTTCTTCTACGCAGCCATGATGTTGTAATTGATGCAGTATGTGGTCTGGCATTGTCATGTTGGAAAATGCAAGGTCTTCCCTGAAAGAGAAGACGTCTGGATGGGAGCATATGTTGTTCTAGAACTTGGATATACCTTTCAGCATTGATGGTGCCTTTCCAGATGTGTAAGCTGCCCATGCCACACACACTCATGCAACCCCATACCATCAGAGATGCAGGCTTCTGAACTCAGCGCTGATAACAACTCGGGTTGTCCTTGTCCTCTTTAGTCCGGATGACATGGCGTCCCAGTTTTCCAAAAAGAACTTCAAATTTTGATTTGTCTGACCACAGAACAGTTTTCCACTTTGCCACAGTCCATTTTAAATGAGCCTTGGCCCAGAGAAAACGCCTGCGCTTCTGGATCATGTTTAGATATGGCTTCTTTTTTGACCTATAGAGTTTTAGCCGGCAACGGTGAATGGCACGGTGGATTGTGTTCACCGACAATGTTTTCTGGAAGTATTCCTGAGCCCATGTTGTGATTTCCATTACAGTAGCATTCCTGTATGTGATGCAGTGCCGTCTAAGGGCCCGAAGATCACGGGCATCCAGTGTGGTTTTCTGGCCTTGACCCTTACGCACAGAGATTGTTCCAGATTCTCTGAATCTTTGAAGTTATCATCATCTACAGTGCATAATATCATCCAAACTCTTTGCAGTTTTTCTCTGAGAAACTCCTTTCTGATATTGCTCCACTATTTTTGGCCGCAGCATTGGGGGAATTGGTGATCCTCTGCCCATCTTGACTTCTGAGAGACACTGCCACTCTGAGAGGCTCTTTTTATACCCAATCATGTTGCCAATTGAAATTGTAAAGTGCAAATTGGTCCTCCAGCTGTTCCTTATATGTACATTTAACTTTTCCGGCCTCTTATTGCTACCTGTCCCAACTTTATGGGAATGTATAGCTCTCATGAAATCCAAAATGAGCCAATATTTGGCATGACATTTCAAAATGTCTCACTTTCAACATTTGATATATCTATATTCTATTGTGAATAAAATATAAGTTTATGAGATTTGTAAATTATTGCATTCCTTTTTTATTCACAATTTGTACAGTGTCCCAACTTTTTTGGAATCGGGTTTGTAAGACAGAATGTAAAACTATGTGGAAAAAAAGCATTTAATATGCTACTCAGAGTAAACTCAACTGCAAGTCAATAATAATTAGAATATTTAATTATACTTTTAAGTACATCTCAATCAAGTACAGTCCAAATAGACTTTTCTGTCAACATAAGTCAAGTATATTTTAGTGTAATTTTAAGTATATTTCTGAGAAGTACATAGAAAGCAGACTAAAAGTATACTTTCATATTGTTTAGTTTTAAAAAAGTATACTAATAGCACACTTGAATAAACATAAATTGCAAATTAAAAAAACTTAAATAATAGTAAATCCTGACAGTATTTTCAGCCATTCATTGTTATTTTAGTTAAGCAGGGTTCAAGTTCACCATCAGGTTGATTTGTGAACTGTGATTAAACACGCATGCACATACACAAACAATCCTTCTTGTTTTTCTACATTACATACTTTTGAAACTTTCTTAAGCACAAACTAAAAAAAAAAAATTAATTTAAAACACTTCTCTATTTTTTAATACTTACAGTATGATTCAGAAAAAACAGAAATGTAGAGGAGAGAAACTACAGGTTTCTGAGAATCCAAAACATAATGACAACCACATGTGTTTATCCACATTCCTGTGACTTCCCTGAACGTTCCAGAAAGAAGTTGGATTGTGGAAGAGGAAAATATGATGATTTGTATATTTGTGCTCTATTCGAATTTGAATGAAAATGTAGAGTATTTTTCTATGCTTGTTTTGGTTGCATGTGAGTGTTTTTTCATACTGTACATGCAAATGTGTGGGTCTGGATGTGATCTCACCACTTTGGCAAACACAGAGCAGATTTTACTGTTGTCGTGGCGAATGAACTCAGCAGCTGCTTCTTGCTGTTCTTTGTCCTTCAGTTTCAGTTTTCTCTTCATCATTCGTCTCACATACTCAACCATTACTTCTATATGCAGCTCAGCCAGCAGTTCCTATACACACACACACACACACACACACACACACACACACACACATACCTACTTAACTACAATGTGAGGACGTATGACTGGATACCCTACCTTTAGGGACTACCCTTTCTGAAGGGTCTAGAGACTAAAGAAAGACATCACTGCGCTTCTGGAGAAGCCCTTATTACAGATATCACTTGATTTTATCAATAAAACACTTCCTTAAAGACCTGACACTTTACCTTCACATTGGGGACAGTATTTTATATGTCCAATTTGGGGACATACACAAACTCTGATCTAGTCATCCTTTGAGGACTGTGGAGATACACAGACTCTGGTTAAGGTACACTTTCAGGACTTTGTTGTAACTTGTAATTTTGTAAGTTATTTATCCTAAGAAGACACAGAAGTGTAATATTACAATTCAAAGTTTCAATACTGGGTACTGGAATCAAGCTAGAGCAGAGAAACTAGTGTGAGAGACTAAACTGGGCTTTTTAACTTCTTCAAGAGCACTGAAAATGGGTAGCATACATTTTCATTTGATTTGCAGCTTGAGATCGAGTGCCTTTGGATTGCTCAGTTGGGAAATGACAATTAACATTCAGAAATATTATTGATTCGACTGTATTGACTATCAGAGAACAAAAGATGAACTGAATTAAGCTGAATAATGACATTATTGTCTTCTGCAGAACTGTTTTACAACTCAAATATAAGTCATGTCAATTGTTACAATTTGCAACAGTTATTTTAAGGTGTTTTGAAGTTAACTGTATAGTATAACACACTTTAGAAATAAAGTTGTCTTGACTTCAAGGCAGAGAACACTTCCCTGACCACTGCCTGCATCCCTCTAGTTTATTTAGTATTGACTGCAAATAATCATTACCCCAAAAACATCTTAAGATGTTTTCCTCACCAGAGTCATCTCTGGCTACTCACTGGGGCCTTAAGACATTAGGCATGTTTTCTGCAAAATGTAATAATAGTCAAAAAACTATATGAATAAAAATAGTGATACACACACTCCGATAAAATGACTCTTTGGGGACTCTAGTGATACACACACTCCGATAAAATGACTCTTTGAGGACTCTAGTCATACACACACTACGATAAAATGACTCTTTGGGGACTCTAGTGATACACACACTCCGATAAAATGACTCTTTGGGGACTCTAGTGATACACACACTCCGATAAAATGACTCTTTGGGGACTCTAGTCATACACACACTCCGATAAAATGACTCTTTGAGGACTCTAGTGATACACACACTCCGATAAAATGACTCTTTGGGGACTCTAGTGATACACACACTCCGATAAAATGACTCTTTGGGGACTCTAGTGATACACACACTCCGATAAAATGACTCTTTGGGGACTCTAGTGATACACACAATCCGATAAAATGACTCTTTGGGGACTCTAGTGATACACACAATCCCATAAAATGACTCTTTGGGGACTCTAGTGATACACACAATCCGATAAAATGACTCTTTGGGGACTCTAGTGATACACACACTCCGATAAAATGACTCTTTGGGGACTCTAGTGATACACACACTCCGATAAAATGACTCTTTGGGGACTCTAGTGATACACACACTCCGATAAAATGACTCTTTGGGGACTCTAGTGATACACACACTCCGATAAAATGACTCTTTGGGGACTCTAGTGAGACAAACTGATTAAATGAGTCTTTAATATTAACAATATCAACACATTGTGGAGAATAACAGAAATTCAAAAAGATTAGAAAAAAAAACAATTTACAAAGGACAACGATGCAAATGCAAAACTGGCACTAACTTGGAGGCTTCCGTACTTCCTCCATTCATCAGTCTTTAAATTCTCTCTAACTTCCTCCTTTACCTTCACCCTCCTCCTTCCCTTTACATTCACTCGCTCTTTTCATCCCCTTTACATTCGCTCCTCCCTCTTTTCATCCCCTTTACATTCGCTCCTCCCTCTTTTCCACAACCTTTACATTCACTCCCTCTTTTCATCCCCTTTACATTCGCTCCTCCCTCTTTTCATCCCCTTTACATTCGCTCCTCCCTCTTTTCCACAACCTTTACATTCACTCCCTCTTTTCATCCCCTTTACATTCGCTCCTCCCTCTTTTCACAACCTTTACATTCACTCCTCCCTCTTTTCCACAACCTTTACATTCGCTCCTCCCTCTTTTCATCCCCTTTACATTCGCTCCTCCCTCTTTTCACAACCTTTACATTCGCTCCTCCCTCTTTTCATCCCCTTTACATTCGCTCCTCCCTCTTTTCCACAACCTTTACATTCGCTCCTCCCTCTTTTCACAACCTTTACATTCGCTCCTCCCTCTTTTCATCCCCTTTACATTCGCTCCTCCCTCTTTTCACAACCTTTACATTCGCTCCTCCCTCTTTTCACCTTTTCATTCGCTCCTCCCTCTTTTCACCTTTACATTCGCTCCTCCCCCTTATCCCCTTTACATTCGCTCCTCCCCCTTATCCCCTTTACCTCAACAATGAAAACGGAACATTGAAAATAGGGCTGGGCGATATATCGTATGCGATTGTCACGTGCATTTCGTCAGTAAAGCCGGTTCCCTGATTACCACTAAATCGCCATCACCTGCTTTCAAATGGAGCGCCATTTAATAGACAGAGCCGTAGATCACTGACAAGCTACGCAATATCGCCTTCATTATCGAAGGCGATTCATCTGCAATAATGAACGCGATATTGCGTAGCTTGTCAGTGATCTACGGCTCTGCCTATTAAATGCCGCTCCATTTGAAAGCAGGTGATGGCGATTTAGTGGTAATCAGGGAACCGGCTTTACTGACGAAATGCACGTGACAATCGCATACGATATATCGCCCAGCCCTAATTGAAAATGAACTATTCTTTCTTCATTAGCGTTCTTATACTCTGTCTTTCTTGATGTAAAATATATTTATAAGAGCTAATATGGGATTATTTTACTTGGGATAAATGGTACAGATTAAAGAAAAGTATTTTTGATTAGTTTATGCAACATCGCAGTACAGTCTTCTGCTAACAACTTTAATGTACAGCATTTTCAATGAGCTGGTCACTAGTTGAGCCACTCTCTTCACACAAATAATACTTTTAACACTTTCCACATCATATTATATTTTTACAGTATTATTATATTTTTATATATATATATATATATATATATATATATATATATATATATATATATATATATATATATATATATATTTTTATTTTTTTTTTTTTTTTTACAGTAAAGAAGTTATAAAAGGCACTGAAGTGTTTTTGTGTTTGTGCCTCCTCACAAACCACCCTTTCTTTTAAGAGTCGTGATCCTGTTCCGCACATAATTTTTCACACCAGTCCATGTTCGCTGCTTCAAAGCTTCTGGCTCTGCGTGAATGCATCTTTCACAGTCTTGCTTACCAGGAAATTTGCATGTCTTGATGAACTCCATCATGTGTCTCTCTACTGCTTTTACCTCATTGTCCTCCCATTTCTTTTTTGGAGCATTTGAAGAACCTATGGAATAATTAAAAATGTAATTCTCATAACAACTAAATCAGTGAGTATGACCAAATCATACATATGTCCTAATGTGTAGATTTTTCTGAATTTTGAAAAGCCTTTGGATGGCTATTGCTGCTTGGAGCTAATTTATGGTTATTTGATGATTATTGTGTGTGTAGTTTAGAGATTTTTCTTACCTTGATCCTCTTGTGAAACAGATTGATCAGATTGAACAGGTGGATCAGTCTCTGCTGGTGCTGTTGTCTGAGATACGTCACTGTAATCCTCCTCATCACTTGACATGGAATCACCTTGAGCCTCAAGTTGCTCTAAACAATTGATAAAAAAATCAACAGTTTATTGATTATACTTAGCATCTGTAACATATGATAATGTACAGTTTTTGCAAATATATACAGCACAGACACACACAGACCATTCAAGTATACTCATACCATTTGGGTCAATTTCAATGTTGTCAAGTTTCTTTCCTTTGAAGTCAGACAGTGTTCCTTTCTCCATGGCCATTAGGACTTTACTCATTTTTGCCAACTGCAGTGTCCCCTCTGGTAACCGGTAATACGGTGACGGTGATGAGGTCATCACAGAGGTGGACACAGCACAGGGTGGTGATGAAGAGGATGCATCAGTTGTGGACGTGACTAAGGATGACTGTAACAGTTTGAAAATATAATTTGAATAAAAACAAGGTCTACAAGCAAAAGAACTAAGGAAACTATTAATTAATATTAAAATAATTAGCTGTTAATGGACTGAGGTGTTGATCACAGAGTATTGTGATGATGTTGACATATTACTCACCAAACAATCTTTTTGTGATAGCTGTTTAGCAATCGTATTGCATTCATTTTCAATTTCTGCCCTGTTAAAACGTTCATAGCAATCTTCATGATGTTTTCTTAATTTTGCCAGTCTTGATTGAAACCGCTTCTGTGGATATATAAAGAAGTATTTAGCATAAAGGGTTAGTTCACCCAAAAATGAAAATATTGTCAATAATTACTCACCCTCATGTCGTTCCACACCCGTAAGACCTTTGTTCATCTTCAGAACACAAATTAAGATATTTTAGATTAAATCCGATGGCTCAGTGAGGCCTCTATTCAAAGCAATAACATTTCCTCTTTCAAGATCCATTAATGTACTAAAAAACATATTTATATCAGTTCATGTGAGTTCAGTAGTTCTACTTTAATATTATAAAGCAACGAGAATACTTTTTGTGCGCCAAACAAACAAAATAACGACTTCGACAATATAGTGATGGGCCGATTTCAAAACACTGCTTCGGAGCTTCACAAATCAAATCAGTGACTCGGCTCTCCTATCAAACGGCTAAACTGTTGAAATCATATGACTTTGGCGCTCCGAGTCACTGATTCAATAGGTTGTTTGCAATCACGTGGTTCTGGTGAAGCGCAAAATTCCGGTGGAGGGCAAGCAGTGAAAATTAGAATGGAAAAGATGGAGAAAAGTCCTTTCTGTGCTGGTTTAGAAAGGTTTAAACAGAAAATCACAACATATGTTGGCGATCCTTGTGTTATGAAGAGGAGAGACTTTTCCACTGAATTGAAAGACTTGATTGCCATCGAGGAGGCAGATATAGAGAATGTGAAGCTGCCGTCACGCCGCGTTCAGTTCTAGTCTGGTTTGTTTATATCGCGCTGCCTTTCTGCTAGTGAAGTCAAGTGCAGTATTTTAATTTTTGATTGTGAAAAATGTCGCCATTGTTGGTCATTTATGCTGAATCGAGAATTGTAATAGGAACTCACAGTATCGTTCGGGGAAAAAAAATGGACGGTAATACAATTTTCGCCTTGGTTGAGAAGGTGAGGAAAGACGACTTTTAGCAAATGTAATAATGTCACTAAATAAACCCACTGCCTTTCACTTAAAAAAAAACAAAAAAAACAAACATACTTTTGAGTTTTGTATTTGGTTTTTGTGCAATAATTAACATTATGTTTGCGAGTATGATCACTCGCTTGTGAATGATTGTAACTTGCACACAGCCACTTCAAAACTGTTCACAAGCTTCTATGGGTTTGATTTTGGTCATTTGTTGAAATAAATACAAAAATACAGCGTGTCGGTGTCCATCCCTGATCGTGACCCTCCGATTCTCCTTATGGGGAAAGTGAATATTTACAAAAATAACATTAAAACTAGTTACATTTACACGCTTCCAACAAAGAAATGCATCATCTTCTGTCAGCTTGTTAAATATTTATTTTATTTGGACATTTTCTACCATACGACGGCTGAAAGCAGCAGCGCGTGACACTATTCTCGTGGTAACCAGATCAACATTGTAAACAATTCTACAAAACTGAAGGGAAAACACCCAATTATAATTAAATAGGATAAAATATCTTCTCCTCCCTGCAAACGATAGCATGTAGAATGTTAATATTTAACCGAGTCAAAAACAAAAGGTAAGTATCCATATTAATTTCAGTATCAGCAGATGCAAAACGCTATAAAAAGGCGACAACTTTTAACGTTAAAAAATGAAAAGTTATAAAAAACGGTATAAGTTATGTAAACGATATAAACACCTTCTGGGTTCTCGATTTTAACGATTTGAGCAACTATAAACAATGCAAAACCTTTTGAGTTTTTGATAGGATTCCTATATAGAAACATCACTCCCTGCCCTCCAGACTCATTCGCGCTGCTGCTGTGACGTCATGTGCAAACAACCCATTCATAAAGCTCCAAAGCAGTGTTTTGAAATCGGCCCATCACTATATTGTTGAAAAGTCGTTATTTTGTTTTTTTGGTGCACAAAAATATTCTCGTCACTTTATAATATTAGGGTTGAATCACTGTACTCACATGAACCGATTTAAATTTGTTTTTAGTACCTTTATGGTTCTTGAGAGAGGAAATGTCATTGCTTTGAATAGAGGCCTCACTGAGCCATCAGATTTAATTAAAAATATCTTAATTTGTGTTCTGAAGATGAATGAAGGTCTTACAGGTGTGGAACGGCATGAGGGTGAGTAATTAATGACATTATTTGAACTAACCTTTTAAACAAACATAAAATGTACATTAACAATATTGAAAATAAAATTGTGACAATAACTAGGTAACTAGCAGAGGTGGGTAGTAAGGCGCTACATTTACATTCCATAACTTTTGGTGCTTGAGCGGTTAATAAACAGAACTGCATGTGTCTAAAGAACACTGTAGCTGGAGCTACTTCTCTCTGTTTATGTCTATGACGAGTCACACAGATACTGTGCTTCTCCGCAGTGGTTCCTTCCAGACCGGGAAGGAACCAATTTAACTTTTACAATTCTGACAGAATATTATTTTGTACCATTTGGAGCGTTTACACAAAGTGTGCTGGATGAAGTGGACACGCACCTACAATCAACTAAAAACAAACCTTCTAATGCATCCCATGGTCTGCCAGCAATAAAGATCTTTTCTAGACACCTAAACACCTGTGCATCAGCTGTTAGTAGTTGCCTGTGTTGAATAGGGTGTTCAGTATTTTGGGGGCGGAGCAATGAAGGGAGGGGTGTGGTTGTTTGGGTGTCGATTTCAAATATCAACAGTTTTTCCCAGAAATCATCTAATAGTTGTTGCATTATGAGATAGTTACCGTTTTTCTTGATGTTCTTGCTTTGCCTGACTGCTTATGTGGACCACTGCTGTTCACCTCGTCCAATCCAGGTGAAGAAACAGGAGCAGCACAATGAGGCTGGATGCCAGAAAAGGAACCAGTGAATATAAAAATCAGAAATGTTTGTATAGAACAGAAAAACTAGTAATTACTCTAGCTGTCCTACAGTAACTTTATCTATCACTCCTTTCCTTCTGTTAACACCCAGACACACTACTCACAAAAGAGTCAATAATATAGAATAATGATACAGATGTTTTAAAGTGGACTTACCGATCTCTGTGGACCCAAACTGATGGATGGCTTTTTATCAGAGGATTCAGTTGATGCTTGATTCAAAGGCTTGAGAAATATGAGACCACAATCACATGGTAACTAATCAGATAGTAAAAGATTATCCTGAATTACTGATCAATCTTTCTATCATTTTCTTGATAGTACCTTGACTCGCCATGGCCAGTCTGAGTCTCCGTGATTGAAAGTGATTTCTTCCCCTGGTAGAATGTCTCGCACAGCAAAGAGACACAGGTGAGGTTTCCTGCTCACTTCAAGGGTTCTCATTTTGCAAGTAGGATTTCTGTGTTCGTCATTTACAAGTCTTCCCAAGGAACCGTCTTCTTTAGATGCATCTATGCTATAAAGACATAAAATTATTACTCAATACTTGTAATCTTATATATGCTAGACATGTAGAGTTATTTTTAAGTGGAAACCCACCGCTCTGCATAAGTTGTATGTCTCGTTTTTAATCTACCCGATTCAGACCATCAGCTGATCATCAGGACACAGCTCTATGAACTCAACCGAGTGTGTCAGGTTAAGGAGACAAACAGAATCTGCAGAGAGGAGGGTCTGAGAACCACGGATCTATCGGACAGTGTATGGCAACATCCTCTCAGCAGACAAATGCATCTAACATTCACCATTTTGTTCTCTTTTGGGAATACGGTTAAAAACGAATATTGATGACTCAAAGAAACTGCACTCAGCACCCTTCAAGTCAGTTCATGGTTGATTTTAAGTATTAAGGGTGTGTTCACACTTGGTATGTTTGTTTAGATTAAAACGAACCCTGGTGCCATTGCTCTTTTATGGCACTTTCTCACTGTGCGGTACGACTCAACTCGGCTCGGTTTGTTCTTCCACTGCAGTTAGTACCGCTTCAAAGTGATTGGGATTATAGTCTGATCATTACAGTTGTGCTGCCACCTCGTCTACTGACCACGATAGAGGCATTTCTTTTTTCAAGTTGCATGTGATGGTCATTTAAAACAAGTCAATTAAGAAACACGAGACAGCAAACCCGCTAGAATTAAATCTTGCAGGTTTGCGATACAATATAGTGCCTCTACTACATCAATCCAACAGGTCTGTACTCACCACCAATTTCTGCCACACCACTGAAACTCAAACAGGAACGCGTTCTCGGCCTCAGTGTAGTGTTCAGCTCGGTCAAGACTCTCTTCTGAACTCAGAAGTTCACCTCTGTATTCAAGAGCAAAATCACCTCTGAAAACAGCTCTAGTGGTGAAAACTCCACGCCCTGAAGAGGAGAAATGCATTAGATTCAGCAGTTTATTAAAAGTCAACTATCATTTTGATCATTACTTAAAGTTCTCTGCCATATGATGTACATTATATGTAAAAGGGAAATTACTGAATGAAAATAGTCAATAGCCAGGCAAATTTCTAAGTATGCTGTGCTTTTTATACATTACATTATACTTTAAAGTCTTAAAATTATATAGTTAAAATTTTTATACTCTTTCATACATAAGCAATATTATCTTGGCTTTATATAGTTTAGAATAGAGTGCTGCAGCGATGACGTATTTTTGCAGGTGATCCGGTAGTTCACACACCCCTGGTTCCCTCAACTAAAACCCTATATGTTGTTTTAACTGGCTTTTGTATTGCTGCAGAAACTAAGCTTAAGTTTGCCTATTAATACACCACAGTTGCAAAACTTCATCGTCCTCATGATTAAGCTTCAAGAAATCATCTAGAACATGTTTTTGTTATATTATTTTTAAAAGAAAATTCTGTGTTTAACATGCATCGCTTCTGGATAGTTTGTCTTTGTGGTGTATGGATGTTTATGGATGGTTTTTGGCTTTAGATAAAGAGTTTTTTTGTTGTTGATAAATGTGCCTCCAGGAACTGTAAAACTTTAAAAATCCATCTCCCTGTGTAATAAGTATAATGTTTTGCATTCTTATAATGTATGTTTGAATGGTTGTGTACAGTGTACATCCCTAAATCTACCTCTAAACACAACAAGGCTGTGAAAGTGACTAGTGAGTAGATGACTTTATCTGTTCAGGTGACGATTTTTAATGTCCCAGACAAACCTCTGTCTCCCATTTAGACACTTGTTAGCAACTGCCTTTAAAGTAAAAGCTTTTTTTTTTTTTTTAAATCACAAGAGGGTATTACTGATGTATATTGTGTCTTAGAAAAAAAAAGTGAAAAAGCAGCCCTTACTTCAGGAATTTAACCAAAACCCAATAATAAAAAAAAAAATTAAAAAAAACATTGATCATGTACATGATCATGCACAACGATATACTGATAGCTGCAAAAAAAATAATCACCTTATTGAAGGTCTAACGGGTATGGAACGGCATGAGGGTGAGTAATAAATGACATTATTTGAACTAACCCTATTATAAAAATGATCCATTGTCCTGGTTTACATACAAACCAATAACCACCTAAAAGTTCAGTTCACCCAAAAATGAAATTCTGTCATTAATTACTCTCCCTCATGTCGTTTCACACCCGTAAGACCTTCATTCATCTTCAGAACACAAATTAAGATATTTTTGATCAAATTCAATGGCTCAGTGAGGCCTGCATTGAGAGCAAAATCATTTCCTTTTTCAGTGTTCAGAAAGCTACTAAAGACATATTTAAAACAGATCATGTGACTACAGCAGTTCAATACTTTTTGTGTGCCCAAAATCACCCATCACTAGATATTATTGAATAAAGTGGTTATTTTGTTTTTCTGTGCACAAAAAAATATTCTCATCACTTCATAACATTAAGGTTGAACCACTGTAGTCACATGACTGTTTTAAATATGTCTTTAGTAGCTTTAGAGGTCTCACCGAGCCATCAGATTTTATCAAAAATATCTTAATTTGTGTTCTGAAGATGAATGAAGGTCTTACAGGTGTGGAACAACATGAGGGTGAGTAATTAATGACAGAAACTTCAATTTTGAGTGAACTAACCCTTTAAACTACAAGACTTTATTTGTAAAGCAGGTTATTCTGCATTAATGACATCAAGACCAAACCATTCGTGTATCTGGTTAGTCATAAATACTTGCCTTTATATTTGCTGATGAACTGCTCTTGAAGCCCAGGCTTATCAGCTCTACGGGTCATGTGATCCTCTGCATCCTGCAGAGGTGTTTTACGCCTTTTGCTTTTCAGCATTATTTCTGGAAAAAAAGAAATAAAAAGAAATATAAGGTGAATGGATTAAATAAGCATTTTAAAAATCTTTTTGATCTTACTGGAATTGTTCACCCAAAAATGTACATAATTATTGTACTAATCCTGTACTAAAATTGTACAAACCTGTGTTGTGTTTTTCTGTGGAACACTAAAGTTTATTTTTAAATGTAATACAGAGCTCTATGCAATGACAGCACATGTGACCAGTCTGAAACAGGCATTTAGATTAAAAAAAACAGCAATATCATTGATGCCAAAAACCATTGTGACCAGATGATTTATGTCAATCCATATTCATATTAATTTAAAAGCTACAGATTTTCAGTCAGTAACCTGATAGATTCATATGGACTATTTTGTCTGCTTTGGAGCTTGACACACAGAATAAAAAATACTATAAAGTGTCTATGTACTGTCATTGTGCAAAAAAGCTCTGTGAAGATAAATAAAAAAACATGGATACTTTTGTGTTCCACTAAAAAAAAAAGTGTAAATAATGTATTACATAAAATTAAAAATGACATCAAATAATAAAAAATGAAAATTAATTATTTCAAATTACAATACATACTGTTGACATTTTACAAAAAATGAGAAAAACAGGCTACCACTGATTAAATTGTAGAATCTAAAGAGATATTATATGAAATATAACAAAATTATATTTGCTGATCAATGCCTACAAATAAGCAATAAACTGTTTTTTTCCTTATTGCAAAAAAAAAATCAAATGAGAATCAAACTCAAATACAATCGAGAAATAAAACATTAACAGAAAATAATTTAACCACTAAAGTAAACATACATCTTACTAACTTTCATATTTCACAGTGTATTTTAGTTATCATGCATTTTCGGGACAACACTTGATCTCACCTCTCCAGCGTCCATTGATGGGGGTTGTCGTCTTTTTCGCGTCAAGCAATGCCATGTGATTGCATTTCCCGGGAAAACACATCCACAGCTGACGTGCGTGCATGACGTAGTTACGTATTTGGATTTCACGTTGAAATTGTGACTACATTTATTTGACCTAATAAATATTTTGGCAAACACCTAGATCTTTGTTTGATTTATTCACAGTACTGGTTCTTCAAACTTAAATAAAAAAATAAAAAATAAAATAAAAACGGAGGCGTACGTCTTTCTAATGGACAGAGCACATGATCACTTTTAAACGATCTCTTTGGAACACATATCTTAATTTTTACTAATTCTGTTTAATCAAATGTTTGAGTTAAAATCAGGGAGATGTGTGGATTATTTCGAGGCTCTAAAATAAACTTTAACGTGCACTTTATTAACAGCATTTTCTTTCATTTTTTTTTTTAATTTATGGTATTTTATATTAAATATAAAGGAAGGAAAAGCTGCTAGATCTTGTAAAAGTGCTTTAAAAACGCATAGCCACGACAGATTATTCCATCATTTGAGCAGCACTCGTGATCTCTCCTCAGAGCTCATCTCACTCTGCACTCAAGCTGCTGCGCTGCTGCTGTGGGGGATGGGCGGGAGGCACGCGCGATCAGAGGCCGGTGGGGGAAGGGCGGCGAGTCACTCAGTGTCAGACTGTCTGCAGCTCTCAGCTAGGGCTAGGGTTAGGGTTAGGGTTAGTGTTAGGGGAGCAGGGGTTTCACATCCAGTGCCTTTTAAAATCAAAGTATGAACAAAATAAATCTGTAAACAAACATGTAAACGTCCCAGCTTGAGTCATGATTCTTTTAAACACTTTTTATACTAAACACTGTAACTGCTCTCTCTCTCTCTCTAAATATAAAACAATGTTTGCTGTAACTGCTCTCCTATTATATATTCTCATTCATATGCATCCTTAAGATGTAAACCAGTATGTGCATTTCTTAAAACAGTTCATACAAATAACAGCACACAATGGATTACATGCAATAGCCTGTAACCAGCTCATAATCCTTATATCAGTGTCATCAAAATGACAAGTCCTTGTATCATTGTTCACAAAGACACTCTGACAGTATTTTCAGAAGTAATATGGATACGATTTTGATGTCAGTGATTGAAAATACACAAGACTGCACTTTATCTGTATGGCGTACATTTCAACAGTATGAACACGTCTCTCTAGACTGGATGAGACAGGATTCAGATATACTTTCTGGTGGTCTGTCAAAAAATTACAGTAGCTACAATGTCATGTGATATAATGACAGCCAGTGGCACAGATCCTCACCAAACCATCCATTCCAGCGTGATGAATATGATCCTCAACTGGATGGAACTGGAATAAATACTTTGACTGTTGCGATCATCCCAATCGGACTTATGATAGCTGCCTGAATTATAATAATGCTCTGTTCACTGTTGGACAGAGGAGAACTGATAACAAAGAAATGTTTCAAGGGTACCCCAAACAAGTGACGAACCTGGCTGGAACATGCTTGTTCAATGAACACTTGTCAGTGGTGTTGTCGATTACCTGAAAGTTTTCATCATCATTGTATGTGTGTTGTCTGCAGCAAGTTTCTGTATTTGGGTGAATATTTGCAGCAAGTGTGTTGTCAAACTGATCAAGATGTTTTGTTCATTTTTTCTGTTTGCATGTGTTTTCTTCAGTTGTGCGCGGTGATCTCTCTCAGCCACCGTAATATTTACTGTATAATGTAAAATGCAAGTAGACTGCAGTAACATAGCATTACATCAGTCTACAGTTTATGTAGTGAACAGTACATAGTGAACATTATCTGATTTCACACCTGTTCTGTCTACAAACACATCTCCCATCATTCGGCTCTTTTGACCCGTCTCGGCCTTAAGGTCATGACTGAGAGCATGATCTACAACAGTGGCTCTTATTTCCATCAGAAACATCTCAGTCTTGGCCTCTTCTTCCTCTTCCTCTGTTCTCCTCCGTACCCTTCCACCACACATCCTTACTCCTTCTTCTGTCTGTTGACTCTGTTTGTGTCCTTGTTGTTCATTCATGTTCAGAGTGTGTAACACTATGTTGTGCTCTGTCTGTGCCTCCCAAATGAGATGGCATCTGAGATATTTTAGAGAACTGTTGAACATTGCTTGAATTACATTCCCCTTCATTATTGAAATTCAAAATTCATCCCTGAAATTTAATAATTCAGGACAAAAAATGTATAGAAAATATGCTTGACAGTTTATGACTAGTTCAACCATTTTGCATTTAATGGCTTATGAAAATAAAAACTATTCGACACCTAGTATATTTTGATGAACATGACATAAGCAAGTGATAATGTAGGAAACATCTGACACTTGTACATCAAATGCATGAATGTACCAAAGCATTTGCAATTTGTTCAGGAGAATGAGAAACTGCATTTATGATGTGAACAAGAGACTATAATGTGGATGTTGTACAAGTAAGAATTTTAGTTGTGATTGGAGAAATGCACCAAAGTGAGAGAAACTGTTATATATAATATAATATAAAATATAAAATTATGATATTATATATAATATTAATTATTATAAATATCAAATATAAATATAAATTATTATATTATATATAAAATATAAAGAGAATGTTTGCTGTAACTGCTCCTATCTATATAATATTATATTTTTTTCACATATCTTTATTTATTATGTGAACAAGAGACTATAATGTGGATGTTGAACAAGTAAGAATTTTAGTTAACTGTTAACTGCTCCTATCTATATAATATTATAATATATTTTTTTCACATATCTTCATTTATGATGTGAACAAGAGACTATAATGTGGATGTTGAACAAGTAAGAATTTTAGTTGTGATTGGAGAAATGCACCAAAGTGAGAGAAACTGTTATATATAATATAATATAAAATATAAAATTATTATATTATATATAATATTAATTATTATAAATATCATATATAAATATAAATTATTATATTATATATAAAATATAAAGAGAATGTTTGCTGTAACTGCTCCTATCTATATAATATTATAATATATTTTTTTCACATATCTTTATTATTTATTTTTTATGTTACTATTTGTGTACTGTACTTGTCTCTTGTCTCTGATACTAATGGAGGAACAGCAGAACGCAAAGTAGGAGAAAACACTTAAAGCAAATAAAATCACTCATAAAAGCAAGCGATTTTGAAGGTTTTCAAATCTTTTTGTTGCTTGTGTATTTTATTAAATAAACTCATATGTATAAATCATCATACTTGACGGATTAAAACAGTTGTCCCTCCGCTTTTGGGAGGAAATATGTATGTTTCATATTCACATGACGTAATGTCTGTCATCCCCGCGTCAAACTCGTTCGTACATTAATAAACTGTAGTTACAGTACGCGGATATAGTCTCCGTTAGGCGGGGGCGGGGCAGCGCGATCTTTACACACACATTGATGCGAGAGCAAAACTCCGAGGATTAAAAGTTAATAATACATGCCAATATAAAGCATGAGAGCTCCTGCAAATGAGTCTATTTTTATTTAAACACAAATTATTGTGAATATTTCTCAAATTAAATGTGGATTATATGTCAATTCATTCATATTCATGATAGTTTTTGCCTCCGCCATCTTTATTGGTGACGTGTTGGTCTCTGATTGGTCAGATCCCCAGTCCCGTGCTCGTAGTATCTTCCTGCGCTCTGATTGGTCAGAATCCCAAAAGTGTGTATCTTTCCGGAAGTGCAGTTCTCCTAGAGGGCGCTGTGTTATACACACTTTAGTGGGGGGGCATACACACTTTAAGTACACAAATCACATAAAAGTGAATTTTTGGGACAAATGAGATTTTAAGCCAGGAAACCATTTTAGAGCATGCTGAATGCCACTATATGGTCAAACAAATGAGGACATACAAAATGTCCCAAGTTTTTTTGGTGGTCCCCAGTTTACTGGTGTGTATCCTGGTGAATGTACCCAAAAGTGACATAAGTAGGTACACACACACACACACACACACACACACACACACACACACACACACAGACACACAGTCTCTAAAGATTATATGTCTATTTGCATCATGTTATAGAACTGTTAGCAATAAAATTTGCAGCAAAAGTGATTCTGACCTCTCGGCAGACAGGCTTTAGCTTTTTAAATTGATCCATGTTTTCCTCAAGCGCCTTCATCAGCTCCTCCACAACCTCACGATGTCCAGCAAACCAGGCTTGAGTCCACAGCTTACGGTACAGCCGCTGTACAGATAAACAAGTCTGGTTATTGCCAAAATGTAAGATTTAATTTAGAGTAAATAAGCAACACAAAACATGGAAGTAAATCACATTATGTGATCTAAGTACAGACACTTGTGTTGACCCCTGGAACAATTTTCCTTAAAGGGAACCCCTGATATTAAGACTTGTATGGGTTCATATAACATAAATTATGTCTCTTGCTGAAATATGTAGTAGAAAACCCATGAAAGATTTACGTTATTTAAAAAATCCACATCGTTTTATACATATTTTGACAATAGACGTTTTTTTTTAGGTGCACAGTGCGCTTTATGTTGATGACGTCAAATGGTTGCTCTCGGTGAGCTACTGACACTGTCATATTGCTATTTTTACCGCAACACAACTCAGAATATAATATACAATGCCACATTGTGCGCATTTGGTTGTAATTTTCAGTCGAAGGGCAAGAGAAGCAATGCAAGACTTTACTGCTTTACTAGTGATATAAGAAGAAGAAAAACGGATGGGATGTTGTGGACTGGAATAAAGCTTCCCAAAGAACTGCATCTTTGTTCTCTTTACTTTAGCCCTGATGACTGAGGCCTTTGGTTGACCACAGCTACTGAAAGAGCTTACAGTTGCCAAAAGGATATAAGTGTGTGCTTTAACCAAATGCCGTAGTGGAGACTGACGAGGGCAGCCCATAACACATCTCAATTAAAACAGACTGTCTCAGACTGCGCTGTGATGCACGAGAAATCTGTGATCACATAAAATAGGACGATTTTTGCACAGCTTCGATGTTTTCATCCTCACTAATGTTGCGCTGTGGTTCAAATTGAAAAGGCTGGTCATGTTTTAAAAGGAACCCCGGCGGTATTAAAGGATTAGTTCACTTTCAAATAAAATTTTCCTGATAATTTACTCACCCCCATGTCATCCAAGATGTTCATGTCCTTCATTCTTCAGTCAAAAAGAAATGAAGGTTTTTGATGAAAACATTCCAGGAATTTTTCCCTTTATAGTAGACTTCACTGGCCTCAAAACGGTTGAAGGTCAAATTATAGTTTCAGTGCAGCTTCAAAGAGCTTTAAACAATACCAGACGAGGAATATGTGTCTTATCTAGCGAAACGATTGGTAATTTTTCTGAAAAAAAAAAAAAAAAAAAATGTAAATGTAAATGTATATGCTTTATATAAACAAATGATCACCTTTCAAGTGGTTCCTCCAAAAATGCACTTTCGTATTCTTCAAATAGCTTACGCTATATGTCCTACGCCTTCCCTATTCTACTAGGTAGAAAACTAATAATCCTGGAATGTTTTCTTCAAAAACCTTAATTTCTTTTCGACTGAAGAATGAAGGACATGAACATTTTGGATGACATGGGGGTGAGTAAATTATCAGGAAAATTTTATTTGAAAGTGAACTAATCCGTTAAGACTTTAAGCACTAAAACATACAGATAAAAAGTATCAAAGTCATCAAGGCTAAATTGGAGAGAACAAAGACGCAGTTCTTTGGAAAGATTTATTCGTTCACATTCAATCACTTCTCTTGTGGCTCATCGACTGAAAATGACAACCAAAAGATGCACAATGTGGCATTGTATATTATATTCTGAGTTGTGCTGCGGTAAAAATAGCAATATGACAGTGTCAGTAGCTCAGTGAGTGCAACCATTTAACAAAGAATGCACTGTGCACCTAAACAAAATACCGCCGCCCATTGTCCAAAATATGTATAAAACGATGTGGATTTTTTAAATAATGTAAATCTTTTGTGGGTTTTCTACTACATATTTCAGTAAGAAAGATCCTACTTGGATAAATCAAAGTTAATTTGCTGAACTTTTCATTGTCATATCTGAATAAAATTTTCCTAAATTGGTCATCAAATTAAATATGTTTCTGTTGGTTACTAACCTTCAGTTCTGTGTGAATTCGACTGAGGAAGTATTTGTGACAGATGTTTTTGAGGTCTGCTAATGTCGACAGGCAGGCGGTTCTAGTGTCTTCTGAGAAAAGATGTTCTGGTCTTTGTACATAATCCCTGATGATATAGAGAAATAATGGTCACTACAATTTGCTAAATGATTGTATTTTGTATATTACATTTCTTTAAGTTATGCGAATTATAAATAATTACATTAAGTTGTAATGGCATATTCAAGTGGTTTTAAAAAGACAATATGAAATACATTTTGTATTTTTCTCTTTGGTACTTGAAAGATAAACTGCTGAAAAATCAATTAAACTCACCTAAAGTGGTGAATATCAACCAGATTAGCACTGAGAATTTTAGGAATGTTTTTTGGTTTTCTTTTGACAAGTTTCTCCAGACTTGTTTTATAGCTACTATTTGGGGAAAAAAGAAAAAAAAAATGTCATTATAATCATAAGAATACAATGCTGGAATGAGACGATGATTGTGACTAGTGATTTACCTTGTTAGAAAGCTGTCTAGCTGAGTTAGAAGACACCAGGCTTTACTTTCAGAGCCTAAAAGTGCTTTGACGTCACTGACAGTTATATCAACAAGCTATAAAACACAGATAGTGACACACATTCAACACAAAAGCTGGAATTCTGATCAATTTGTGCCGAACATTCATGTTGGTGTGAACATGCCTTAAGACAAAAGAAAATAATATGCAAAACTGTAAAAAGTACTTTTCAAATTGAAATTAAATTGCAATAAGTCAAATTTAGCTACTAGTTTTACATTTAATTGAGTAAAAATATTCATTTTAAATAGCTCTTAGAGTACGTCTCATGTTGTGTATGTAAACCGTTTCCCTGAGAAGTGGAACTTCGATGATGTTTTCTTGGTCGCTATGGGGAACGACATCAGTGTGACCGGTGTCTGAAGCATGTGTAAACACATGCCAGTATTCATTGGCAGATAGCAGTCTGTGCACCTGAGTTACACTCTTTTGTTATCAACTCTTTTTCTTAAGCAGGGGTGGATCTACCGGGGTGACAACTGCCACCCGACTGTCCCCTGATCTGTCACACCAGAATTATATAAAATAAAAATGTATGCAGTGTTTCCTGTGCCTGCAATTCAAGCATACCACAAAATAATGGCAAGAAAACACGTCTTTCCTAGCAGTTTACACGTGCATGCAGCTTCATTAACAAACAGGGCCGTAACCACAATAGGTCCCTCCCAATAATTAGATATGGCCAAATTGTCCCCCCAATATTTGATATTATTGATGCTGCCCTGCTGCACTCCATTATGCACTGCTGTTTGTTGTTAGGATGGTAATTTTCTTCCTTTCTATATTATCTCACCACCTTTCACACCTTTCAAATAAAAAATAGCCCAAGCTTTACTCACCCTCAAGCCATCCTAGGTGTATATGACTTTCTTCTTTCTGATGAACACAATCAAAGATATTTTAATAAATATCCTGACACATCCGAGCTTTATAATGGCAGTGAAACAACGAGTATGAAGCTGAAGAAAGTGCTTCCATCCACATCCATCCATCATAAATGTACTCCATTCGGCTCCAGGGGGTTAATAAAGGCCTTCTGAAGCGAAGCGTTGTGTTTGTGTAAGAAAAATATCCATATTTAACAAGTTATTAAGTAAAATATCTAGCTTCCGTCAGACCGCCTTCTGTATTCAAGTTACGAAGAAAGTGTAAACTGGCGCCGCTCAAAAGTTGAATAGGGAAGGCGTAGGATGTAGCTAGGGCTGTGATGGTAGGCATAATAACCGCGCCACCGCGGTGGCAATTTCAAGTGGTCGTGGAGTGTCACCGGCGGTAGTGTGATATCATATATAATAAATATATATATCTCAGAGATCGCGTTAACTGAAAATTTTTCGTCTTTGATGGAAATTGTTTAGAAAAAAATATGCAGCCCGTCCATCATTTTGACAGATTATGTATTTTGCATGTAAGCTTGTTGTAATTCCCATCCCTGTCCAGTAGGTGGCGAGTGTGCTCCAGTGTGGCAGCAGAGCGCAAGTTCAGTCTCCAGAATAAAATGAAAACGATGCACTTTATTACACACAGACGAGCACCCAGTTTAAGTAAATTGTATAATGATAAACTTACTTATGCATGCTTACTTAAGTTTTTTTATTTTTCTTGCTGACTATAAGTTTATGGTCAACGAATGGCTTTTCTGAGGTATAATGTTAGGTGACATTGTTTGCAACACTGACTGAAGTGACGTGATACAGATTTCGGTAAGCTACTGTATCTTTCATATATCTTTCACATATTTTTTTCATTTCATTCATGTTTATTTTGTTATGTACAGTAGTAAAGAGGATGATCGCATTCACTCACAATCCCTGACAAGAGTTCAAGATGAAAACTGAAAGTGATGCAGTTATATATATATATATATATATATATATATATATATATATATATATATATATAGATATACATATAGATATAAAAAAAAAAAACTCCGCCCCCCTTCGGACCCCACCACCGCAACACCTGCGGTTGTTGGTGATTTACCACCACGGTAGTAAAAATTTTCCACCGTCACAGCCCTAGACGTTACGTAAGATTTTTGAATTATAAGAGTTTTACACTTTCTTCGTTTGTTAAATATGGAAGGTGGTATGGCGGAAGCTAGATATTTTACTTCATAAATTGTTAAATATTAATATTTTTTCTAAATAAATACACCAATTCGCTTCATAAGGCCTTTATTAATCCCCTGGAGCAGTGTGGATTACGTTTATGATGGATTGATGTAGATGGAAGCACTTTCTTCAGCTCATACTCATTGGTCCCCTTCACTGCCATTCCGAAATCCAGAAGATCGCCTGAGCCGGTAAAGAAGGATTGAGAAAGCGAAACCCCTTTCTCAGATTCCTCTGCCAGCTCAACCTGAAAGCCCTACAATCGGATCCATCTGAACGCGTGTATTCCACTCCCAAGTAAACAACGCAAAGATTGTGAGTATCCTCAGGTGTCATAAATCAAGAACATGGAAGCAAGCCCTTTATAAAACTCTTGCTGCTTGACAAAATTTCTTCAGCACGCACTACAAATTATTCAGGAGCGCTACATGTATGATATCTCAGACTTCCGCATGCCAATGATTACTGGCATGTTTACACATGCTTCAGACACCGGTCATGCTGATGGCATTCCCCCATAGTGTCAACACCAAGACGCAGCATTGAAATTACCCTTCAAAAGGGAACATATCCCTCATAGTTTTACTAAGGCCAGGACACACCAAGCTGATGTCAAAGAACTAGCAGCGATTAAAACTGAATGTGCATGTTGTCACTTCTCGTTGGCTGTGTCTCGGCCAAAAAGCAGCTCTTGAACAGGTCTAAAGGACTAAAGGCGACTGTCAACTAGCATGTGCGTTCTGCATGCAAGTAAATATCTGTCTATATTAGCAAGTATCAATAGTCTATTTTTGTCATTCAAAAAGACAATCCGAAACTAGGACTGCAGATATACAAACCGTAAACAAGGCAGGGCTTGCTTAAAGGTGCCATCGAACGTTTTTTTTAAAGATGTAATATAAGTCTAAGGTGTCCCCTGAATGTGTCTGTGAAGTTTCAGCTCAAAATACCCCATAGATTTTTTTTAATTAATTTTTTTAACTGCCTATTTTGGGGCATAATTAGAAATGCAGCGATTCAGGCTGAGGGCCCTTTAAATCTCTCGCTCTCCGCCCCCGGAGCTTGGGCTTGCCTTAAACAGCATAAACAAAGTTTACACAGCTAATATAACCCTCAAAATGGATCTTTACGAAGTGTTCGTCATGCATACTGCATGTATGCATCGGATTATATGAATATAGTATTTATTTGGATGTTTACATTTGATTCTGAATGAGTTTGATAGTGCTCCGTGGCTAAAGCTAACATTACACACTGTTGGAGAGATTTATAAAGAATGAAGTTGTGTTTATGAATTATACAGACTGCAAGTGTTTAATAATGAAAATAACGACAGTCTTGTCTCCGTGAATACAGTAAGAAACAATGGTAACTTTAACCACATTTAACAGTACATTAGCAACATGCTAACGAAACATTTAGAAAGACAATTTACAAACATCACTAAAAATATCATGATATCATGGATCATGTCAGTTATTATTGCTCCATCTGCCATTTTTCACTGTTGTTCTTGCTTACCTAGTCTGATGATTCAGCTGTGCACAGATCCAGACGTTCTGCCCTTGTCTAATGCCTTGAACATGGGCTGGCATATGCAAATATTGGGGGCGTACATATTAATGATCCAACTGTTACGTAAGAGTCGGTGTTATGTTGAGATTCGCCTGTTCTTTTAAACAAATGAGATTTATATAAGAAGGAGGAAACAATGGAGTTTGAGACTCACTGTATGTAATTTCTCTAGTTATTTAACTATGCCAAGATAAATTAAATTTTTCATTCTAGGGCACCTTTAACATTTTGAATATCAATCATACTGATCACTTTCTTCACTTCAGTCGACTCATGTTACTATGAAAATATTCATGCATTTGAATGCTCAGGTAAAACTTAGAACAGACTTCTTTCTGTACCGTCTTGACTTCTTTGCTTGCTTTCATCACTTTTGCTCTTATACTCGTTCACTGACTCGTTCGCTAAGCTGAACAGCCAATTAGAGTTCTCGCTCACCAACGGCCCGACACCAATTCTACATGTTGAATCGGACAAAAAAAAAAAAAAAACCTGACGGCATCTGACTAGAGGCAACGGTGCGGAACACACTGAAAAAAATTATCCGACTAACTCTCAAAAATGGCCCGACGGCAAACTGTTGGCTTGGTGTGTCCCGGCTTTAAAGTGATAGTTCACCCAAAGATGAAAATTTTGTCATCAATTACTCTCATGTTGTTCCAAACCAATAAAACTCCTGTTCATCTTCAAAACACAAATTAAGATATTTTTAATGAAATACAAGAGATTTTTGTCCGCCCACTCAAAGTCTATTCACACAAAACTCCATTTTAATTGAGTGGTTTAATCCAAGTTATCTTCATTTGTGTTCAAAAAATTAATGAAAGTCTGAGTAATTCATGAAAGAATTGTCGTTTTTGGGTGAACTAACCCTTTCAGTATAGTAATCAGGTATTTTACACCCCTGAGGAAATAATTCAAATTCAGGTCTGACTCAATTTGATAATCCCAAAATATATAACTAAATAGATTAGAGAGTGAGTAGAGCCATTAACCTACTGGTAAAACATCTGCAGCAAGGTTACTGGAGTAGTATCCATCCATGATCTCTGGTTCGATGCCATCACTCCATTTTTTCACTTCTTTCTCAAGAGCATTAGATAACCACTTTCTGACTTCATTCTAATCAGAGAAAGTAAAAATTGGCAGCAGTAGATATGGAAGTAATTAGAATAGTATCTAACACTCTTTCTACACCAGATGCGAGAAGCACATCAGAGTTAAATTTATTATGTACTCGGAAACAGAACAAATTACTTTAAATGTTAATTCTGAAACATCTAGTTTTGGCAGCCTCAAGACGTGGAGGAGCCCAGTGTAGACAAATCTCTTATTGTGCAATTGTTATTTTGAAATTTTGCTGATTTAATCATTTGCTAATAATACTGAATGACCTCTTTGTATGAGAAATACTGTTCCCCCAATCTCTTGAGATCTTCTTCAGGTAACAAAGGTCCAAGTGATGAATTGTTGATGTGCTCCTCTAGTTCTTTGTGCTTCAATATATTTCTAAAAACAAAAACATTAAAGAATATTAACATACCTGAGTGTCTGAATACTTAATAATTTATAATAATTGAACATGCTTGTAAAAATGATATTGCTAATATGCCCTTACTTTGGATAGTAATCCACAATCCAACTCAATATATAGAGGCAATCCTCAAAATCGACACTGGCTCTGGCGAGCTCTTGGAGTCTGGTGGAGAAGGTTTGATGGTAGAGCTGAGCATATGTTCTGCAGATGTCAAAGTCTGGTGGGTAACATTCTCTCAGATTTCGGACCACTCTGAGCAGATCTTTTTGTACTTGCTTCCCCATTCGACACACTTCTCTCTTCAGGGAGGTAGAAAGCTGGTCTACTTTATTCTCCCGTTTTTCTGCAGTCTTCATTCGTTCTTCAACAACAATCTTGAGTAGTGCCTTGATCTGTCTGCACTTCACAGGACTCCATATTGGATGTTCATCCACTACTTCATTCCAGCATCTGTCCTGTGTCTCCTCCTGAAATACTGAAGCCAAAGCACTCTTGAGGGTCTCCTGATTGTCCTCATTGAAAGAGTCATGGATGGCTATTTTCAGTCGCAAAATCTCATGGGACTCGTCTTCTGCCTTGACCACTTCATTTGAATCAAAGAGATGGTCCTCAGCTTCCAGATGCTTCTCATTGAGGTTCCCTATGAAATCCAAGCCCACTGCAGTGTGTGAGGAGACAAATCATTTCTATTTACTTATCAATATGTAGCAGGGGCTTTTAAAATTTCTGTAAAACACCTGTAAATTGTTAAAAACTTGCATCTATTGTACCTGATGGAGTTTCACAGGATTTTGTATTCCTCTTCCATCTCATTAGGAATACATTTTTAATTTTGTCTGATATTTTGATTTTGTGTTTCTGACATTCTTCTTCAGGATCATCAGAAGGATCTCCTATGCCTTCACTGGTATCAAAGTCAACTTCTAAAATACAAAACAGAAATTAGAAAATAAGAAACTTCCCCTGTTTTCCCAGAAGAGAAAGACTTTAAATTAAAAAATAAATTTGTAAAGCTATATGAGCTCTACTGCTGATGTATTGATGTTCTGCTGCAGCTGGTTTGTTCACAGTAGGCTACAATACAATAAATATCTTACACAATCAAGTATAAAATGGTGTTTATAGTGCTACAAATTGCTAAATGAAAATTCAAACTGAGCTTCGCTAATTTACAGTTTCAGAAAAGAATAATGACTAGTAAAGAAGAATGAAAGAAAAAGAGGAAAAAAAGACAAAAACACATTGTCCTATTTTACCTAAAAGAGCTGTAGGGGTGAGAGGAGCTTCAAATTTTGATTTTCTCTTGAATTTATCTTTCAAGAAGTTTTTCATTTTAATTTTTTGGGGTATTTTGAGTTTGTGCTTCTGACATTCTGCTTTAGGTTTTCCAGGACGAACAGCTAGGCTCTCATCACATCTGATGTCTTCAACGACTTCAAGGTCTTCTTCTAAAAGGAGAAAGAAATCAGAAACAACCCTCATCTGAATATTTGGGTAGAAATCCCCATCAAAATATCATGTGGGCGTTGTGATAAAGAAAGCAAACACCATGCATCATTATGGGAAGCAGAAACTGTTTTCAGCTCATCCCGACAGTACTGATGGAATGTTCCACTAATCCATGATGGGGGGGCCAGCATTTGCACAGATGTAATAAAAATGTCAAAACTTATCCTGACCATATAATATATGAAAGAAAAATTAATGGTATATATGATTTATACACTCTAAAAAATGCTGGGTTAAAAACAACCCAAGTTGGGTTGGGTTGTTTTAACCCAGTGGTTGGGTTAAATGTTTGCCCAACCTGCTGGGTAGTTTTATTTAACTCAACTGTTGTATAAAAATTACTGTATTGCTTGCTTAAAATGAACCCAAAATATGCTGGAAATTAACATTTATTAATATGTTTAATAAATGAGCATTTATTAATAAGATAATGAATAATAAACAATAAACATTTATTAAATTGCTTATTAATAAATGTACACCTTTTGATTATTATTGTTGTTGCCTCTAGTAATTATGTGTCTGATTTTTAATTTCTCACCTATTTTGGATTCATTTTAAGCCTGACATATAGTCATTTTTAATCAGTAGTTGGGTTAAATAAAACTACCCAGCAGGTTGGGCAAACATTTAACCCAACCACTGGGTTAAAACAACCCAATTGCTTGGGTTGTTTTTAACCAAACATTTTTTAGAGTGTACAGGTTTCTGGGTATTTGTTGGGGCCCCCTCTTTCCCTGGGCCCTAAGTGGCCACTTACCTCACTTATTGGTTAAGTTCGCACCCTGAAAATAATCACTGGGATTGTCCCAATACCCAAACTTGGGGTCTTAAATAATAAAATTCTACACTCTAAAAAATGCTGGGTTAAAAACAACCCAAGTTGGGTTAAATATGGACAAACCCAGCAGGTTGGGTTAAAGGGCACTTGCCCTCTTTCACAAGATGTAATTTAAGTCTCTGGTTTGGTCAAGTTTCAGCTTAAAATACCCCACAAATTTCACCTATTTGTGGGTGAGCAAAAACATGCCTTTTACTATATTACTATATTACTGGCTAAAAAAATAAATCCAAAATTGGTTGAAAAAAATTGGCTGGGTAAAAACCCAATCCCTGGTTTTGTCCATATTTAACCCAACAGTTTTTAGAGTGTAAATATGCAAATAAAGCTCTGTAAAGACTATTAAAAAAATTACTGCAAATGCATCCCATTGAGTAAAGTTATACTCACTTGCGTTCTTTATGCCCACTTGAACACTTTGGCCAAACACAGGACAATACAGTACGTCATGTAAGTAGACAAGTGCTCAGGTGCAAAGAACACAACCGCAGTAAAGATAGTTTGCGGTTTGATATTCAGATTTCTTTTGGCTATAAATACGCAGTGCGCTGTCATAGACATGCAAATAATACCGAATATCGTTCTCCATGATTTGTGAATTAAGGTGACGCTGTCCTTTGGGCTGAAATCAGGTTTTTTTTTCGTAGCGACTCTTAATTTTATAATGGCTATAGCTCCAAATGTTGGACACTTAGAGGAATGAAACTGGTGTCATCTTCACCAGCTTGATCTGTGAATTTTTTCACAGCAAACCCCTTGGTAAGACCGCCAGTAAGGAATGTGAAATAAAGGCGTTCTTCATGTTTAACGTCTATTACCAATGAACAGGCAGACTGCTGGAATAAAATAACATTGTTTTAGGTCGAGCTCGATTTGTGAAAACTTTCACAATAGCATTTTATCTCGTGGTCGTGTTTCTCTTTGCTCTGCCCCCCATTTTTATATATATATATATATATTATATAAATGACCTTGTACAGATAATGTACATCACTATTCTCATTTTTGAAACTTTCACAGTTCAGTACGGGTCAGCTGACCCATCCCAGGGTCACTAACATCGCTATTTTGATCTGTGAAAACTTTCACAGTTGAGTTTTGGTCAGCTGACCCTTCCCTGGGTCACTAACATCACTATTCTGATCTGTGAAAACTTTCACAGTTCAGAAAAGTGATGCTAGTGACCCAGGGAAGGGTCAGCTGACCCGTACTGAACTGTGAAAGTTTCAAAAATGAGAATAGTGATGTACATTATCTGTACAAGGTCATTTATATAATATATATATATATATATATATATATATATATATATATATATATATATATATATATATATATATATATATATATATATATATATATTATATCATATATTCAAAAAATGGGGGGCAGAGCAAAGAGAAACACGACCACGAGATAAAATGCTATTGTGAAAGTTTTCACAAATCGAGCTCGACCTAAAACAATGTTATTTTATTCCAGCAGTCTGCCTGTTCATTGGTAATAGACGTTAAACATGAAGAACGCCTTTATTTCACATTCCTTACTGGCGGTCTTACCAAGGGGTTTGCTGTGAAAAAATTCACAGATCAAGCTGGTGAAGATGACACCAGTTTCATTCCTCTAAGTGTCCAACATTTGGAGCTATAGCCATTATAAAATTAAGAGTCGCTACGAAAAAAAAACCTGATTTCAGCCCAAAGGACAGCGTCACCTTAATTCACAAATCATGGAGAACGATATTCGGTATTATTTGCATGTCTATGACAGCGCACTGCGTATTTATAGCCAAAAGAAATCTGAATATCAAACCGCAAACTATGGTAAGAAACCGAAGTATATATGGGACCGCTACCCTAAATCACTATTCCCTGTGATGTGAATGACAACAAGTGAGCAGGACACTTAAGTATTCTCCAGCAGCTCGCTGTTCAGTGTTATGTCATTAAAGGATTGAATGTGTGCACTCGGCGTCCATTATGATGCACTTTATAAGGTTAGGCTATGGGGGCTTTTTCAGGCTGATCCTGGGTATTGGGACAGAGCCTGTTTGCTAATACCATAAATGAATGACTAGTGCTGAAGAATATTGCAATATTGCCCTTACTCCTCTTATGAAACAGATTTTTTATTTTTTTATTTTTAAACTGAAACAGGCCTTTAGCTCACTCCAAAATAAGTATTTAATGGAAAACACGTTGATGATTCTCAGTTTTTACAAAACGTCAAAACCACATCTGGTTTAATGTGATTCAAAAGCGATACTTTGTAACGTCTTGTTGTGGTCTGACTCCGCTGCAAACTAGTAAATAGGCTAGATTTGTACCTAAAGTAGCTTCTGAACCAAATTTTCCGAGAAATGAACAAAAATATACAAAAGAAAGAACTCAACACCCTGGATGCACCACATCATATGCAAGCGCGTTCATACTGTAAATCACGATTAGAGGAAAGATAAGCTTAGAAAACTGTATTTTGCTTTCCTTCTTTGTCGTTTTTTCTTCATGTTGAAGAAGTTAAGTTCAGTAATACTCGCCGTATATAAACAGCAGCAGTGGCAAGACACGAGCGCGTAGTTTTTCTTTTATATTAGCCTATATTTTATACACTTTTCCATTCCGTTTATAGATTTGTATTCAGCAGCATCTGCAGCAGGGGCAGAATATGCCAGATTTGTCTTACCTTTCACTCTCCTAAAAGCCATTATCCAAAATAGAAAGCGGACTCGTCTTTCAACTTTAAACAGTTTGAGCCCCTCACAAATGTTCAGGGGCGCCGAAAGGGGTGTAGGGGTTAATAGTTAAAACAGCCCATCTTGTAGTTTTGGTTAAAGTGATTCGATTTCTAGCTACAATAATGGATGCTTCTCTATACATAAAGTTGACAATTCTTATTTTTATGGAATATAGCAGTATAAATTATTTATCCGTGCCCATCATTATTTTATTTTATTTTTTAAAATTCATATGTCCTGCAGCTAACAAGCGTTCTCAGAACTTTGGCTAACACAAGATTCTATCAAATTTATGAACAAACATTATTTCAGTAACATTAACAGTGCATTTAATAATATTCTCAAAAAAACATTTATGCAGGGAACATGTTTTTTCCTCTGAAACGTTTTAGTTGGATGTTCTGGGTTAGTTCACCCAAAAATGAAAATTCTGTCATTAATTACTCACGCTCCTCATGTCGTTCCACACCGTAAGACCTTCATTCATCTTCAGAATACAAATTAAGATGTTTTTGATCATTAACACTTTCAGAAAGCTACTAAAGACATATTTTATACAGTTCATGTGACTACAGTGGTTCAACCTTAATGTTAAGAAGCGATGATAATACTTTTTGTGTGCCAAAAAACAAAACAAAGACTTTATTTAACAATATCTAGTGATGGGTGATTTCAAAACGCTGCTTCGAAGCTTTACGAATCTTTTGTTTTGAATCAGTTGTTCGGAGCATGTATCAAACTGCCAAAGATTTCAGTAAACTAGGCTTCATCACATCAAGTGTTTCGAAATTACAATCGTTCACCACTGGGGGGCGTGACTTTGGCAGTTTGATACACACTACGAACCACTGATTCGAAATAAAAGATTCGTAAAGCTTCTCACAAAAGTATTCTCGTCGCTTCATAACATGAACCACTGTAGTCACATGAACTGTTTTAAATATGTCTTTACTAACTTTCTGGGCATTGAAAGTGTTAATTATCTTGCCTCACTGAGCCATCGGGTTTTTATCAAAAATATCTTAATTTTTGTTCCGAAGGTGAACAAAGGTCTTAAGACAAAAGATTGCCATCATAAAACAATCGTGGCGATTTCTGTGATTGTGGCTCTTAATCGGTGGTCCTTTGTCAAACAGTGAGAGAGGTACAAAGATGGCCGTTTTCCTGGTTTCGCGACCAAAGATAGCCTACGATAGTTTTCTGACACACTCTAATAAAGCTGGGTTAAAAACAACCCAAGCTGGGTAAAATATGGACAAACCCAGCAGGTTGGGTTAAAAGGCACCTATTATGCCCTCTTTCACATGATGTAATGTAAGTCTCTGGTCTGGTCAAGTTTCAGCTTAAAATACCCCACAAATTTGCCCCTATTTGGGGGTGAGCAAAAATATGCCTTTTATTATATTAATATATTGTTGGCTAAAAAAAATAAATCCAAAATTGGTTGAAAAAAATGGCTGGGTAAAAACAACCCAATCCCTGGTTTTGTCCATATTTAACCCAGCAGTTTTTAGAGTGCAGTGTCAGAAATTCAGCATTTTCAACGAACAGAGTGTTTGCTGTCACGACCTTCATACTGACCAGCCAATAAAAATGCGACATGGTGCTAAAACTTAAAACTGTTTACTTCAAGCTCTTTTCCTTCTTTTACCGCTTCCTTTTTATTTTCAGCACACATAAAATATACAGCTGCCAAAGTGTGATTAAACTTTTTTTGTTTACCACAAGCGCATGCTGAAGACGTTTTATTCCTCTATATTGCATCATAGACTATCGCTCTGTCCAAATACCCACACTTGCGGTCTTGGCCACTTGAGAGCTCATGCACACGACAGGAAGCAAGTGCGCAAGGGTAATAAAATATGGTAGTAAAATATAAAGTGTTGCACATTTTATTGATGCAAAGACGAGTAGGCTGTGTGTATTTTTTTAAGAAGCACCATCATTTTAAAATAGTGTCTTCTGTTAGTTACATAGCGACCACTGAACAGACATTTAGAAGTGTATTTTAGAATGCAAAGTATTGAAAATAATAATTGCATTTTAATAGCCTTGCATTTTTTTTGCAAGACTGTGTGTCCCATCGGGTAATCAAAAGTTCTACACACACTTGCAGTCTTCACGCCCACTTGAACAATTGAGCCAAATACAGGAAATACGTCATGTAAGTAGACAAGTGGTCAAGAGCAAAGACCTCAAGTATGGGTATTTGTTCAGGGCTTATGAGTCAACAGGTGTCATCATTGTACAGTCTACATGCATGTCGTACCCAAGTTTAGTAGATCCATGTCACACAGTGTGATAAAGTAACGATCTTATAGGATTGCTAAAATCGTATCCAGGGCTTTACGGGTGTGGAACGACATGAGTAATTAATGACAGAATTTTAATTTTTGGGTGAACTAACCCTTTAACCTCCCACCAGTCAAGGTCCAGAAAGGTACTAAAGACATCGTTAAAACAGTCGACGTGACTACAGTGGTTCAAACTTCATTTTATGAAGCGACGAGAATACTTTTTGTGCGGAAAAACAAAACAATATCTTTTGGAACATCTGCTCAATGATGTAAGCGGGAATCCCCAGAGAGCTCTCCCGCGAGGCGCCCCAGTGCAGAGCCAGCGCCTGGGAAAGTTCATCTCTGTCGCTGTGCTAAGCGGTGATCTGGGGCCCGAGATTCGCAGGGTCAGGGCGGGGATACATCAGGAGAGAAAAGACCATGACTATCACAACTTTCATTAAATGACAACGTTAAACTAAATTTTATTCAGCTGCTATAGGTGAAATACATTTACATTGACAACAAAGGTACAAAAAACACATTTAACATACTCTGACAGTGGGATTTCTTTATATTTACCAGTTTGCATTGATGGCTTACAGTAATTGATAGTTTGTTACTGTGAAGCAAGGCATTTGCTGCATTATGAAACATGCATTGACAGAACATTTAAATAATTGTCTTTATTTTCAGAGCTTTATTGCATATATGTTATGAAAACAGTATCAGCTAACACGCTAACTTCATTCACAATGTATTCCTACAAGCCACATGTTTTCTCTCTTGCTCTCTGAATATCTTACAGTTGCTTCCCCCAGTCGATCCCCTGCATTCAATTCAGTCACTCCACACATTCATTCAAATAAAGCTAAAACACTGTACACTAAGAGATAAATATATATACACCTTTTCACATTTGATTTTGAGAAGTTTTCTCAACTGATTTTACAATGTTAGTGCTCTAAAATCATCAACACATCCATCTGAACACGTTGTGATGTTTATCGTATTGTAATACGTCACTGATTAAATACAAATTTCCAAATATATTATTCTTGACTTTAGTTTTGGGGAACAGTGTCAACCAGCTGAGAAAAATTAACAGAATAACGCCACTAAGTTTTCTTAATAATAAATACTATAATACATCAATAATATTATATAATATTAATACTGATTACGCATCAGTCAGAGGTGTAAAGCGTACCTGAAAACCATACTTAAGTAAAAGTACAGATGCATTACAGCAAAAATGACTCCATTACATGTTACCAATTCCAATACAACTTGAATAAAAGTCTTTGAGTATCTGATTTTATGCTCAAAGATATAATAGCTAAGAGACACCCCAGTGAAAAACAAGAAACAGCTGATTCACGAGGAGAGCATTTACACTCTTATACTCTAAAATCAACATAAAACTGAACTCAATATTGCAACGAATCAAGGTTGACAACAGCCTCGTAAACATCTACAAACATTCAAGTCTCAGTTAAGCTCAAGTGCTCAAAAAGAGAAAACACTATCCTTCAGAAAGGTCTCTTTAATATAACGGATACATGAAATACTGTTAAAGGGGGATATTTTAAAATCCCCTGTTTGGAAGTTAGTCGGGCCGAGTCTAATAACAAATGTCTAACCAATCAGCATAAGGGGGCGTATGACGGTTGAAGAGAGAGAATGAGCAAGAGGGAGATTTGAAAATAATTAAAAAAAACTGCAGGACGAGAAATGTGGCAATACAAAACAGCTCAAAAGAATATCACTGGAATGAAGGTTTATGCGGGGGCAAGTGCTTTAGGACCCATTTATATTAGAAATTTTGATCCCTCCCGCTTCTCATGTCAGTAACACTGGGTTTTGATTGACTGGAGCTGCTGTGCTGTATGCAACCTTAAACAAACACTTTGAATTTACTTGTGTAGTGTACCGTACGTTCATTTTTTGTGCCTCCTTGTTGTTCGTTCATCATCTATTTTTCGTGAGGCATTTTGTTGCGCGTCAGCTGCGATAAAGAGACATCCACTCGCATTGTTTGTGCAACAGCAGATACTGATAGTTGTGCAGGTAAACCACTGCACACTGACAGTCGTTAGAGAATGAGGTGTTTAGTGTCATTGGTTGTGCATTCGGTTCGAGACCGACTCTTACTGCACCTTTAGGTCGGGGTATACTTCACTGTCGAGTGAGCGAGCCTTTCAAAGTAAACTTCTTTGGCCATGAGCACAAAGAGATGCGTTCAGCTCGTGCACACTATCTATCTGCAGTTTTGAAGCGCTAAAGTCACTCGCACCTGCCTTGTTATACAAGCATCTTCCGTGCGGTCTCAAAAATTGGGCTGCACGTGGACGGGGTGTGCGGACACTCCTGATGACAAATTATGTCATGTGGACGGCCAAAGTATACTTTGGGCTTTAAGACCCTTCATTCTCCACGTTCCGCTCTGTCTTGCGCACAGCTGAACGCACAAGCTTTTCAAAGTATACTCCTTTGGCGGCAAGAGCGGAAAGACGAATTTGGCACATACACATCTAGTGGACTGCAGTTTTCAAGCACTTAGGTCACTCGCATGCACTGTTGTATGCCGAAGTATACTTTGGGCTTTAAAGTAATTGCATTACTCATCACAAATGTACTGGAGTGAAGAGTGCATATACATGATCAAAAACTTACCCAAGTAGAGAGTAAAAGTTGCTAATATCTTTGATACTCAGTAAAAGTATGCCAAAAAGACACTTAAGTACAGTAACTAATTACTTTTACTCAAATACTTTACACCACTGATCACAGTTGACAAACGTTTGATGAGTACTTTAGAGAAGAAGGCAGGGGAGTCCTGTGTAACTTGGGTTTCAATCAAACACCCCTTGATCCTACGCAGATCTGAGCTTGAAAGGTTGGTCTTCAGGTTCAGGATAGCAAGAACATGCTGCTCACTAGTGGAGAATGAAGATCACTGATGAAACAAGACACTGGAAGATTGAATGTTTAGCTTTCTTTTTGCTAATGACATCATTACTAAAATTGTGTTATAAATAGTTATTTGTATTAAAGGTGCCCTAGAACTTTTTTTAAAAAGATGTAATATTAGTCTAAGGTGTCTCCTGAATGTGTCTGTGAAATTTCAGCTCAAAATATCCCATAGATTTTTTTTTAATTCATTTTTTTTAACTGCCTATTTTGGGGCATAATTAGAAATGAGCCGATTCAGGGCTACTGGCCCTTTAATTATCGTGCTCCACGCCCCCGAGCTCGCGCTTGCCTTAAACAGTGCATAAACAAAGTTCACACAGCTAATATAACCCTCAAATTAATCTTTACAAAGTGTTCGTCATGCATGCGTCGGATTATGTGAGTATTGTATACTGTTATATTGTTTACATTTGATTCTGAATGAGTTTGATAGTGCTCCGTGGCTAAAGCTAACATTACACACTGTTGGAGAGATTTATAAAGAATGAAGTTGTGTTTATGAATTACACAGACTGCAAGTGTTTAATAATGAAAATAGCGATGACTGTTGTCTCCGTGAATACAGTAATAAACGATGGTAACTTTAACCACATTTAACAGTACATTAGCAACATGCTAATGAAACATTTAGAAAGAGAATTTACAAATATCACTAAAAATATCATGTTATCATGGATCATGTCAGTTATTATTGCTCCATCTGCCATTTTTCGCTATTGTTCTTGCTTGCTTACCTAGTCTGATGATTCAGCTGTGCACAGATCCAGACGTTAATACTGGCTGCCCTTGTCTAATGCCTCGAACATGGGCTGGCATATGCAAATATTGGGGTCATACATATTAATGATCCCGACTGTTATGTAACTGTATTGTAGTCTGTGTTATGTTTAGATTCACCTGTTATTCGAAGGTCTTTTAAACAAATGAGATTTATATAAGAAGGAGGAAACAATGGAGTTTGAGACTCACTGTATGTCATTTCCATGTACTGAACTCTTGTTATTCAACTATGCCAAGATAAATTCAATTTTTCATTCGAGGGCACCTTTAAGAACGAGACATTTGAAAATAAGATGTCTTGCTATGGTTTCTGTCTCTCAGGTAAAACATCTTGCTCACATCTAACAAACTCACCTAATGTCAGGATAGTCTCGTGCCAGAGTTGCAATCTCAATTTGCAAACTCCCAGGATCCTGCAGTCTCAGAATCTCTGCTAATTTGGAAAATATTTGATCGAGCCATTCCTCTTTGGATCCCTAGAGAAGAGAATGGTAATTGATTTAGAAAACTAATTTTATTGTTACATAAAAAATCCCCACTGCTTTCCCTCAATTCATGGCCTTTAAAACAAAGGGAATAATGTAAATATAATACACTGAAATGGTCCATAGTTTGTCTGGGACTCAATGTCATGTTGTGTCTAAAACAATTGCAACAGACTACTGTATGTTACTGTAAGCATGTCATGCACACAAATGTTTAAATATTCCAAATAATTTCAACAAATGAACCCTCCAACACTCTAAGCCTCTAAGGCTTTAATTATTATTTTAAGTTTTCCAATGCAAACACTTGGAAATGAACATTTCACTGCCATATTCACAACCAAACATAACATTGTAGTTTGCTCATTTTGAAACATTAATGTACTCATATATAATGGCTTCAATATATAAAACATTTGTAGCATTTAACATTCAGTCCAATATCAATTTACAATTCAGAGAACAGAAATGTAAAGGATCTGAAAATAACAAAAAACACATTTGTCACTTTGTTTGAGCCAGGAATTCTAGTGTTTTTTCCAAATGTTTCCACAATAAAAGTAGGCGTTGGATTGTGTTTGCAAGCAAGAGCCAAGAGATTTGTTTTTTTCTTCTAAACTTTGACTTGTGATTTGAGCTTGCTCAATTTCAATGTGGATGATAATCCCTATTGTACGTTTTATATGCATGCTTATATGTTCATTATATGCAAACGTGTGGGTCTGGATGTGATCTCACCACTTTGGCAAACAAAGAGCTGATATTACAGCTGTCATGCAACATGAACTCAGCAGCTGCTTCTTGCTGTTCTTTGTCCTTCAGTTTCAGTTTTCTCTTCATCATTCGTCTCACATACTCTGCCATTACTTCTATATGCAGCTCAGCCAGCAGTTCCTATACACACACACACACACACACACACACACACAATCTTCAAATATATATCGATAACTGCATCTTAAATAGGGATAAATAGGGTAAATTACCAGAAACTTTCCAAAAATCTGGAAATTTTCCACTCTTTTGCATCCCTTATCTTAAACACTACATTAGTGAGCAATGTAAGATTATATGTCTATTTGCATCATGTTATAGGTAGAGATGCACCGATCGAGCCAGGGATTGGAATCAGTCGATATCCTGCATGGATCGGTGACCAGCCGGTCAGTCTTACGTCTTTCCAATCCGATCCGATCCATTTTGTTACCATTGGCACAGGAAATAACGTCAGCTGCACGTTCTCGCTCTCTTCTCTCAGACGGCGAAGTGACACACACCTGCATCATCTCTCTCACTTGTCTCATTTTTGCTCTGGTTGAATAGTGCTTGTATTGTGCATAATTTTAGTAATTCCCGCAGGTTTCGTGCGTACAACAAAAGCGCGCGCAACACTGATCTATATTCAGGGTTCCTACACATTTTCCATTTAAAAATTCCATACTTTTCCATACTCAAATTTCCAGACCTCCTTCCAAACGATTTCTGCCATTGGTGAGCCTCGGTCTCCCTTTCTCTGTTTTTTGGCGCACCAAAAATATTCTCGCCGCTTTATAATATTAATATTGAACCACTGTACTCACATGAACTGATTAATGGATCTTCAGAGAGGAAATGTCACTGCTTCATGTTTGTAGTCCGGGTCCTACAGCCTTTTAGTGATTTTTAAATTAGTGTTTGATTGTTGAAATAAAGTTTTGTATTTAGTATTCATGTCTAGGCCCTTCTCTTCTTAAAAACCACGTACCTGTGTAACTTTTGTTGGGGATAAAATCTACAAGTACTAATATATTCCGTTTAACAAGTTGGCATGACTTAGTTTGTTTCCCTTTCCGGCCATACCACTCGCTACATAGGCGTGAATATTTAATTTGTCTATTAATTCGATACATTTCCTTTATAGAGATCCTTCTGTGATTTATCCATCTGCTCTGTTCTCGACATTATATGTATCATATATTATCATATATCATATATACATATAATATATGAAACCTATAATGTTTCATATATTATATGTATTCAAAGTATTTTTATAGAGTAGCCTACGAGTATGAGTAGCACAAGCAGTTTCCGTAATATTTTAGAAATTCGTAACTCTATAAACATATTTGCAAATTGAAGAGAGGTGAAAAAGGTGACATGTAGAAAGTAGATAGTTGTAGGTTCTGGGGGCATCCTCCCCCAGGAGAAGATTTTTGTGATTTTAACATGTAAAGGAAGCATTCTGGTGCACTCTGAAAAGAAAATAAATGGAAAAAACAACATTTGCTTCAAGTAAAAAATAAAAAATAAAACATTTTGGCACCGGGGCTGAGCATTGACAAATTTCACAATCGAATGCGATTTTGATTCAGAAGCTTGCGATTTGATTTTGATTTGATTACCTTTGATTCAGTATTGATTAATTTGGGCCTATCAGGTACAGTACATGGCAAATTTCCTCAAAGAAAAAAATCTCTCAACTAATGCTGTAAACAATACAGGGAACCACAGCTGGTACGTCATTATAATATTAGGTTAAATTGATCGTAAGTTACTTACATATAGGCTAACTTACACATAAGGAAGTTTTTATTATAACGTTATAATAAAAGTGACAATTATTTTTCTACTCTTTTTATGTAGGCCTAAACATTTAAATGGTGACTGTCATAAAACAGATTTATGTATTCAATATAGAAGCACGTGTTAAGTACAAATACAATGAATATGTAATAGCCTATAGAGCATATATTTAGCAAAATGCTCCTCTCAAAGTTCATTTTTGTAGCTAAATGATGAGTTATTGGACATTGTAAGGCTTTTCTGAGGTAGGCTAAATGTGACATTTTTACAAGCTGTTTTATTGACGCCTTTCTGCGGTTGAAACGCTGATTAATCGATTGCATGTGACATGACAGATTTTGGTAAGTTGTACTGTATCTTTCAACATACCTTCAGATGTTCAATCATTTTGTGTTGTAACTAGTAAAGCCAAAGAGATGGCTGGTTCACGAGCGCTACAGCGAGCTGTCACGCCACAGAGCACAGATACAGATCGTGACTAACTCCAGTCTATGGAAAAATAGTAGCCCCATTTGCAATTCTTATGAGAATCTTGTGTCACACAGTCACTCACCCCGAAAAAATAACTCTTCGGATGTAAACAATTCACATAAATTATGTATTTTGATTCAAAACTGCTAATTTCGCCACAAAGTGACTAGTTTGCAGGTATAATAAATTAGAAAACTGAATAGAGGCAATAGTCTGGAAACACAAATATTTTTCCATACTCTGATTTCTTTTTTCCATACTTTTCCAGACCTGGAAAAAACTCAAATCAAATTGCATACTTTTCCATACTTTTCCAAACCGCGTAGGAACCCTGTATATTAGAGAAGCGCACAAGCCGCTTCTCAGTCTCAAACAGCTTGTGAGGCACAAGTACCAAAATTAGTGGCTTACTGTGCTTAAACGGTCAAATACATACAAAATTATGTAAAAATGACCCGCCGTCTTGGCGAGTATTCAGTTAAACAGTCAGTTTTGGAACGTTAAATAGTTGAGAAAGATATAAACAGTATATTGGATCCGTGCATAAACTCTTAAAGTGACAGCAGCCTAATAAACCTGCTGCTGTCTGTCATGTTAATCAAAGAACAAAAGACAAAAGCTGCATCCAAAATCATGTACTTTTGATTAGGTACTACATTTGAATTTAAATTTACTTCACAACCGTTGAAAAAGCATGTTCTATATAGTACGAATGCGTGTAGTATGAATGAAATCCAGACGTACTACATCCCTAATGTTGTTACTGTCACATGACCTACCAGCGTCAGTTACGTCCATTCAACTCCATTCATAAATCCTCTCCCGTGGCTTCATGGGATAGTAAAGTGTCCATCATATGCACACCTCAAAATCTCGCTGGAAGTAGTAAGCCATGAACTATGAATTCGGACATACTACTCTGTTCACATACTGCTTTTCGCGTACTATATAGTAGAGGAGTATTCGATTTCGGATACAGCGAAAGAAAATCACTTTCTGCTTTTGACTGAATCAGTTTTATAACTGTAATTGTAAGCATTAATCTGTATTTAATTTTTACAAGTGTTATTTTACATTTGATTACTTTAATTTCTGTAGTATTCTTACCTGAATATCTTTCTTTATTCTATTACATTTATTTGTGCAGTGTTAATTTTGACACCAAATTTTGATTTAGTTTTAGTCATAGTCTTTTGACTAAAATGCCATTTAGTCATATTTTAGTCATTGGAAATTGTTTTAGTTTTAGTCTAGTTTTAGTCGACTAAAATCTAATTTAGATAAATTGTAAGCATTTCATTAACAATACACAGATCCAATACACTGATAGATCAGATATTCCCCAAACTATTTATGTTCACCCAACTGTACTTTGCTCGCCAAAGCGGACGGTTTTTGACCGTTCAAGTGCAAAAATACAGAAAGAGAAAAAAATCTGGACTTTTCAGGGATTGACACACTTATCATTGAGGTACTATAATAGTTTTCGTTTAAAATTTTTACTAGATTTCATTTTTAGTTTTTCTGCTTTCATTGTAATTTTAGTTAAAAAGTTTTAGTAATTTTTTGTGTTTATGTCTTTTACTTTTTGCTTTTAAATGTCTATAAGTTTTTATTTCTGTTTGTTATTTTAATACCTCAGTTTAAGCTAAAGCTTAGAAACTAGATGAAATAAAATAAATTCACATTTTTTTATATATATTTATTTTTTATTTCAGTTAATGTTTATTTCAAGCAATGAAGATTTCTTTGTATATTGAAAAATGTGTCAAATAATGTTCTTAATCTTTCCTTCCTGTGACAGAAGATACAGTAGTTTACTCTGAATTAAATAGAAATTAAATTGAATACAGCTTATTGTGTAATAATTATAAACCATACCGAAATATAGACTCTTATTCTGAAATGTCTGCAGTCTGCACTGTAGCAGGCGGTTCATGAGGGTGATAAATATGCATTCATACAACCATCTAAAACATGCTACCATATAAACATTGTGTGGTAAACATTGTCATAATTCATCAACATTAATGTATAAGCAATCGCTTGGCATAAATGTGCGCTATTCATTAATTGCGAAGCAGTCTGAAGCGCTGCTGCTCGAGCCTGTAGAGCGCGCAACAGCGCCGCATTTTCCTGCGGTTAAAGCAGCGCGTTACACTTCAAATGTGCGCATCTTCCACACAGGACAGCAGTCCTGACTGGATATCTTCCCAAATTGTCCCTCTCTTTCATTTTCGTCTCGTTTTTATTCGTTGACGAAATTTAGAGTAGATTTTAGTCATAGTTTTAGTCATTCAAAACGCATTTTTATTTAGTTATCATCTCATTTTCATCCGTGAAAAAATGTCGTTGACGAAAATTATGACAAATATTATTCATCAACGAAATTAACACTGTATTTGTGCTCTTGTTTGCAATTTGTTTATTTGTTATTATTTTATTACTGACTTTTTACTATACTTTTTAAAATAGTAGATTTTTGTATGTATGTGTGGTCAATTATAGTTATTAGAAAGAAAATCGGAATCGGAAAGAAAAAAAAAAAATCGGTATCGGCAGGTCACGCCAACACAAAAAACGGAATTGGCCAAGAAAATCGGTGCATCTCTGGTTATAAGACTGTCAGCAATAAAATTTGCAGCAAAAGTGATTCTGACCTCTTGGCAGACAGGCTTTAGCTCTTTGAATTGATCCATGTTTTCCTCAAGCGCCTTCATCAGCTCCTCCACAACCTCACGATGTCCGGCAAACCAGACTTGAGTCCACAGCTTACGGTACAGCGGCTGTACAGATAAACAAGTCTGGTTATTGCCAAAATGTAAGATTTAATTTAAGATATTTAGAGTAAATAAGCATCACAAACATGAAAGTAATGCTATTTTCCCATAAGGACATCTGTGCTGGCCCTGGACATTCCTAAAATCAAAGTTCATGCAAACATCTAAATTGGCTGTTCCCAGACCAACAAGGATGTTGATGCAGGAAATACTTGGCTAAATCAAAGTTTATGAACTTGCTGTAGTATCAAATGCTGACCTCTACATTCTGTTATCTGGACAACTATATACTATATACTTTATATTAAACACTTCATCATTGGTCATCTAACAATAAATGAACTAGAACAGATGGGACAGAAAAATAAGATGTTGATCAGGGCAGTATCTCTAAGTAAACAAGGACTTTCAAGGATTTTGTTGTTTACTAACCTTCAGTTCTGTGTGAATTCGACTGAGGAAGTATTTGTGACAGATGTTTTTGAGGTCTGCCAATGTTGACAGGCAGGCGGTTCTAGTGTCTTCTGGGAAATTATGTTCTGGTTTTTGTATATAATCCCTGAGGATATAGAGAAATAATGGTTGCATGTTTGTACTGTACTGTAACGCTGTGTGCTCAGGCAGATGGGGACGAATCAAGTTCAAACACAATTTAATATAAAAATCCGTACAGGAATCAGAACAGGCATCAGGATACATACACGTAACTAGCTACGAGAACGGACAAAGAACAACAGAAAGGAAGGAACTTAACATTAGTGCAGATAACAAGGTGCTAAATGATACACAGCTGACAAACGTGAACTCATAATGACATTGACTATGGAGACAGGAGGGAACACAAACAAAGCAACATGTGACAAATGAAAACCAAACTGAATGTCCATGAAAACTGAAATTAACATGACAGAAACACTGTTGATATTTTGCTGCTTTCAAGTCCTCCTGTTTACGATGTCAAATGCTTTCAAGTCACTTTTTTTTTGTCTGGACAAGATGGCGGTGTACATTCCCTAAATTAACTACACAAAAATACAGCAAGGTTTAAAGGGTTCGTTCACCCAAAAATGAAAATTCTGTCATTAATTTGAAGCTTCGAAACTTTACAAATCTTTACGAATCTTTCGTTTCGAATCAGTAGTTCGGAGTGTGTATAACACTGCTAAAGTCACGCCCCCCCAGTGGTGAACCATTAAAAATTTTAAACACTTGTGATGTAACGAAGCCTCGTTTACTGAAATCACATGAATTTGGCGGTATGACACATGCTCCGAAACACTGATTCAAAACAAAAGATTCGTAAAGCTTTGAAGCTTCATGAAGCAGTGTTTTGAAATCGCCCATCATTAGATATTGTTGAATAAAGTCATTATTTTGGGTTTTTTGGCGCATAAAAGTATTCTCGTCGCTTCATAACATTAAGGTTGAACCACTGTAGTCACATGAACTGTTTTAAATATGTCTTTAGTAGCTTTCTGGGCATTGTCTTGCTGGCAACAAGGCCACACTGAGCCATCGGATTTTATCAAAAATATCTTAATTGGTGTTTTAAAGACTAACGAAGGTGGAACGACATGAGGGTGAGTAATTAATGACATTATTTTCATTTTTGGGTGAACTAACCCTTTAAATCTTCTTCTAGAAAAAGTTTTGCTTTTTTATGTTTGTTATATTACAGTGCTATCATATTTTGTGCAGGCATTTAGCTTATTTGGTCGTAAATAAAAAAGCCTCACAATGTCACTGCTAAATACCTACAAGTATCGTGGTATTCCACCATGTTTCTCACTGACACACACCCAGCTCGTAAAGATGGGGCCTCGAAGAAAATTCTATTTATTTACACAGAACTATGTACAAACACATTTTGTTCCAGCACACACAGAACAGACATCGGGCAAATATTCACAAAATTGTTTGTTCAGGTGTTGATTTAAATTTTCAACAGCGTTTCTTGTAAATCACTTACTGCACCTTTAAAAATATAGACATTTTACAACTGCTGAGGTAAGGTAGAAATATAATTAATCAGTCAAACTCACCTGAACAGGTAAATGTTAACGAGATTAGCACTGAGCGTTTTAGGAATGTGTTCTTGTTTTCTTTTGACAAGTTCCTCTAGATTTGTCTTGTAGCTGCCATTGAAATAAGGAGAGAACATGTTAGTCTTATTTTAATGCAATGAAAATGTGACAGAGATAGTGACTAATTATCTACCTGAGAAGAGAGCTGTCCAGCTGGCATAGAAGACTCCAGGCTTTACTTTCATTGCCTAAAATCGAGCTGACTTCTCTCACAGCCGCATCAACAAGCTATAAAACAAAAAAGATTTTTTGAGGAAATACGTTTGATTTTGTTTGACGATTCCAACAAAGATGATGGTTACAGAGTGAGTAGAGCCATTAACCTACTGGTAAAACATCTACAGCAAGGTTACTGGAGTAGTATCCATCCATGATCTCTGGTTCGATGCCATCACTCCATTTTTTCACTTCTTTCTCAAAAGCATTGGATAACCACTTTCTGATCTCGTTCTAGGGAGAGAAAATAAGCAACAGGAATTAGGCTACAAACTAAAGCAGTCACTGTTATGTGAGTAATAATAACATTAGCTACCATATCAGACACGAGCAGCTTGTCTGGTAAAAAGCTAATTATATAATCAATGATGCTGTCTAAATTGGATGCTCCACATATATCTGATGCACTACACGCATTTGTACTATTTCTGACAACGGGAATAATGGATTTTGTTGGCAGCCTCGAGCTGTTGTGGCGTGACATGGTATAAAAATCTATTATATCATGCAATTGTGTTATGCTGAAATAAAGTTTACTGCTGATTTAAAGGGATAGTTCACCCAAAAATGATAATTACCCCATGATACTTTTTTTTCAGATAAACACAATTGGAGATATATTTAAAAATATCCTGGCTCTTCCAATCTTTATAATGGCAGTGAATGGGGGGCCCGATTTTGAAGCCAAAAAAAAAAAAAAAAAAGAGCATCCATCCATCGTAAAAGTAATTCATACAACTCCAGGGGGTTAATAAAGGCCTTTTTGTAAGAAAAATGTCCCCATTTAAAACTTTATAATCTAAAATAACTAAACTTAAAGGCCTGTGCACACCGGGACGAATATCGCACGCGTTTATCGCCAGAGTTTTTCAAGACGTTTTTTGTGTTCACACCCAAGCGATTTTCACTGGCAATGAGCCGAGTGAACGTGCAAATTCACTCCCTGACAGTATGTGGCGCTTGTGCTTAACGGTAGTGCAATTACACATATTTATGATATTAATAAAGTTAAAGAAGATAAAAATGCAAATATTAAATGGCATATATATGCAGGGCCGTAAATTTCATCTGACAGCAGGGGGGGACAATAAGCATAAAATTTATTAAGAGCAATTTTTGAAGGGGACACAAATAACACAGCCAAAATTTTACTTATAAAGAATATATGTAATGTTACACAGAAGAAAACCTACTATTATTAGTGTAGCATGGAGACTGCCATTATGCTCATTGTTTCTCTTTGGTTCAATGAAAAAAACTGACTAAATTGGCCAAAATATATAAAATATATAATATATATATTTATTTATTTTTTATTTTTTTTAAGTTGTTTACAACCAAGTCACCAAAATACGATGAATACCAAAGTCCCTTTTAATCTTTGTGAATACACACTGAGCATAACCGAACACACAACAGAAAATCTATTAGCCTTATTACAGTTGACATATTCTTTTTACAGTTGTTGGTGTGGGTGACTTATCTTATAATATCCAACAAGCTATGGTAAACAAGCTAGGTAACATTATAATCGCTAAAATAGTGGACTCACGGGGGAAAAAATCATCAGTTATCTTTTTTTGTTGTTGTTATGACTAATTACTCAGCACCGTCAGCATTAAAGAGAAAATAATCACTTCATCCGATGTTTTTGAATAAAATAGCCTTGACAGCCGACTTACTGGAACTCATCTGTCTGTAGAACTGTGCTCTCCCGCCGGCGCCGCCGGACTTCTAGTACAGAATCTACACACACGGGAGTGTGACGTGCGCGGTGGACCAAACCACTGTGAGGCAAGGAAGGGGGACTCAAAATGTTTCTAAACTTAAAACGCCCGTTTGCGTTTGTTTTACTTACATAATTATTTTAAGTTTATATAATTTATGTACAATACTTAGCGTGCTTATTTAATTATTTAATTGGAAGCACTCAAATAGGGGGGTCCTGACCCCCCTGCCCCCCCCCCACCCCGCGATTTACGCCCCTGTATGAGAGATGATAGTCAGAAACAGTAGTGCAAATAAACATTTATGAAATAGACATTCTCAACTATATTTCTTGAATGTAAAAGAAAAAAAAAACAGCAAAAATACAGAAATAATACACATCTATTGGTATGGCCAAGAACTGGCAGAGCACCCATAGTGTGCGTCTAAATCAACTCCCTAGTTCACTAGTCAGGGCACTGATCAGGGAGTCGGCCACATTCATTTAACGGTAAATGGTATACTGATACACGACCTAGGAAGCTAGGGAGCTGTTTGAGACACAGGGATAGTTTGTAGAGGTCTTCCTCGTCTACTTACTTCCTCTTTGACGTCTTGTGTGCTTGAGCCATAAGCCGCCTTTCCACTGCACACGACAAACGACAGCCGTTGGACCGGAAGTCATTCGTTTCCAACGGAGAGTAGTACGGGGGCTGCGTGGAGTTCCGATCATATGCGAATGCGGAAATTTCGGATCCGATTTGAGCTTCAGATGCGTTGAAATATTTGAACTTCTGCGGCTAGACCGTATGCGACCGGCCGACCGGATATGATGTACTCTAGTCAAAACGATGAGCACGAAGTTAGAATTACCAATATTTTAACACTTTAACGTTATTATATAAACACTATTTCTTTAAAATGGTGGTTATCAATAATTATGTAAAACAAAAAAAGATATTTTATGATTATTAAATAATTTTTTACGTTGAAGCTCTATAAAATCTACTAGTATGTTTTTATTTCAAATGTATTGAGGGTCATTTGCTTTGTATGGATATATTCATACATGCATTAACGTTACATTCATTAAAATCGTTCAGTTTACCATGGTGGTTGCTTGGGTTGGAATAAGCCGAGGGTAACGGTTGCTTCACTACCAATTTCTAAGTTCCGTGCGACTGCCGCTAGGGGGCGAAATGCGACAATCGGATGCGAATGTCGTGTGCAGTGGAAAGGCGGCTATAGACTGTAAAAAAAAACCGCACCAAGTCGTGTTTTACTGTAACTTCAGCAGCTCCAGGCACGTGAACAAAAGCACCAAACTCATTGGTCGGCCAGTTTTTAACGTGGCGCGTCAAACCAAAAAAACGAACCCGAGGCGTTTTTTAAAAGAATTACGCTTTTACGTCTCGCGTTTTTCGCGTCGTTGTGCACACTCACATTGGCGCCCATTTGTTTAGTCACGAGGCATTAAACGTCGGCGAAAATCGTGCATGATATTCGTCCCGGTGTGAACAGGCCTTAAGGCAGACGGCAATATGCATACTGAGCAAATCGCCAAAAGATGAACCCATAATGCGATGTATGACATAGGATGTAGGAGTATCAGAAGCTTAGACGCCTCTCGCGGTTCAAACTAATAGGGCTGGGCAACAAACTCAAGCTTCTCTTATATCAAAATCCTCAGACATTTCTCTTTAAAAATTCTCATTTTAGATTTCTAATTCGGGACCGGTGCGTTGTTTTGCCTTATCCTCTGCACTTCCGCGCTTGTCAATGCGTTATGCGCCTCGTCAGAGGTTACGTTTCCACCATAACTCCATGCGTACGGCTGTCTGCCGAAAGCTAGATATTATAGTTAATAAAGTTTTAAATATGGATTTTTTTACTTTTTTTTTTTTAAGCTTCACTTCAGATGCATGGATGCACTTTTTTTGGCTTCAAAATCAGGTCCCCCATTCACTCCCATTATAAAGTTGGGAAGAGCCAGGATATTTTTTAAATATATCTCTGGTTGTGTTCATCTGAAAGAAGATAGTCATATGCACCTAGGATGGCTTGAGGGATAGTTTTCATTTTGGATAACCTATCCCTTTAACAATTTTCTAATAAGGTCAGCCATGTACTGAATCACCTCTTTATATGAGAAATACTGTTCCTCCAATCTCTTGAGATCTTCTTCGGGTAACAAAGGTCCAAGTGATGAATTGTTGATGTGCTCCTCTAGCTCTTTGTGCTTCAATACATCTCTAAGAAAAACAATATTAAAGAATATTAACATTTCTGAAACTGTGTTTGAAAATGTTGAATAATTTATGAAGAAATAGGCCATGATTTTGAAAATGCTACAGTAATTGGCCCTTACTTTGGGTAGTAATTGACAATCCAACTCAATATATAGAGGCAATCCTCAAAATCGACACTGGCTCTGGCGAGCTCTTGGAGTCTGGTGGAGAAGGTTTGATGGTAGAGCTGAGCATATGTTCTGCAGATGTCAAAGTCTGGTGGGTAACATTCTCTCAGATTTCGGACCACTCTGAGCAGATCTTTTTGTACTTGCTTCCCCATTCGACACACTTCTCTCTTCAGGGAGGTAGAAAGCTGGTCTACTTTATTCTCCTGTTCATCTCCAGTCTTCATTCGTTCCTCCACGATTGTCTGGAGTAGCACGTCATGCATCTGTCTGCACTTTGTGGGCCTCCATATTGGACGCTCATCCACAGCCACATCTGCCCAGCGTCTGTCCTGTGCCTCCTCTTGAAGTATTGAAGTCAAAGCACTCCTGAGTATCTTCTGGTTGTCCTCATTGAAAGAGTCATTGATGACTATCCTCAGTCGCACATGAAAGTTCTCATAGTCTGTCTGCAGCTTGTCCTCCTCTTCTTCTGCCCTGGCCACTTCATTTGAACCGAAGAGACGTTCCTCAGCTTCCACAAGCAGCTGCTGTGCTTTAACCAGACGGTTCTGTTCAAGGTTCCCACTGAAATCCAGGTCCACTGCAGTATGTGAGAAAACAGAAATTTAACCTCTGTTCCTGTTAATTCCCTTCCTTGTGTGTCGTATAGCAGGGGTTTTCTCTTTGATCCCAAGGACCCTCTAATATGACTCCTACTAAAATATATTTGGCTAAAATATATTCTTTTTAAAAAATATTCAATGCAAAATGAAGATAAATGTATAAATGGTAACACAGATAGTTTTTTAAAATATTGCTGGGATTTTAGAACCCAGTTTGAAAACCCTTGTACATTTTGAATACATGAAAAGATGGTCTATTACCTGATGGAGTTTCAGATGATTTTGGATTCTTCTGCCTTTTCATGAAGTCAGGAATTTTCATTCTTTCTGATATTTTGTTTTTGATTGTCTGTTTTTGACTTTCCTCTTCAGGAGAACCAAAGAAATCTGTTGTGCTGTCGTTGGCATCAAGGTCCAAAACTAAAGTGTAAATCAGAAAATGAAAGATAAGAAACTTGACTTATATTCTCTCATTTACAAGCTCTAATTAAAACGTTTGTTAATGGAGTCTTTAATAGACTTCATTTTACCTTTACAAAGAGGCTCTCACTGGCACTCCAACCCTACATAGATGCTGACCGACACGAGAGATGGTGCCACAACAGTGCAATATTGGCAGAATGTTATGATGAATTTTACTATTTTTATAGGTATTTCTGTTTTTTTTTTTTGTTGTTGTTCAGATCCAAGTATACTGTAGAGCTTTTCAATAATATTAACTTCTTTGCTCCTTTGACTTCTGTGTGCCCAGTGCATTAGTTAAAGCTACAAACAGAAAAGGTTATATATAGTGCTAATGATCTGTAAATGAAACTCCAAACTGAGCGTCACTAACTTAGAATTTCCTAAATAAAACATGTAGCAATGCAGACAACAAGATAACAAACCAACAAAAACATGAACAGAATTACCTAATACTGTTTCAGAGGTGGCAGCATCTTCAGGTTTGGCATTCTTTCTATGTTTCATAGGGTTTTTCATTTTAATTTGTTTGGGTATTTTCATTTTGTGGGTTTTTTTCTGGCTTTGTGATTTAGGATCTTCATCAGCTATGTTTTCATCACTTCTGATTTCTTCACTAATTTCAAGGTCGTCTTCTGGAAGCAGAAAGTAAACAACAGTGAATGTACAAATTAAAGGAACACCACTTTTTTTTGAAAATAGGCTCATTTTCCAACTCCCCTAGGGTTAAACAGTTGAGTTTTACCGTTTTCGAATCCATTCAGCCGATCTCCGGGTCTGGCGGTACCACTTTTAGCATAGCTTAGCATAGTTAATTGAATCTGATTAGACCGTTAGCATCTCGCTCAAAAATGACCATAGAGTTTTGATATTTTTCCTATTTAAAACTTGACTCTTCTGTAGTTAAATTGTGTACTAAGACCGACAGAAAATGAAAAGTTGCGATTTTCTAGGCTGATATGGCTAGGAACTATACTCTCATTCAGGAGATCGGCTGAATGGATTCGAAAACGGTAAAACTCAACTGTTTAACTCTAGGGGAGTTGGAAAATGAGCCTATTTTCAAAAAAAGTGGAGTGTTCCTTTAAGACATTAACATTATAAATACCTCAAAGAAATAAATCCTTGTGTCTGAATATTGGCGCGGAAGTGCCACAATGGTGGTTACCCAACTAAAACATTTTTGTTCTAAGAATGTTTTCTAAACATACAGATACATGTCCAGTTTTCTCGATGTTAGTTGAACGTTTTTTTAAGGTTAGTATAATGTTTCTGAAACATCATTTCAGCTCAATGTTTTACTAACAACTATAACATACTTTAGGAACATTGATTTGTAACATGCCAAGAACAATATCACCATGATGGGGATCAGGGTTTGCTTTAGTTGGGCTCCTGACCTGTGACTTTTGTTAACTGACCTCTCATTCAGCAAATGCAAGTGTTTTTTCAGTGAACATTTGTGCATCGCTCAAGAAAGATGAAAAAGCAGATTGACATGTTTTAATGACTATCGAGTGACTGCTTTTTCTGTTGTTTCACGATTATGGGTTCACGATTGTTTAAATGATGATTTTGAAGAATTAATGAACAAAAAAAGGTAATTCAGCCATTATAGAAAGATCATTTGTAGCACTGAGGAGATCTTCCAAAAACGTTATCTGGTGCAAAAGTTGAGATGCATTTAGCATTAAGGCTGGGTATTGACACAATTTTCATGATTCGATTCACATGCTTGAATCGATTCGATTTCAATTATTTTGGATGTAGTATTTCAGTTACAGTGCATGGCATATTTTCTAGAGGAAAAAAATCTCTCATCTAATGCTGTAAACTACACATGGGAGTCAGCTGGTACTACTATAATAATATTGAAGGTTAAATTAACTTATTTATATACAAACACTTAAATTACACTCGATGTTTAGTTTATTACAGTTTAGAATTACATAATCATATTTCTACTCCAATTCATTTTTTTTTTTGATATAAACATTTAAATCACGGTTGTCATAACTGATTTATTCAAACATGCATTAAATATTGAAGAACATTAAAAATTATAATTAATATGTAACGGTGCATATCTATATTTATCAGAATGTTGCTTTCTAGAGTCACTTTTCTAGCTGACTAATGAGTTTATGGTCACTGAATATGTTTTTCTGAGGTAAATGTGACGTTACGTGACATTGTTTACAAGCTGTTTTATTGATGTCTTTCCGAGGTTGAAACACTGAGCGATTACACGAGACATGATATGGATTTCAGTAAGTTGTACTGTATATTTTAACATACCTTCAGATGTTCATGCATGTTTATTTCACTGTAACTGTATTAAAGCGGAAGAAAGGATGATCACATGCTTCTCTTTAACTGAGGAGTTAAAGCGATCTGTCGCGCCACATTAAACAGCGCCAAAACGGTATTTATTTTTTGAATCTCATGATAAGATGGACGTCATTTGAAATCTGAGACTTTGATTCATATCAAAAGTAACAAAGCACAAAGATTATTGCGATTTATTGGATGGGAGGCGCTACATATTCTGCTCATTCATCAGCTGAAAACAGACTAGACTAATCGATTCTTGGGATCGATTCTTTTACGGTTCGTAAAAATGAGAATCGATTAAAATCGAGGAATCGATGTATTTTTTACCCAGCCCTATTTAGCATATATCAACTCTCATACATACCTCAACAATGGTGACAATCAAAAAATATTCAAATCTAAGTAGTAAAAGAATTCAGTTGCATAATTTATTTATGCTGCAATGCACGGTGGGAGACATGAATGATTTTTGTATGCTGGCATGAAGCATGTCACCATAGTTGTGTTTCTTATGCTGATTGTTGATGTCCGTGAGAGTTTAACTAACACCATAGTTATTTACTTCTTGTTCACAAAATGTTTTTTGTTTTTCAGAAAGTCTGATTTTCACAATAGTTCTGATCAGTGATTAGACTTCAGATCAGTGAAAGAGACTTCACAACGACATTAAGTAACAGTCAACATCAACTGATATATTATTCTGTCTCGACTTCCTCTGACGCAGTAAAAATATTTTCTGAACACACAATTAAAGCAGCAGAGAAAATCTAACAAAACAAACAAGAACCAAGAACCCATTTACGGGAAATACTGATAACCATAATGGTGACTTCAAATGTTTGTTCCGCTTAGTTAATGATACCTAATATTTAAAGGTTCAAATAAAGTTTTCTGCCAGCATTATGAGAAAATCATCAAATACTAATGACAATATCTGGTATTTTCACAAACATCGTTTCTAGCACTTGCATAACCTTTACATAAATTACAGAGAAAAATTAGGAACAATAACTTTTGGACAAGATAAAAAACTTTCCCAAGTTCCAATGTTCTTTTAAATGAGCAAACACAACATTATTAATTTGAAGTTAGTTTTCATTCTAAATGTTTTAAGGATGTTCTAAGAATGTTGTTCTAAGAACAGTAATGTATAAATAATGTTTTTGTGCTAACCTTTTGAGAACATTATTGAAGAACGGATAGCACTGAACAAATGTTCTATTAATGTTACTGGAAGAATGTTCGTTCATAACATTCAGAGAACCTTGACAGAAGGTTAGCCTAAGTTATGAAACCTGTTATCTGGGTATCTGTCAAGATGTGCTGCCCACTTTTGCAAATGTAAAATGTTGCGAATTTTATTAATTTATTAATGTTTTGCGATAACAAGCTATTTTGGCTATATTTAAATACAAATTAGCGATTTTTTTGGGCAGTTATACTCTCGCACTGGTTGGCTACACGTAGGGTGACCATGTGGTTATTGCATTGTTGCATGACATAGTTTTGCGGGGAAATGTGATATATATATATATATATATATATATATATATATATATATATATATATATATATATATATATATATATATATACTATGTAAATATTGATTGAGCGTATTTGCCATTACGTTGGATGATAACACGTTTTATAATAGAAAAACATGCATTGATCATTTTAACCGGCATGAACTCAATTTGCCAGGTTCGAGTATTCTCAGCCTCAGACGTCATGCCCATGGACCGTTGGCTGAATGTCTGATGCATATGGCACACTTAATTGGAAACACTTCAGGATTTTCAAAGTCGTCATCTGGTTGGTTGAATTCTACAGGATGTCCGTGAGACAGACGTGTCGCACGTGTGTCCCTCATGCCAAACCCCCTCGCAGAAGAAAAACTCCGTTTACAAATGTGATGATGAGCGCTTACCAGGATCAACTAAACTCTGGATTTTCAAAAGTATGTGAAGTAAACCCCAGTGGTGAACCATTAAAATTTTGAAGCAGTGTTTTGAAATCGCCCATCACTAGATATTGTCATAAAGTCGTTATTTTGTTGGGCTCTTTTGGTGCACAATATTATTCTCATTGCTTCATAACATTAAGGTTGAACTACTGTCACATTAAAAGGTTAGTTCACCCAGAAATTAAAATTCTGTCATTTATTACTCTCCGTCATGTCGTTTCACACCTGTAAGACCTTCTTCAGAACACAAATTAAGATATTTTTGTTGAAATCTGATGGCTCAGTGAGGCCTGCATAGCCAGCAATGACATTTCCGCTCTCAAGATCCATTAATGTACTAAAAACATATTTAAATCAGTTCATGTGAGTACAGTGGTTCAATATTTATATTATAAAGTGACGAGAATATTTCTAGTGCACCAAAAACCAAAATAACGACTTATATAGTGATGGCCGATTTCAAAACACTGCTTCAGGAAGATTCGGAGCGTTATGAATCTTTTGTGTCGACTCATGATTCAGATCGTGTGTCAAACTGCTAAAATCACGTGACTTTGGCGCTCCGAACCGCTGATTCAACACAGAAGATTCATAACGCTCCAAAGCTTCATGAAGCAGTGTTTTGAAATCGGCCATCACTATATAAGCCGTTATTTTGTTTTGTTTTTGGCACTCCAAAAATATTCTCGTCACTTTATAATATTAGTATTGAACCACTGTACTCACATGAACTGATTTAAATATGTTTTTAGTACATTAATGGATCTTGAGAGAGGAAATGTCATTGCTGGCTATGCAGGCCTCACTGAGCCATCGGATTTCAACAAAAATATCATAATTTGTGTTCTGAAGATGAACGAAGGTCTTACGGGTGTGGAACGACATGAGGGTGAGTAATTAATGACAGAATTTTTAATGACTTGTGATGAGGTCCACACTGATTCCTTTTCTCCATTTGTCATCAACAAAAATCAATCCTTTCTACACTGAACTGTATTCCCGCTCTGCGCAAATGGATTTGTAAATGTTTTACTATCTTATTTCTTAATTCTTACTGTGGTATCTTAAGGGGAAAAAATTAATATAATTAAAATAATAATATATAATTAAAATGGACACTGCTTACGTCTTGCGGGACGCTTGACAAAGCTCCCAATTTCGGGACTGGTCACCCTAGCCACACCCTGACGTGATTTTACTTTCGTTCTCATCAACCCATGGCCATGAGCATCAGTACACCTGAAGAGCCTCTCCAAATGTAGAGCTGCATGGGGGAAAAAGTTATCAGAGAGTCTGTACAGCAACTAATTAGTTAATTATTTATAAAGCGAATTTTCCCGGTCGGATATGAACACGCAGTCATGCTCTTTCTGGTTGCCATGGTAATGGTGATGATGTGGAGCACGAGAGAAATAAATTCTTTAAAAAATTCGGATAAATTATTCGGTCTAGTTTGTCATTTCGCGACGTCTGAACATACACACGCCCCTGTCACTTCTGTCGTTTCGTTCGCCACAGTTCAGCAGCGCCACAGACATGATGAGATTGCATGCATTCTTAAATACAGGGCATTAAACTACCCAGACCTCAAGAAAAACTTTAATTCATGTCAACTTGCATTTAAAGTAAAAAGAGAAGATTTCAGAGCAGGATGGTGTGTGTCGTGACGCATGCATGTTATAGATCTGTCTTACCTCTCTTCGCTCTCCCAAACGGCATTATCCAGTACTGTATGGGGCTAAAAGCAGCCCACATGTGTCTGGACTTTCTTTCAGCTGTGTGTCTGTGTCTGTATAGTGTGTGTATGAGCCCCTGACAACTCCTTTTATAGGCTGCTGATGGATAAAACTTACTGCTGCGTCATGTGACGCAAAATCTCCCTTTCTCCCGGAGAAAGACTTCATTTTTGACTCTTTATGTTCCAGTTTACTAAACATTGCATGTATTAATTATGTATGTATGTATGTACATATATATATATATATATATATATATATATATATATATATATATATATATATATATATATAAAAAATCTCTGAATATCCCTGAATATCAATATATTGATATTCAGGGCAGATATCCTGTCAATCAAAGGAGGGCAGGAAAATGCACTGAATTTGAGCTTTGTGTAAAGAAAATGTAAGAAACCAGTTTGATGTTCAATATTAATAGTAATTATATGAACTAATAACATTCAGAAAGTTATGAAATATTAATTTAATCTTCAGAATTTAGTTAGTTAATGTGTGTTCATATTAATTTGAGTAATGTGTTTGTGTTTATAACTGATAGCAGTTACTCTGATACAAGTTGATGGAATGCAGAGGATAAAGTTTTTATTTGCATTTCTTTAAAAATATTATATATATATATATATATATATATATATATATATATATATATATATATATATATATAAATATATATATATATATATATATATATATATTAGTTTAATTTATTTGACTTCAATTAAATAATGAATGCAAACAATAATAATAACCTAATTATTCTTCTGTCATGTTTGATGTACGAGTCACTAACAATGTCATTTACATGTTTTTGTTTTTCTCTCTCTTAATTTAAAATTACATTTTTTTTAATTGCATTGGCTCAATTTTCACAAGCAATTGGAAATTTTTCAAAAATCTTAGAACTAATATCACAACAGAACAGATCATCAAAAGTGCATTTTTTTCAAACATTTCTGCATGTTCTCAATTGTGTTAGTACGGCATACGAAATGACAAAGTATCCTTTTCACGATGCAAAAGAAGTGTTTCGTCTAAACATTTCATTCACAGTAACTGTCTTTCATAATGCTATTACTATCAAACTTTCATTTGCATTTGCTTCCTTATTAGTTTAATATGGTCCTCACAGGGATAGTAAAACCTAGGATTGAAAAATGACCCACATTTGGTTGTTCTATTGTACATAACGTTACAATTACGTCATAAATATATTGAGATTTTGTTCTGCAATCTCATTTAGACATCATTTTTCGACAGCATTAACAATGAAAAACACAATAGCAAACTTTAAATAGCCATGAAGAAGAAGGAGAACCGAATGAGATTAAACTTTCTTTGTTTATGTTTAGCTGTTTGACTGAATCTATAGTTAATTTACTTGTATTTTAGTTTGGGTTATAGAGATACAATGCAATCATTCTTGCAAAATCATTCTATTCGGCTACTCTAGGCTCATTGTCAGCAAAGGCTAGAGAGAGAGCATTTTCTTTGGCTTAAACTGAATCTCTTCTCTGACAGTGGGATTTATTCATAAATATTTACCCATTTGTACAATACAAATAAGTGATAGACAGTTTGTTATTGTAGAAAGGCCAGCTAATAGAGCATGTCAGAACATATAACTGTCTTTATTTTCAGAGCTATGTGTGGAGTCTTCACCCACCATGCATTCCCACAAGACACGTGGTTTCTCTTTTGCTCTATGAATATCTTACGACAAGCTGCTTCCAAATAGGTCAGTCCTGCATTGAATAAGTTATTTCACAGTGATGCTGAACTATAGTCCACAAGAAGAAAATAGCATCTTAATATAGAAAATAACCCTTTTTTCCTCAAGTTTGCATGCTTTAGTGTACAGTCTTAATAGTGTGTTGTTACCTGAATAAGCCACAACTGTTTTATGTTTTGTGATTGACAGTTGTTCATTAGTCTATTGTTTGTCCTGAGCAGTTTTTTTAGGGATGTTTCTGCAATATTTGAACCCTTTCAAGAGCTGTATGTAGATTCTGAACAGGCGATCGGTGTAAACTGTTAATATTTTGTGATCTGGGAGACATGTAAATATCTTATGTAGTGTCTGAAAGGCAATTTTTTTTTTTTTTTTTTTTTACTAAATAAAACTGCCAAAAACATTTGTCCTATAGTTTGCCCCTGTTTTGTGTCATTAGTATTGCCCATAGCCACTGCTGTTTCCTGGAAACCTCGTGGTTTCTCCAGAAATGCTCTCACTGCTGCCTCTACGGGTTCCCCAAGTGATGGGCATTCAAATGTGGAAAACATGTGCCTAGTGTAAAATAATGGGGGATTGTGATTAAGAGATTAATTTTACTTCCAACACAGAATTAGCTAATGATAGCTGAAAACTGTTATTTTGGTAAATATAATAATAATAATAATAAAAACATCCAGACTAGGTATACATTTGATTTTGAATTCGTTATACAACAAAACTGTCATTCATCCTGCATTTGGCAGGATTTATTTCAGGGCAGCTTTGGACTTCATTTAGAAATGTAAATAAAGGAGATGAGAAACAATGGCGAGTTGTTAAATGCAATCTACTTGATCAGTTGGACAGTGACATCTAGTGGATTTAAAGTGTTTGTGTAAACACGAGATCACTAGTTCACCTCAAAACCTGCAATTATAGAGGCAACAAACAGTTAAAGGTGGAGTTGAGTGTTCTGTGCAGTTAGAATAGCAAATTATTGCCACAGTATTTCTGTTTACAGTGACTCATCCACTGCAGAACATGACAATAGCCATGATTATGACTTAAAACTGTGATTTCTGACCCAGTCTATCTATAAAGTATTCTTGTTTAGTGGGTCAGGACAGCTACTGTTTCACATAACAGTTATTCCTCCTTTATGCAAGGCTCTTAAAATGGTGAGCTGAATAAATTCCAAACATACAATTTTATTTTGATTTACTGGTAGGCAATATGCTAAGTATTTTTGTGATTCATGGTTATGATTTATGCTGCCTCAGGTGCTATGGGAAATTTCATATTTCCCACTCCAGAAATCGTGATTAAGGGCATGTTCATGTTGTCAGAATGAGCAGGAATCATGGAAGACACCCGGTTTATTCTTGCCTATTTACTGGGAAAATCTTATTAAAACCAAAACTATATCAGAGAGTACAGAACCCAAGAGGCGACACGCTGACAATTTGTGGGTAACAGACACTAGAGCTGTGTCCGAAACCGCTCACTCGTTCACTCATTCACTATTCCCTATATAGTGTATGGCATTTGAGTGCACTATATCTGCATGGAGTGAACGAAATGAAGTGAGTGAATTCGGACACTGACGTATACACTGTGCGTCGGAGAGCTGGAGCTGTCGCAGAAACGGCTCGACGCGATAAAACAATTTTATCCTACATGTTACTTACATTATAAAATAATGTTAATAACAATAACAATCATAATGACTTTATTTTGTAATCATACATTCCTCCGTGCCAGCTTTGTAGTTTAATTGATTGTATAATTGGTTTGTCATGCTTAATATGGGTTCATAATCATTAAATACTATAAAATACTGTAAACAAAAAATAAACACATTAACAAGTGTACATTATTTCATGCATTTATTCTTTTTAATAAAGTTTTTTTAGTTTGTTATAAACTCTCACGCTCACAGATGAGGTGGTGTTTGAGCGCCCTCAGGCGACCGTTATGATTTGAATACGCTACTGATGATTAACGACAGTCCTCTCCGCATTGGATTTTGGGAAATAGTGCTTCAGCGAGTGTACATCGAATGTACACTCGAAATCAGAGAGAATTGTGGGTAAAAAGTAGTGAACGAATGTAGGGAATTAAGTCACTCACTTAGAATTCGGACACCACTACAAAATGGCCGACACCCGATATAGTGGACTATATAGTGGATAGGGAGCGGTTTCGGACACAGCTTAGATGGCGCTCCGGTAACGCAGCCGCCATTATGGGGTGAAAATACTAATCCATCTGAGGTAACGTTGTTAGTCTATTGAGTATTTCCATTTTATGCAACTTTACACATTTATTAATAGTAAATTAATAATTAATATATTTAAGAGCATCATGTTTGCAGCAAACAATATATTTCAGAGTGGAGTAATATAGTTCTGAATTTAAATATATATTGTACGTTTTAATGGATCACGCTACAAACATAATGATCTTATAATACATGATGCATTTCTGTGTCCGTTATCGCATAATTCACACTTTTGGACACTTTTGCTTTAACTAACATTAGACAACACTGCAAAATCAAGCTGTTATATTCATATATTTATTGTCCAGCATTCCCAATTTTTCTGATGCATGTTCCTTAATTTAATTAATTCAGTGTTTATAATGCTAATACTTGCACTTCAAAAAATGTTAACCCAAACTGACTGGGTTTCTAGAAAGCAAAGGTTTTGTGAAAAAAGTGGAAGACTTAAACACAAAGTCTGTAAAATAAACTGTAAAAAGGATTTGATGATCACTAGTTTTATTCTGTGTTGTCATCATTCAGGTTGGATTTTAGCTTTAATGTAAAAATTTTTTTTTAACAAAGCAGCTGATATTGCCACAGAAACTAGTGGACTGCGACTCGCTTTCACCCCAGAATGGCGGAAACGCAGGGCTGCTGCTGGGCGCCGGTGTTGCACTGGAACCTTCTATTGAGTGTCGCTTCGTGTTAGTGTGTATTCTTTGGTTAGGGTGTGGTTGAAACTTCTAACTCAACCCATTATGTCCAAATAGGGGGGAGCTGGACTTCACGATCCACCCTCTCTGCTGTCATGAGTTGGGTAGCCTATAACGCGTTACATAGTTACATACTTTTCCTAATAACGCAGTAATGTAACGCATTACATTTAACATTTATGTAATTTGATTACAGTTACTGATGTCAATAAAATTACGTTTCTTGCGTTACAAGAAGAAGAAAAAAAAAAGTAAAGTGCATTTCTAAAGAAATCACGTTTGGCGCGGTTGCGTCATTGAATCACTGGAGAACGCGTGGAGGAGGATAGGCTACCTGCTCCCAAGATGAGCGCGGTCCAACCTCCTAAACAAGCTAGATTGGATTTTTAGGCGATTTGTTCAGGATCGAAGGTAACTTCTGAACAATACTGTTTTCAAATATTATTATAAATGTTTTCAGCAGTTTTTTCCTGTCTTTAATGCAGTTATACAAACATAAACACAGTTAATCTACCATGCTACACACAGCAAGGAATGTTTAAGCTGTGTCCGAAACCGCACACTCGTTCTCATTCTCTAATCCCTATATAGTGTATGACATTTGAGTGCACTATATCTGCAAAGAGTGAACGAAATGAAGAGTAAATTCGGAGGCTGATGTAGCCTATAACTGTGCGTCGGAGAGCTGGACGGCTCAACACGTGATAAAACTAGGCCTGCTTTTATCCTACTTGTTATTTTATAAAATAAAATTAATAATGCTCTTAATGACTTTATTTTGTAATCATACATACCTGCCAGCTTTGTAGTTTAATAGATTGAGTGGTTTGTCATGCTTAATATGTGTTCATAATCATTTAATACTATAAAAAAACTGCAAACAAAAATAAACATTAACAAGTGTACAATATTTCATATATTTATTAGTTTATATTTCATATATTTGTGTTACTTTTATTATGTTAGAATCTCACACTCACAGATGACGTGGTCCTTGAGCGCCCTCAGGCGACTGTTGATTGCATTTGAAATGAATAAGCTACCTATAGATGATTAACGAATATTTTTAAGCCAAGTTGCTGTTTTCATACTTCTGTAATATTTTTCAGTCAATATTAAATTACAGAAAGAACTATGAGTTTCAGTTTGTTGCGTATTTTTGTAGGTTTCAAAGTAACTTGAATGTAAAGTAATTAGTAATCTGATTACTTTGTACATGCAGTAATCAGTAATGTAATCAAATTACAATTTTAATGTAGTAATTTGTAGTGGATTACTTTTTTTGAGTAACTTACCCAACACTGTCAGCAGCCCCTATGGCAAGCCGTTTTGACTTTTACTCACATCTCAGGATATGAATTCTTGATATCGACAATTCAGTTGTTGATATCAGGGATTACATTTCCACTAGTAACAATGTTAATTTGAATTTCCATTAGTAAAAACTATAATTCTTGATATCTGTAACTGTATTTTCACTAGTGAAATGTCACCATAGGCTGCCATTCAAATTCAATTGTTGATATCAAGAATTGATTTCTTACTAGTTGAAATTCCAATTTCACATATCAGAAATACATTTCTTACTAGTAAAAATCATAATTTTTGATATCATTAATTACATTGCTACTAGTAAAATGCGAATTTTTGATATCAGTAATTCAATTGTCACTAGTTGAAATGTCAGTTCTTGATATCAGCAATTGAATTAAAAATGTTCATTTTTGATATCTGAAAATGTATTTCTGATATCAATATAATTTCAGATATCTAAAATGGCTTCCTTACTAGTAACAATCACATTCATGATATCAGAAACTAACATTGCCACTAGTGAAAATCAAATTGTGGATATCAAAAATTAACATTACCAATTCATTTTTTGAAATCAATAACTGACATTTCAACTAGTGACTGACAACTGAATTATTGATATCAAAAATTATGATTTTTACTAGTAAGAATTGTATTTCTGATGTGTGAAATTGGAATTTCAACTAGTAAGAAATCAATTATTGATATCAACAATTCATGACATTTCACTAGTGAAAATACAATTACAGATATCAAGAATTATAGTTTTTACTAATGGAAATGTAATTCTTGATATCAAAAATTAGCATTTAAACTAGTGAAAACTTAATTGTTGATATCAAAAATTAACTTTGTTACTAGAGGAAATGTAGTTCCTGATATCAAGAATTAGCAGTTTAACTAGTGAAAATTGAATTGTTGATCTCAAGAATTCATATCCTGAGAATGAATAAAAGTCAAAACGGCTTGCTATAAGCCTCTCTGTTGTGATTATAAGACTTTATAGGCTACTTCTTAGCTTTATACTTTCACATTTGAGATTTTGTGTTATAGCACTGCTAATTGATGGCTGACAGTTGTTTCATCATTTGTAAGCAAGGGAGAAATAATGTACAGTTGTTACTGAATTATATTTTTTGTCAGTTAGACAGCGACATCTAGTGGTCACACAAAACGTGTATTTATTTTATTTTGGCCTACCACATGAGGTCACTGTTCACTTTAAAACATCAGATGAACATGTAATTATGATCAAATAAAGCCACAGAAAGGTTTTATGAACTGTGTTGAAGTGCTTTAATAAAACAACAAATAATGTCAAAGCATTTTTCTGTATTTGTCACTTAAATGCTATATAGTTTACACTATTGCACAGATTTCAAATGCTCTGCCTTTGTCGTATGTCTGAAAGACTGTTTTTATTAAATGTAAGCCTATGTTAAATTGTTCCCTTTCAGACGTCATTGAATCGGGGCACCTGGGGAGTCCGTCATGAGCAAACATGACACGTGCATTTCACCTCCATGTGGATCGGCCAGCTTACAGTCATCCTCAGACCCCGTCCACAACCGATGACGAATGGTTTTGGCGCGCTTGAAGGCTGCTGCACATGTTAGCTAGCGGGGGCTAATCTGCATTTGTTCTCATCATCTGCTCGCTCGCGTTCAGCAGCAAACACGCCAACAACAGTTATTGTCTTACAGAATCAAACAGTGATATTTAAGGGCACCTGCTGCCACAACATCAGTGGGCGCTTGATGAATAAAATTAATGAGTAATTCACAAGATGCTGATCTAGTCATTTTCAACAGAGTTACTGTTTTGTCCACACTTGTGTAAAAGACATACACCTAGAGTAGCCTTCTTATTACAGAAATAATAGGCTGCTTTAAAAGAATATAGGATACTTAACTCAATGTAATGTTTCCAGACACTTAATGCCTGTTGCAATTTAATCAAAATTAACTATAAATGCAATTAGCTGAATTTTAGAGTGATTTTTTTACTCACTTATAGGACTTAAGTACATCTTTATATGTGATTTCATAATTATATTGTCTTTTAAATAAAGTGTATTGCCGAGAGTTATAAACTAAAATATAAATGACAAATTATGACTTTTTATTTCAGTTTTGACTTTTGTCATAATTTGACTTTTTTTTGCCATACTTAAGACGTTTTATCTCACAATCATTATTTTTTATGTCATAATTACGATTTATTTGTGCCAGGATTATGATTTACCAAAGCATTTTTCTCCTTATGTGATAGAAATGGTCACATGTTGGGTTCCAAAAAAGTTGCTTTCTTACCAAAGGAGATATATGAGTGAAGTGACTAACAATAAATTTCCCAAATGCAGGCACTTACCAAGATGGGTAACACTGAAAACACATGAAATAGCAGATCGAATTTCCCCAGAAAAATTCTATAACAATTGACTATATGCACGGAGCGTTCTTTAGAACTTCCGCATTAATATAAGCCAGCTCGAAAACTTCCGGTGAGATGTCATCTGCTGGTGTGTTGAGCATAAGTAGTGTAATACTTAGTTTATTATCAGATTATAGTCACTTAAATAGACAGGCATAGCATTAATTTAGTTATTCAAACGTAACACGCATAAAAAATAAATAAAGACATACCTCAGTGTTCCTCGGCTAAATTCAGTTCGACTATCAGTTTTCACACTTCTATGTGAAAAAAAGCTTCAAAAATTAAATATTTATTGTGCACTTTAGTTAGATTCATTGAATAAAATGTGTGTTTTTATAAGTGTGCTGAAATCATTGATCTTGTGCTGCATTAAGCTGCTGTGATTACAAGGTAAAAGTGCAGTACTCACTTTCTGTTTAATTAATTCACTTTAAAAGTTATTGTTTTTCTTAAGATTTTGTAAGTATTTCATACTTCACATTGACAAAATGTATTTGTAAACCTAGTTATTTTATAATATTTAATATTTAGTCGAAAAACGATTAGAGGAAATGGCTCACAAATGCGCAAATACATGCTACTTTGCCGCCACCTGCTGGTTAAAGTGGTAATATTGTCTTTTTTTATTTTTAAATAAGTGTTTTCTATCAAATTATGAATTTATTACATTTTTAAACGATCGGTTTTACAATGGGGACAATCTCAGAAGGATGAACGAGTAATGTTTGTGGTCACCACATTAAAAATAACATTTGAAGTGCTGAGAAAAAAAATGTGTGTGTCTCTAATTACAGACACGGCGTTTTTAAACGGTCTGAATAGCTTTGTCTTTATTGCAATCAATACAACTGGTTTATTGGCAAATTAGATAAATGTGATAACTGCATTAAAATATGAATACAACATTAACGATTTACGATCAATTTAACGATCAACCAGGAAGTAACCGTGCATATAGTCCATTATATTGATAATCTCATGCTTTCATCTTGTGAAGAAATTTGTCCAATTAATCCAAAGTTTAGAAAGCTTAATTTTGCACATCTATGATCATAAAATCCTTATGCAAAATTAAGCTTTCTGAACTTTGGATTAATTGGACTCTTCCTCTTATCATGGTGGCCACCATGTAGATATCGCTTAAAGTTCCCCATAATAATTTTATCCCTTATAACTCATCTTTGATCATCAAAATGTGAATGTTCATGCCTTAAAATAGCTTGAATGTAACTCTACACCCATTGCTTCATTATTTATACACGGATCTATGAATATGCTAATTAGCTCCACCTCCACTCAGGCGATCCACTCGGTCAACTTACTGATGTAAATGCTGCACAATGGTATCACTTTTTACAATGTCGGACACATAACAGTAATTAAAATGATTAGTCTTCTGCTTGACTACATTATCAAACAGTTAATAATGTGCTGCTAATGTTACATAAACCATGTTCCCGTTCAAGAGTCAGCTGTTTTCTAAAAATCAGTATCCTCAGAAAGATTTGAACACCTCAGAACGTCAGTGGAGAAAGAATAAATTCATTTGGCATTTCTCCAACTTTTTCTTTTGTGTTTTGCTGCATTCATACACATAGATATCAGTAACTAACACCTCTGTTCTTTATTTATTTATGTTTGTTGTTGTTGTTGTTGTTGTTGAAATAGATTTTTTTTGTAACATTATAAATGACTTTATTGTCACGTTCAATCAATTTAATGAATCCTTGCTGAAAAAATTATACTGACCCCAAACTTTTGAACAGTAGGCTAGTACATTTCTTTTTTCTTTTTTCTTTTTTTTTAGGGCACTTAAAAGCATGAAATGGATGGAAATTCCCGAATGAATGGAAGGGAATGCTAATTGATATCCAGGTGCAGCATTATAGACCTCCTTTCTAGTCTGTGAGTCTTTCGGGACTTTTGGATGCATTCAGGTCACTCTCTGTCTCATTAGCTGTTATTGCCCCATGGATTTTGTCTCTCTGCAGATCGCTCCACTCTTCCAAGAGAGCCCAGGAGTCTGTCGTTAGAAATCCTGTGACTCAATAAGAATAATAATCACCTTGCTAACCAGAGGGCAATTCCTAATCAGGCTCCCCGAGGCTCATCTGCATGTAATGTAAATGTGCTCATTATCGCTCCTCAGTCACCTCCAGTCATTCCCTCAGCCCAAATGCCACAACAATATTAGGCAAGCAAAGTTTTTTCTCAGGATCCTTTTTAAACTAATTTAGTTTTTAACATGTGCTGTACTTACTTGTGATCATAAACTCTATCATATGATCCTAAACTCTAATCTTGTAATAATATAATGTCACGAGTTAATGGACTGGTGCTTCTTAACTGAACCAACAAATGATCATTCGAAAAAAAAAATGAAAAGAAAGAGAAAATGAGAGAAATTCACAGCAATCACATCAGGCTTCCCTATGCAATCATTGTGATGGAAGAAAAAGGAAAGTCCGATACAGGTTATTTAAGAAATTGAGGTCACTGCGACTTCTCAGTAATTCCATGTAAAGGAAATTAAAGTTAACAGGAAGCGACCCCTATGGAAATGAACTACTCGCTATCTTGATTATTTGAATGAACATCAAGATCTATTATCATTTAGAGGAACATTATTCAGGGACTCTTGGCCTCTGACATGTTGTAATTGCTAATGACATGAAATGCTTTAGGTAAAAGAAGAAAGAGTCATCTTTCTGACAGAAAAACTATATTTTATATATATGCCAATGCAATAAGTGGTAATTTCTGAGAAGGGACAAAGAGGCAGAAGATGAGAGGTCAACTTGCCTTGTCTTGTCTGTCTGTCTGTCTATCTATCCATCTATCCATCCATCCATCCATCCATCCATCGGCAGAAATGCTCTTAACGGGAGTTTTATGTTGTTTTTCCATGTTGACAGGGTGAGGTTGTGGAGCATTTGTGTTGTGTGGTAGTTTTGTTATATGGTGGTTTAGATTAACCTTTATTTGCTTTGTAAAATTAGTTATCTTGTGCTTCTGTAATGTACATCTTCCTCAAAAACATCTTTCGAAGAAACAATTTGTGTTGAAGTTGAGTTTAATACCAACAGTGTTGGGGGAAGTTACTTTTAAAAGTAATGCATTACAATATTGCACTACTCCCTAAAAAAGTAACTAAAACTGCACTACTTAGTTACTTTTTATGGAAAGTAATGCATTATATTACTTTTGCGTTACTTTTTCTCACTTGAGTTGGGCTTGTTTGTTTTTTTAATAGCAAAAAGAAAATAAAAGTTGTATTTTTGGCAAATAGGCCCTTCACACCAAGGGCCCTATCATACACCCGGCGTAATGCGGCGCCAGGCGAGGCGCTAGTTTCAGCCCGACACAGTAATCATTTTCACATCCAGCGCCACATTGTTTAAATAGCAAATGCATTTGTGCCCACTTGTGTGCCCATGGGTGTGCTGGTCTGAAAACGAGGTGTGTTCAGTTGCATTGTTGGCGTGTTGCTATTTATAGGAACTGAAGCATGCTCTAAAGTCAATAATTTTATTTTTATTCAAAGAGCGCATTAGTAACATGCGCCGCGGATGCACAACGCACGTACACTATGCTTATTACACACACAGGGATGATTTTACAAATAAAAGGATTACAATATAAAGGATTATTATTGTGTGCATAAAGATAAAAATGCTTTGGTTTGTAATAAATAGTTTGTAAATTTCGCCATGTAAATAGTGAATCCACCATGGCGCGAGCGCAACTGGCTTTTAAAGGGAATGGGAGATGAGACTCTGATTGGTTTATTGCACATTATGCCCAAAACACACCCATTACCCAGGTGAAAAAAAAGTACATTTCTATAATGTACTTAAAGTGCTCTATGTTCGTGCCCTAACTTTGTACACTGAAAAAAGTGAAACTACTGTGTTGTTCATTTAAAGTGCATTTTTACATTGGACTAAGTGAAAATCATGGTTTCTGGTTTAAACCTGTTTTTTTCAGTTTGCCTTAAAGCAAATAACGAAGCCCCTAGAAAAAATTAAAAACAACAATTTGACTTAAGTAGTATTTTTACTTTAAACCAGATGTTTTCATGTCACGTGACCACATGACGTCACATCATCTAACTGCTCGCGCCACCAGCCAGCATTTTGCCATCCGCCATTATCGCTTCGAGTCTGAAGACGGTCCGTTGCCCAGGAAATCTTTTTAGACAAGGTAAGCATTCGAAAATGTGTTATTTTAACGAAAATAAGTGTTTTTCATTCACATTTATGGTTAGTGGCAGGATGGACAATTAGGTTATTTCTTTACAGACAACTGTGTTTGTGCACATGTTAGCTAAAGCTAGCCAAACCAAACCATGCTATCGCAATACGCATGTTGCCTCAGTGTGACAAATACAAGGTTAATTTAATTTTTATTTCACTGTGATGTGAGGAAAATATAATTGTAATTTAGTGTGATAAGGCTCGTTTGTCTCTAACAAAGTTAGTGCTCGAATAAACTACAACAGCTTTCTCACATACACTGCAGCCGTCAAATAATCTAACGTTGGTTAAACATTGACCGCGGGAGCTGTAACGTTATATGAGACGTTAATTGTAATGTCGGAATCAGTTAATGTTCGTTTGAGCCTATTTGTGTATAGAGTCGGTAATTGTTTTTTTTTTTTTTTAAAAGGAAAACAATTATTCGGATTTCACATAGGCAAACGGCTGAAGCGGTGCCAGTTGTTGGAGGTGCGTTTCCCAAAAACATTGTTACATCGTCCAACTAACATCGCAAGTTCTGTCGTTACTAACTTAGTTAAATGATTCTGTGTTTCCCGAAACCATAGTTCAAACGAACATTCACAAAAAGCATCGCAAACTTGTGTGGTTGGAACGACAGCTTTCTTGTTTTTTACGACATATGGACTTAATCATTATCTTGAGCAAAATAAGCAAGCTCTCATTAAGTACAATGTATATCTTTTATTTTGAATATATACAAATGTCATTTACATATTTTAGTTTGTCAAGAGATTTTAAGCACCGTTTTTGAAGAGTGCGCATGTGTGTACGTGCTCTTTACGCAAGTAACGTTAAGAGATTAAATCTGGAAAGCAAAATGACTAAGAAAAATGAAAGTTATTAATAAAACTTACTGAATTAGAAAATGAGTTCTGATTGACAAGGAAGAATTCATATTCCATTGTTTCTCCTGTCAGCATAATGCAGTTTAGTACAATATCACTACAAAAGTAGGGACTAATTAATAATTACAGTCTAGTGATTATGGATAGTGCTAATTGCCCCAACAAAAAACTAAGATGTGAAATCTCAACTTTTCCTTTGTTTTACAGGTTGGATTTTGTTCCCTGGAAATTCCAGAATTTTGCCCTAATTGCTGAATTTGGTGAGTACCAATGTAAACATCTGTGAACATTATTTTTATGTTGTAAATAGGAATCACTAACACTAGAGAATAGCTTTTAAATGACCACAGAGTAGTGTCGTCACGGTACAAAAATTCCAGTAGTCGGTACCGATACCATGAAAATTTTATGGTTCTCGGTACCAATTTCGGTACCACAGTAAAATTTATTGGAACTATTTTACTATTTTATATAGCCTATTTTAAAAACATTAAATATGATTTGGATTGTGTGTGTATATAGGCTACCTCAATTAAATAAATTTTGAAATATAAAAATAAATAAATAAATAATTAAATGCTCAAACATCCATTGTGTACTGTTGAAAAAAACAGCATATGCTGGTAAGGTAGGTTTTAAAGCTGTATGCTGGTCAAACGCTGGTCCTAAACTGGTCTTGCTGGTCCATACTAGTCCTAAGCTGGTCCTGGACCAGCATAAACCAGCTCAAACCACCATACCAGCTTCAAAACCTACTTTACCAGCATATGCTCGTTTTTTCAACAGGGGTAAAAGACGAATTTGTGAATATGAATTTAAATTTGTTTAAAATAAACACATTAACAACTCTATTTTGACAATTCTGGTTAAAAAAAAACTGCTAAGACAGCATAAGGCCTTATCAATTTGACTTAAACAAATATTCAGAATTTACTAAATAATATTGACTGTGAAATTTCTTTTCTTTTTTTAACCAGAATTGTCAAAAGACAGTGTTGTTAATCATTTAATTTGTGAATATGAATTTAATGTAAGTTATGACCAATTTTGTACTGCAACTAATATTATTGTTTTCTTGTTTTGACTAGATCCTTTTGGATGGGCAGACATGGCAGTCAAAAGGCCAGCCAAGTTGCGTGTTATTCTGAATCCTGATGACACCAGGAAGCTAGTTTTGCCTGGTGGAATTCCAGAGTCAATGGAGCAGCTTATGGATGAAGTTAGGAAAGTGTGTGGGTTAAATGGCAATTTCAGACTGCAGTACCAAGACAGAGATTTTGGAGATGCACTAGTGAACTTGACATCTACTGTGGAACTTGAGGATTTGACAACTGTCAAGGTCATCCCAATATTTGATGTTAGATGTTTTATTGTGCTTTATTGTGTGTAGTCTAAGTGTGAAGCTCTAAATATTGGAGAAATTTGGATACAGGATGTTTTATTGTGTTAGATCTTGTATTCAAAAACCTTTTTAAAACCATTTTATTTTAATGTTTTTTCCATCTATTGTTGATAAAGGCTAGTCTAACTGGCAGCAAAAGTCATTTGGCTTTATTTATTTTTATTTTTGTATGTTTTTATTATTTTTTATTTTTTGACTGAGAAACTGATGCATATTTTAAAGACATCACAATAAACAGGTCTATTGAAGAGAATAATCATGTCTTTATTTAAGTAACATTTTGTCTTGTGACTAAAGAGAATAAATTGATTTAGGTGTTATTAAAAATCTAGTTTGTACTGAATCAGAAATTTAACTTGAGTAAACTTAATAAAATTCCTTGTAACAAAATTACAGCAATTTTTTTAGTTTAGTCCAAAGTAAAAATTATACTTGGATGTTACGGTAAAAAGTAAGTTTTTCCAAAGTAAACATTTTAAGCTGTACTAAAGTAAAAATAATGATTTGGTCTCCATAAAAACCAATATTTTAACTTTGTTTCAATGTATTTTTTTTACCTTGGGCTGAAGAACTATTTTGATTGATATTAAAATAAAATTTAAAGTTTTAACCAAATTAAAAATATAGTTTGAGAAAAACTAATAAATTTAGCTGTAACAAATTACAGCAATTTTTTTAAGTTGGTCCAAAGTATCATTTTTTTCAGTGTACTTAATATACAAAAAAATCTTCTTTAGTACTTCTTAAGATGATCTTAAGGACATCTAAGTGTGCTCAACTGCTATTTTGAGGCAGCATGAAATATGAACTAAAATGTGCTTTTAATATACTATCTCTGTATTTAAAAAATGTATTTAGATACTGTATACATTTTGAACCCATACTCTACTACAAGTGGTATCTAAATAAATTTTTTAAATACAGAGATAGTATATTAAAAGCACATTATTTCATGCTGTCTCAAAATAGCACAGTTGAGCATAATTTTAGATGTTCTTAAGAAGTACTAAAGAAGAATTTTTAGTATATTAAGTACAAAATTAGTGTGCAGAAATAGAGCATTTTAAGAACATTATAGAAGTGTACTTTTTTCCACCTGGGTACTCATTAAGAGAATAGGGAAACCCCTTTTAGACCATGCGCCGGGTACGCGACCATTTTTCCCGCCGTTAAACTAGCAAAAGTGTGCACTTTCGCTGTGCGCTTAGATTGTTAAAATAGGGTCCCAAAAGTGAAATTTCAGCCTCAGGCTGAAAGAAATGCAATTCACGGCTGTACAGTAGAGGGCGCAGCTCAAACAAATCTTTCAGCTGTACTGCCGTTCTGGAATACAGAAGAATAGGATGCAGCAGAAGTAAATGAGTAAATGTATGTTAAAGGTCCCGTTTTTCATGTTTTTTTGAAGCTTTGATTGTGTTTATAGTGTGCAATATAACATGTGTTCATGTTTCGCATGTAAAAAAACACAGTATTTTTCACATAATTTACTGTGAAAAAACGGGCTGATGACTTCCTTGTTCTATGAAGTCCCTCCTTCAGAAATACGTAACGAGTTCTGATTGTGCCAGCGGTTCCTGTGTTGTGATTCGACAGCAGCTTAGCGCACCCAGAGCCATAGAAAGCGCACCTTGCCCGGAAAGGTCACGCCTCTTACCATAACGTGTGCCGCACATAGTTTTACATGTGGATTATTGTGGTGTTGTGCCGAATGAACACAAAAGACAATAATTCCCGAGAGACTGAACTCTTTAATCTCCACAAGCAGCGACAGAAAATGTACAACGTTAGCACTCACTCAGAAGAGAACCTCATACGGAAAACAGCCATATACATAAACATAGTCCCCTCTTGTGGCCATTATGTGCACTGCAGTCCAACATAAACTATTTCAGTAAGGATACCACAATTATAATTTCCGGGAACCGAGTTAAACATAAATTGTAACCATTGATCTCTAAGTACAGCGTCCCTGGGAAGGCCAAACAAAGGTGATTGGACTGTGGGATGAAAATAACAGCTTTTCGACGACAAACACACTCTACAAACGCAACTCTTGCTCTTCTCCGTGGGAGTGCGACAAGACCACGCCCCCTTTTTTGTGTATTCCTGTGGGCGGAGGTTAGTCTGTTTTAGTGACGTCTAAAGAAGGAAGTAGAGGGATGTAGTCCAAACTGGCCGTTCGATGTAGGCGACTTCTGTTAAATAAGATATCTCGCTTGGCATTGAACTTTGAGCTTTAAAATTTTACAGATTTTATTTATACTCTAACAACAACATTACACACTAACTAAAGTTTGAAACATGGGATCACGAAGAACGGGACCTTTAACATTTAGTCTAGAACTACAATAACCATCATGTTCGCACTTACTCACGTTTTCTCTCAACATGGGAGACAGAAGAGCTGTCAATCATTAAATGTGAAAACAAAGTAACTTGAGTTAACAGATTATTTTGTAGTAAATTGAAAAGTAATGCGTTAGTTACTTGAAAAACTAATCTGATTACACTCTTAGCCCAGATTTTATATTAACTTAAAAATATAAATACAATATACTTAAAATATTTAAGTTTGGTTGCTTTACTTATAAAATATAAGTATATTCTACTAATTTGTGGGTGTATTTGAATGTGTTAATAAATGTATGTTAAATGCACTTAAATTATGAATTTTTTTTCCTGGCCACGCCTCCTACACACTGGTTTGCGGCAGGTAATGACGCCATTTTGTCCTGGTGTGTGTGAATTCAAGGAGCTGTTGATGAGCAGTTGGAACATTTGTTTTGGCCGTTCTACAGACATTTTTTCCAAACATTTACCTTTTTATACTGTAGTTTTTCACCAAATGAGAAACTCTCAATTTTTAAGTTACCACCATTGAGATCTTGGTTTGTTTTAGTTGAGCTCTTGACCCTTGACTTTTTAATATTAAATTTTGTTTGGGCAGTTCTAACTGCATTAAAACTAACCAGACAAGTGAAGCTATAAGATGATCAGGTGGTGTTGATTATGTTTTCACATAATCATTATTTAAATCACTGAACTCATTTAGAGCTCAATCTCTGATAAGCAACATATTCTGATTAACAGATCAACTCTGAACATTTGAAAACAAGCTACTAAAAAGTCACAGAAAAACAGCAAAACTTAAATAGTGAGAATAAAGAAAATTACTAAAACAATTCAGCTCATAATTTATTCATGCAGCAATGCATGATGGGAGGCCTGGATGCATTTTGATTGGTGGCAAGTTAACTTGCTTAGTACATTAAACTTAAATATACTATGTATAATAACTACAAAGTAATTAATATTACAAAACATTTTAAGTTAAATGAACTCAAATTATTAAGTTAACATTACTTAAAACTTTTAAGGCAACGAGTTACCTCGGTTTTTTTAAGTAGATTCTACTTATCCGGGTTTACAGTGTACGCAACTAGCGTTACTTGTAATGCGTTACCCCCAACACTGAATATCACCCACACATTATTTCCATGAAATCATAATGCTTTTGGCAGTTTCCTCATTTGTATATCATACCTCTGATATAAAAACAAAGCTTTTGTGCCTCACTCTAATGTGGGGGAATAAAATAGCAGCATTAACATAATCAGCATTGCACATGTGATATGAATTTAATCAGCTGCGGTCAAGAGATATGAATGCGTAATATTGTTCATGTGAGGTCTCGTTAATAGGTGGAGCATTGCTGAACCCAGTCTTTGCTTTGAACGATAGCAGGGCAAGGTGGTAGTGTGTGTGTGTGTGTGTGTGTGTGTGTGTGTGTGGGAACAGAATAGAAGTCTAGCTGACAAGGTTAAATTTAGCGGCTGATTAGACTGTATGAATTTTAATCTGCCTCTGACAAAGGCTCAACAGCACCCTCTGCTCACCAAATCTCATTCTTCCTCATCCTGTCCTTCTCCCCCTCTCATCCCCTCTCTCTCACTACATCTATCTCTCTCGCTCCTCTTCACTAACCCGGCTCCTCTTTCTCCTGGTCTCTCTCTATCTGTCTGTACATATGTGCCTGGGGTTATAATGATAAGAGGGGATAGAGCTGATTTGAATGTGACTCAGGTGGGGGACTCGGCTCTCTCCATCTCTCTCTTCCTTGATGAGATTGTAATGGATGAGGATGATTGTGAATGCATATTCATCGACCATAGACAGCAGCTCAGAAGCGTGACCCAGAGTTTGCGATGAGTTTATTTTCCTCCCCAGTTAACAGGTGGGCTCCTCTGGAAGCTCATGTTGAATCACTGCACACCTCCACAAGATTTAAGTTGTCACCTACAAGATTTAAACTGTCACAAATCGTTTCGCTGGCAGCGAGAAGGACATCCGTGGGTTTTGGGTATCCTCCTCTGCACCATGTTACATCACGGAGGATAAATACTAATTAATTAAATCTGAGAACACCGTGGAAATGAAAGGTGAAGTGTTTAATTTGTGAGTTACTAACGACAGCGGTGTATTGGTGACTGAAGTTGTGGGCGTACTGGGACACATCTGTAGTAAAAGGTTTTCTATTTCATCGCATGAAATTGAAGTATTCATTGACTAAAATGTCTTGAAGGGATCTGTAGAAATCTTTAAAAATGCACACTCTAAAAAAATGCTGGGTTAAAAACAACACAAGTCGTGTTGAGAACAGACAAACCCAGCGACTGGGATGTTTTAACCCAGCGGTTGGGTTAAATGTTTGCCCAACATGCTGGGTAGTTTTATTTGACTCAACTATAGTTTAAAAATGACTATATGACAGGCTTAAAATGAACCCAAAATATGTTGGAAAATAAAAATCAGACTCATAATTACTAGAGGCAATAATAATAAACAAAAGGTGAACATTTATTAATAAGCAATTTAATAAATGTTTATTGTTTATTATTTATTAAACTTATTAATAAATGTTAATTTATTAAACATTAATAAATGTTAATTTCCAACATACTTTGGGTTCATTTTAAGTAAGCAGTACCGTCATTTTTATACAATAGTTGAGTTAAATCAAACTGCCCAGCAGGTTGGACAAACATTTAACCCAACCGCTGGGTTTGTCCATTTTCAACCCAACTTGGGTTGTTTTTAACCCAGCATTTTTTAGAGTGTAGAAAATGTTACTATAATTGAATATAATCAATTATTATATTATAATTCAAATATTATATTATAATACAGTGTTGTAATAAAAGCAAATTATTTTAAGTTAAAACTATATACATAGTCCAATAGGTTGTTGTGTATTTACACTCTAAAAAATGCTGGGTTAAAAACAATCCAAGTTGGGTTAAATATGGACAAACCCAGCAGGTTGGGTTAAAGGGCACGTATTATGCCCTCTTTCACAAGATGTAACATAATTCTCTGGTCTGGTAAAATTCCAGCTTAAAATACCCCACAAATTTCACCTCTTTGGGAGTGAGCAAAAACATGCCTTTTTCGATATTACTATATTGCTGACTAAAAAAATAAATCCAAAATTGGTTGAAAAAGATGGCTGGGTGAAAACAACCCAATCCCTGGGTTTGTCCATATTTAACCCAGCATTTTTTAGAGTGTACAGATAATTGGTCTATACTTTTCTTTTTTTAATCCACAACCCACAAAATCCTTAGGCAAAATAGGTGGAAATATTTGTGCATGCATTCAATTAAACTAGTGGCAATGTATGGAATTGCAAAAATAATGATTATTCCCAATCTGGTTTCTCAAACACTCCCTCCAGCAGTAGATGTGCCATTTTTGGATAAATGTGTCTGTCTGCTCTCTCAGGCTGACTGGTTGCTGAATATGGCCATCATAGATGATGCCTGCACAGCCACTAATTGAGGCCAGTCTATCTATTCAGTCCATTTCATGGGTCAGACACCCAGGATGAAATTGTGTGAGGAGACAGACATCCTGAGAGAAGGGACTGAATATTTAACCATGACCAGCCATTCATCCACATGGGGCTCCTCTCACTGAACTACTGATTTAAAGAAATTGACAATGGCATGAATGGAGAATGATCTAAAGAGCATTTTAAGTTTCAGTGGAAGCAAGAACGTCTGTACAAACCCTTAAAAAATGTTTTAAAAGAGAAAGAAAATACTTTCAAAGATTATTAAGTGCAAACTGAGTGTACTGTTTTTGGACAATCAATTGCATGTTATTTATAATTAAAGGGAACCTATAATGCCCCTTTCACAAGATGTAATATAAGTCTCTGGTGTCTCCAGAATGTGTGTTTGAAGTTTCAGCTCAAAATACCCCACAGATCATTTATTATAGCTTGACCTATTTGCCCCTATTTGGGTGTGAGCAAAAACACACCGTTTTTGTGTGTGTCCCTTTAAATGCAAATGAGCTGCTGCTCCCGCCCCCTTTCCAGAAGAGAAACTTTGACAGGAGTAAGACATACATAAGCTTTTTGAAGAATACAGAAAGTAGAAGCACATGCAAGGCGATAATATGTGTTTATAAAGCATATACATTTGTATTTTTTTTTTTCGAAAATGACTGATCGTTTCTCTAGATAAGACTCTTATTCCTCATCTGGTATCGTTTAAAGCTCTTTGAAGCTGCACTGAAACTGTAATTTTGACCTTCAACCGTTTGGAGACCATTGAAGTCCACTATAAGGAGAATAATCCTGGAATGTTTTCATCAAAAACCTTCATTTCTTTTTGACTGAAGAAAGAAAGACATGAACATCTTGGATGAGTAAATTATCAGGAAAATTTTATTTAAAAGTGAACTAATCCTTAAAGGAATATTGTCATGAAAATGTAGTTTAAGTTCACTTAAGTAGATTTTTATTTCATTTGTATTCAATTATCTGCAAGTACAGTTAAAAAAAAATATACATTTAAGATTTGAAGTACACTACAAATGCGCAATCAATACAATCAAGCACAGACTTTTTTACAACGGAAGAGTCACATGATTAATGTGACAAATTTATTTTAAAATTACTAAACTTTTTTGTCTTACCTTTATTTGCTAACATTCCCATGAAGTTATAGTATCTGAATTATCTGAATCTGAAATTAATTTTAAACATTCAGAAACAAGTAGTGCCATTTAAAAAATGTTAGATGAACATTTCAGAAAAAAACATTCCAGAAACGATGTATGAATAATTTGTTTGTGCTTAAAATCATTAAATACCACATAACGTTTGAGCGAACATTCTATTACCGTTGCTGGAATAATGTTCTGAGAACGTTAGGTTATTGCCTACATAGAAAGTTGCTGCCCAATATGCCGAGTGAACAGACTTGGCTTAAGTGGACTTTCAATATGCAGGTAAGGAAATAATGGCACCTAGACCTTCATAAATGCATATATACACAAACAAACCGAGACATGTCAGTACAAGTGACTAAGCATGTTCTGGCCTTTACTTAAACCCACTCTGAACCCACTCTTTATTTTTATCTCCTGAAAATGGCAGGCAGTTTTATTGTAAGAGGCAGGAAGCTCAGGCTATGAACAGGAGAGAGCTGCTGAAGAGAGAATAAATGAAAGAAAGAGCGAGACAGACAGGAAGTGAGAGCAAAATGATTGTGACTAAAGGAGTGCTGCTGTTCAGTGGTAATTGGATTTGTAATACTCAAAGGAGACATAGCTCAGCACTGGACATCAATGTTTATTCATGGAAAGAGGTTTCATATCCTGTCGAGACGCAGTTGACCACTCAGGTGTGAAGGATTAGAAAGTGATGAGAGCAAGTGTGTGTGTGTGTGTCTTCTTGTTTCTGAAATCTCCTTTGAGCATTCATCCAGATTTCACTCCAGCCAAGCATATCGCGAGTTTGATGTGATGATAATTGATCTCATTAAGTACCATACAACTGACGATGCAGTGATTTAATTCACATGTTGCTCTGTAAAAATGACATTACCATGGTTATTTGGAGATGTATCATAGTAGTATTATGAATTTATTCCTTCAACTGTAGTAAAATACATTTATCAATATAACGTAGATTATTATTTTGTTTAGTGTTTAAAGCAGATCTACAATGTCCCTATTACAAGATGTAATATAAGTCTCTGGTGTCTCCAGAATGTGTCTGTGAAGTTTCAGCTCAAAATACCCCACAGATCATTTATTATCGCTTGTCAAATTTGCCCCTATTTGGGTGTGAACAAAAACACGCCAATTTTGTTTGTGTCCCTTTAAATGCAAATGAGCTGCTGCTCCCGCCCCCTTTCCAGAAGAGGGTGGAGCTTTAACAGCTCAACAACAACAAAGCTGGAGAATCTCACGCAGACAAAATGAGGATTGTCAGTAACGGTGTTCAGCCTTACATTGTTCAAACTGGAGTCGACTCTGATGGAGAGACTCAGGAAGAAGTTACAACTTTTAGAATGAAACTGGACGTTTCTGAATAGTTGGTGGATAAATTTATGTAGTTTCTGTGGAGCTGATTCAACTCATGTGTCTTCATGTTCATCTTTTGTGTTGAATTGACCCTCGTTTGTGAAGCAGTCCGTGGTAAATGACGGCAGGTCAACAACACTCTACTACAACAACTCTTCCTCTTCTCTAAAGCAGCCCAACATGGCCCCGCCCCCTTTGTTGAGTGTTCTCGGGGGCGGGGTTTATGTAAATTTAAGGGTTAGTGATGTCACCAACCCAGGAAGAAGCTCATTGTAGTCCCTCTATCAGCCGTTTGTTGTAGTCCTTAAAAAGTGATTTCTGTAAGAAAATATCTCTGTTTGAATTTAACTTTTAAGTGTTGTAAGTTTGCAGATGTTGTTTATGATCTAACAGCAACATTACACACTAACTAAGGTTAAAAAAGTTAAATCATAATCAATCACCCCTTTAGGAACCGATATGCAGAACCTATTTTTAATTATTTTATTTCTACTTTTTGAAACAACAATTGAATGACTTCAACAATAATAATAATAATACTGATCATTTAACAATACTTATTATTAATATAAAATTTTATTGCATTAATCCAGTGATCATTTTACATATTGTTTAAAAAAAATACAATTATTAAAAATAGGTTCTGCATATTGGTTATTGAACACTAAACATTGAGTTTTCTTTGCTTTTATCTATATTAAATTACATTGTGTGTGTGCTTTCATCTGGGCTTGACATGTACTTTTTGTTTACCAGTCACTGTGGCTAGTGGTTTTCCAAAGTTACTAGCCACTCAGCATTTGAACTGGCCACAATTTTGACATTGATACCATGAGGAAAAAAATGCCATATAGATATTTTTAACATCATCTCATAATTTGGCAGCAGGTTTATTAGGCTGCTGTCACTTTAAGACCTGACGCACGGATCCATTATACTGTTACACATGCGCTTTCTTTCTCAACTGTTTACGTTCACTTAAAACAAACTTTACAAACAATATTCATCTGGAGCAAATTAAACGAGTGAGTGAGAGGAGGAGGGTTTGTGTATTGACCTGCTGTCAGAGAGATGAGAGAGAGAGAGAGAAAGAGCAGCTGGTATCGTGTGTCTATTCTGAGGAAAATGAGAATTGGAAGCATTTCAGATATTTCAATATCAATATGTATTGAAAAATCAATATTTTTGACATTAACACTAGATTGCAACTGTCATTATATATATATATGACTATAGTTTAACAAATGGGACAATGCAATAATGTACTTCAATATGCCTAAAATGACATTACATATTTCTAATTGTGTGCATGTGTGTAAGGAAACCAAACCAGCCAGTGCTCAGCTCAGCAAGAAGAAACAACTGGGTTTGACATTTCCACTGTAAATATCAGCTGTTATTTTAGTGTGGCATCTGGGTGGCTGGCAGGTAGCAGGCTGAACTTTGGCTCAGTGTGAGCGCTCTGATCCCAGCTGGGCTGCACACTACGGAGCGCTGCAGTCCCATGGAGAAGAGGAACCGCCTGAGAACCCTCCACACCCAACCGGACTCATACATACCTGATGTCAAGATGGTTCTTACAGCTCTATTCACTCTGTTGACGTGGGTGTGAATATGGAACGTGTTTTAGATTCACTGGCACCTGAATTGCTCTGACATCTTCTCTCATTTTCCTATTGTTCATCCACCATCTGACCTCGGCAGAGAAATCAAGGAGCACTGCCCAATAGGAGCTGGATTTACAATAGAAGACTGCACCACACAAGAAAGGAAAACTGTGAAATAATTTCACATGCTGACATTTCACCTCAGGCTATTTATTTCTGCAGCTTAGCAGACAGAACAAAGAACATCATCAGTTCCCTTTTGGTGTTTTTGAACCTTCTCTCATCCAATCTCACCTCTCTCTCTGTCTCATTCTCTCTGCAAATCATGGATCCACGGCTTGGCTTGTATCTTTCCCATTTAAATTACTCTTCGAAATTGCCCCTCTTGTGTCGTCAGTGGGTGCCAGATTGAAAATGAAGGATTTTATTATGCTGTCCAAATCACTAATAGTAAAATCGTTCTTCAGACCGCAAACATTGGCCTCAGTGTTTTGCAAAATGCTCCATGGCAGATCAGTGATGTGAGCATCTGCATTGAGCTTAACTGCTGGAAAACTTCTGGCTCGTCTCCACACATGATTGTACTTCTGGAGAACATTGAACAGTGTTAAATGAGCCACAAGAATTGAATTTTCATGATAGTGAAAGCTGGTTTATGCTGGTTTGGTGCTAGTCTAGCTCAGGGGGTTTAAAACAATGCCAAGTATATAGATTAATATAGTAACATCACTTCACTTTTATAAATACGGTTTCATGGCTAACATGGGTTAATTACATTAGTTAACATGAGCTAGCAAAGAAAAATACTTCTAAAGCATTTGTAAATCTTAGTTAAAGTTAAAGAATTAGTTCACTTTAAAATGAAAATCACCCCATGACTTACTCACACTCAAGCCATCCAAGGTGTATATGACGTTCTTCTTTCTGATGAACACAATCGGAGTTATATTAATAAACACCTTTATAATGGCAGTGAACAGGAGTCACGAGTTTGAAGCTCAAGTAAGTACATCCATCCATCATAAACATATACTCCACATGCCCCCGGGGGGTTAATAAAGGCCTTCTGAAACGAAGCAATGCGTTTATGTAAGAAAGGTATCCATATTTAACATTTTATAAAGTAAAAAAACTAGCTTATACGGAAAATACAGCCATACGGATTCTACTTACGTCTAAAGCGTAACTTACACAACATATAACTGTCAAGTTTTGAGTTTGCATCTGTTTCCCTGTTATGTTCATGTATTAGTTTGTTTTTCTTTGGTCACATGTTCTCCCACCACTTGTTTGTTGTCATAGTTGATTAGTGCAAAGACTATAGACCTTATTTTCCACAGAAACATGCGCGCCGCCAACTTTAGAATATTGTCTTTGAACTTCCGTTTTCGCGGTAGCCCTATATATTTCTATGGCATCGCTGTTGAAGAATAATTAGCTGGTGAAGTGGATTTACGTGTTGTAGTTAACAAAAGTTATCATGAGCATTGTTATGTTTAAAGCGGGTGTCTTAACAAACGTCAGTAGAACGGGAAGATTTTAAAATGAGCAGTTCATTCATAAATACATAAGATCGCTGTGGAAATACAAGCCGGAAGTCAAAAGACGAGCGCAGCGCTGAAAAGGGGCGGGGCTACATAAGAGCTGTGTCTGAAACCGCTCCCTATCCACTATCCACAAGTTTCCTACGCCCCATGAGGCCTTGCGTCAAACGTGGGAGCGTCTTCCGGTTCGAAGTAAACAAGCTGGACATGACACTCATTCATTCAACAGTTGACAGTCATTCAAGATTTAACGATCCAAACTTGCGAACGTTTGTTTTTTACTTAAAGATTTTTATTTAAGATTCTGGCATCAATATTTGAACAATGTTTTACAATAAAAAATGTTACAGTAATAGTAATGTATTCATTTATGTCAGGAGTGCACATCAATCATGCTAAATCTAACTGATATTTATAATGACATAAAAAGAAAACACGGACCTATTCAGTTGCGCCTGCTTCCATTTATTTGCGATCACAAGAACGCAAAATACTCAACTAAGGCTTACACATTTAGAAATGTATTGATAACATACCCTATGTTTACGTAACTTTTCTGAGCATTTCTATTTATTTTCCTCTAAATTATGCGATGATTGCTATCCGAGGATGTTTGCACGATCTCTCCGTCTATCTATCCTGATCCTTTCAGCCAGAGCAACAGAGGGAGCTCATGAGAAGACAAGGAGTTATGAGTTATACGAGTTAACCGGAGTGTGTGAATCTGTGAAAGATATGCATTTGTCAGGAATCAACAGGGACAGCCCAGCAAACACAATAACGTTGTAAAAACGTTTTTTTCACGTTGTGAAAAGGTCGTGATAACGTTTTAATCGGACGTATTTAATACAACAGATGTCGGGTTTTTTTTACGTTATAAATACGTTTTTTCACAACATTGCAGAAAAGTCTTTATAACGTTTTTATCACGTCTGAATGTCTCCTTGCAACGTTTTAAAAACGTACTTGACACGTCCAAACTGGTACTTCATATGCTGCCATCAAAATGTTTTTTTTAGTGTTATCTTTCCAGATAAAATGACTAAAACCATATAAAACAAATATATAAAACATAAATGTATAGTAAGATAAATACATTAAGTGGTGTATTTTATATTTCTTTATAATTCATCATAAGCTATTATGTCAGTTTACAACATTTCTGTAAATCTGAATATTCAGCAGAACTTTTTTACATTGCACTACCTTACCTGTAGAGCAGACCTCTGGTTGTTGTCCATTGTATAAGCCTACATTAACATATATGTAGGCCTAATAATTTATACTACACACAAATTTTGTCACTCATATTTATTCACAAAATGTAAAAAAAGTAACATGATATGGAAAAAAGGTAAATATGTAAATAAATAAAACACATGAAAATTATGCAATGACTGGCGAATTTAAATATGGGGTCATTAACAAATTCCAAGAAATTTCAGAGGACAGATGTTTTTACAGAAGAAAAAAACATTTAATTTGTAAATTGTAAAGTATTTCATTTTAAATAGATACAAATTATTTTATTGCGATTATAATAATTATATTTTAATCACTTGTTTGCAGTAAAACTAATGCTTATATTTTAAGGATTTTTTTCAACACAAATTACAGATATATAGGCATCGGAACTTAAATAATATATATTAAATAAGAAGTTTATTGTTCAATAAATACCTGATTTTGAGAAACTATGTTAGCGATTTCTCGATTTTTCAGCGCTTTCATTGCAGGTTACATTGTTATGCCAGTAGGTGGCAGCTAGGAGCTGTCTTAATGACATAGTAAACCCAAAAATGAAAATTATGTCAATATTATTACTCACCCTTGTGCTGTTCTACAATATTAAGACCCAATACTAATATTAGTAGGCCCGCTGTACTGTTTTAAACGTTTTAGTACCTCTCTGGGCACTGAAAGTGTAAATTAAAGGATTAGTTCACTTTCTGAATGACAATGTCCTGATAATTTAGTCACCCCATGTCATCCAAGATGTTCATGTCTTTCATTCTTCAGTCGAAAAGAAATGAAGGTTTTTGATGAAAACATTCCAGGATTATTCTCCTTATAGTGGTCTTCAATGGATCCCAGATGGTTGAAAGTCAAAATTACAGTTTCAGTGCAGCTTAAAAGGGCTTTAAATGATACCAGACAAGGAATAAGAATCTTATCTAGTGAAACGATCAGTCGTTTTCGAAAAAAAAAAAAAAAAACTGTATATGATTTATAAACACAAATGATCGCCTTGCGAGTGCTCCTGTGTTGTGTATGCTTCAAAAAGCTTACGCTGTATGTCCTACGCCTTCCCTATTCAACTTACGGAACGAACCCGGCACCAGTTCAGTTTTTTTCCGTACGTAGAATAGGGAAGGCATTGGATATACAGCATTTGAAGAATACGGAACATGAAAGCACTCGCAAGGCGATCATTTCTGTTTATAAAGCATATGCAGTTGTATTTTTAAAAAAACGGCTGATCGTTTTGCTAGATAAGACCCTTATTCCTTGTCTGGTATCACTGAAAGCCTTTTAAGTTGCACTGAAACTGTAATTTTGACCTTCAATCGTCTGGAGTCCACTGAAGTCCACTATAAGGAGAATAATCCTGGAATGTTTTCATCAAAAACCTTCATTTCTTTTTGACCAAAGAAAGAAAGACATGAACATCTTGGATGACATGGGGTGAGTAAATTATCAGGACATTGTCATTCAAAAAGTGAACTAATCCTTTAACTTGCTGGCAATGGAGGCCTCACTGAGCCATCAGATTTCAGCAAAAATATCTTAATTTGTGTTCCGAAGATCAACGAAGGTCTAACGGGTGTAGACTGACACAAGGGTGAGTAATTAATGATATTATTTTCATTTTTGGTTGAACTAACCCTTTAATTGCTGATCCAAACAGTTATAATGCCGAATTCTGTAACCCACTAAATTATGTGACCCTAGTAGGTTATAAGGTGTAGGTTATGGAAATTTATCATGGTTTTACCATGATTAAAAGCAAAAAAATATAGTCATTGTAGTAATTCCATGGTTACCACAAATGAACCATGGTTCTGCTAGAAAAACAGTTTTAACTATGGTATTTGTGTGATTATACAAATGGTAATCAATACGTCAAAAAAACAACAACAACAACAAAAAAAACAACAACAAGATTTTACTATAGTAAAACCATGGTTAATTATCAAAAGGGTAGGATTAGGGTTAGGTTTAGTCAGATTAGGTCAATGCAATGCCTATAGTCATATGATTTGGTAGGTCACAGAATTCGACACAACACCAGAAAGAAAGAATGTTATAAACATTTGTCTGCATGCACCCAATTCTGAAGCGAATAATAATATGCTAGTATACAGCAATCCATATGAGAAGTCTGGTGTTGAAGGTGGATCTGGAACTGACTTCTGTCCAGGTTGTCACAGCATCTTGTCTTCACAAACTGCCCTGAAATGCAATTCACACACCAACAATGATTGTTATTAATATAATGTGAGGCTCTTACATTCACAATGCTCAGTACTTTTTTTATTATCATCTGTCTCATTTTGAATTATGTTGGACCTTACTGTAGGTTGCTAACTCTATACCAAGTGTCCTCAATGCAGAGTTAAACAAGATGGCCATAGAGGACTCAAAAAATATTTGATGAATTTTTTGAAAACTTGATAAACTTTTGATCAAACTTTAACATGGAAGAATCTAGGAACATAAACAAGTTGTCACAGGGCCAACAAAATGTAGTATTCAATGTCAGGTTTATTAAAAAAAATAAATAAAAATAGAATAGAGGTGAAATGCAGAAATGAGAAAGAATAATATACAGAACATATATATGTGTGTATATATATGTGTATATATATATATACATATATGTGTATATATATATATATACATATATATGTATATATAGGCTATGTGTGTTTGTCTGAGTGTGTGTGTGTGTGTGTGTGTGTGTGTGTAAAAAAAAGTCTTAAGATGCCAGCATTTACATTTGTAGCTTTACTTATTTAGTATTCCTCATACAATGTCACTTAATTATGTTTGGACGCAATAAATATAAATTATTCATATATCTGACGTTCCTGAAATCACAGTGCAATTTTAATCAATATTTATTTACCATGAAATATCAAAACATGTTTGAAATAACGTTAGTTTCACCCCATTTTCACGCTCCATATAAGTGACGTCACCGATTAACAGTACACCGCATACTTTTAAGTTATATTTTCTAATCATCCATTGACAAATTGCCAGAAAATCATTTACAAAACTATCAAAACCTCTAATCTACACATAAAATGTGATTAAAAGCCCAAACTTTCATAAATAAGAGTTTAAGTCAAGTTAGTCTACCTCTTAAAGTTAGCCTAACGGTTGAGATTCTAACGATCTTTTTCCAAAGACAACAAACCTTTTCTATGAAGAAAATATTCAACAGAAGCTTGTCAATTACATGTATGAACGTGTCAAGAACAGTTGTATGTATTATTTGTGTAATTTTAGGCACTAAACTTACCTGAAAGCAGTGAAAATAACAGTGACAGACGGTCGTGCTCTTGCTTGACACTTGTCAGTTGGTTGAGTTGCCGCCTGGTTGCCGCCCCGTTTCCATGGTGACTCCAATCCGATTGCTCACGGGACTCGAAATGTTAAATGCGCACGCCAATTAAACATGTCAAAAGTTAAGCAGCTATCGTTTACATTACAGCGTTAAAACAATAGGCTACTGATGGAGTCAAGGGCGTAGATTTGGTTTCAACATTGGGGGGGTTGAGCGTTGGTATGCTGCCTGTTTTTTGTTTTTTTTTAATAATAAAAAAAAAATCTGTTTTATGTGTAGCGTTATTGGATAATTTATTTCTTCTCTATCTATCTATCATAACTTTATGGAATATAACTATTCATCAAATTCTAACATAACGGAGTGATTCTAAAAATAAATAAATTATGTTATATATTGAAACCGCCAGTAGGTGGCAGCGATTCGACGTTTTAATGAGTGAGCTACTTAAATCGTTCATTCAGCCAATTCATTCAAAAATCAGATTAATTAAGGAAGAAAACAAACACCGATTTGAATACTTTTGTCACTAAGACGCTATTGAAAAATGAAGTAACAAAATAGATGGCTGTTTTAGTAATTGGTTACAGTTACACTGATAGTTATGGCTAAATTGCAATGGATTAGCTAGCTAAAATATATGTGGAGTGTACTTAACTATTACAATGTTTTCATACCTCCTTCTCAGTACATGCTTTATTCTTTTTAACGTCCCTCTTTGAACAGAAGTTTAATATAGTCGGCTGGGCAGCGGTTCTCTTCTTTTTTGGTGCTACCCGCTCTCATTCATTCAAACAGTAGAGCGCCACTGGCGTTGTTTTGGTGAAAATGCGATGCGCATTGGTTGGGCGTTACCAATCGGTTCAATGGAGGGGGGGTATTTTTTTTACTAATTTATTATGACAAACACATATTCGATTATAAACAAAATTATTGTTACAAAATAAATGAATTATACATATTTTAGTATAGATCTACTGTGATTTTCATGTTGAAATATTGGGGGGGATTGTAACTGATGGATTTGAATATGGGGGGGGGGGGGGTTAATATAATATAATATAATATAGCTTTAGAATACTTACGTTTTCTTTTTCTTTTCTTTTTTTCTTTTTGACTAAAGAAAACATATGTTTTATATACCAGAAATGATCAACGTGGTAATAAAAGTAGGCTATAGGCTATTGCACAACAAATAATAAAAAAAACAGAATGTATGTGTTTTGGCCCTAGCATAGTCTTTGTTTTGACATGGTTGTATTTTGGTACTGTCATGACGTTTTTTAAACGTCGTATTCCAACGTGCAGATTACGTTATTTTAACACCTGAATAAAACGTCTCCCAAAAGTTGCAATTTGGTATAGTTTCGTTTTCGTAGTAGACAAACGTGATATTAACGTTTTTTTGGCTACTTAAAGAAAACATACCAGCTTGGTATTTTCACAACGTTTTTAAAACGTTTTATTTTGGTTACATTATTTTTTTATTTTAAAAAACGTTTTTAAAACGTTTTTAAAACGTTGTACTACAACATTACCTAATTGCAACCAAAATACAACGTTGTGAAAAGTTGTAAAAACGTTTTGTGTTTGCTGGGAGGGAAGAGACAGATAAAACATTAAACCAAATAAATACACGATTATAATATAAGAATTGTCTACGTTCCTCAAGCAGTCTCTAATATTTTCCATAAACGTGTGTATTTATTATCGCAGTGGTTACCATAAGTAGCTTTTAGCATCGCATACAGTGGAAACGTGACTCTGGCACGCACGACACGTTAGGAGTAAAATATCACATCATAAGGCTTTGGTGCATCAGTGACAGGTGAAGTACAGACAGCATGTTGTTCATGTATTGCAGGGTCAGGATGCTCTAGTCATGCAGCAGCACTTTTGTGGAAGGTCAGTAAAGTAAAGAGCAATTAAGGGCACGAAAACTGTTTAATGTATTGTTATATTATTAACTAATAATGTAGTAAACTGAGACGTTATCCCTGAGCACCGTAACGACATCTCTCATAAAGATTTGCAACTTTACAAAGTAAACAATGATCCAAAAACACTTTGCCTCTTCGCTAATTAGCACACAAAATACCATTGGTATGCTACTTCCGCCGCCTCACCGGAATTTGTACCCACGTTCTCTTTTACAGTAGCGCCCCGCGGAAACAGGTGGATATAGTCCACTATATCGGGTGTCGGCCATTTTGTAGTGGTGTCCGCGAATTCTGAGTGAACGACTTCATTCCATAGACTGTAAAAAAATATTCATTCCCTACATTCGTTCACTACTTTATACCCACAATTCTCTCTGATTTCGAGTGTAACTTATGGTGCGTTCAAGTCATGTCGGAAAGATCGTATTTACGAGCAGAACCGACATGAACGCCACCATAATGTCGTAAATACCAGTGGGAAGCTCGTAATTTTCTTTAAGCTCCGATCTGTACGAGTTGGGGGCGTGTCAGTCAGAAACATAGCGAAATACCACAATACCTGCAGGTATTTTGCAGTGACATTGTCAGGCTTTTCTATTTACAACGAAGTAAGCTGATTCCCAGCAAAAAATATGATAGCATCACAGTATAAAAATGTAATATGTAACAATAAAGTTTACAATGGCTTCATAAATGAATTAAAAAACATAAAAAAGCAACATACAACTAATGCACACAAGTGTTATTTTGTGTAATTCATTTAGAGAAGGCACACCGCCATTATACTCCGAGGAAAGTGACTTGAACGCACCTACCGTCGTACACACGACTTCCCACCTCGTAAATACGAACTTCCCAAGAGGACTTGAACGCACCAATACATTCCACACTTGCTGAAGCACTGTCCCAAAATCCAATTTTTTTTTTTACTTTTTTTTTTTCTCACCACTTGAATAAAACCTACTAAAATGTAGGGGGACATTATTATATAGATGAATTAAAAAAATGAAATTATATTAATAAAAAGATTATTTTTATTATTAAAATATTATGTAGGCATTAAATCAATTTAATGTGTTTTACTAACAGCAATGTGTTTTAATAATTTGTGGCACTGTTAACTCATTAAACTTTAAAAGGTGATAATTTAGTGGATGATTTAAAAAAATTCAAATCATAACGGTCGCCTGAGGGCGCTCAAAGACCACGAGTTTCTAACAGCTTTATTAAAAAGGATAAATACATGAAATGATGTACACTTGTTAATGTGTTTATTTTTGTTTGCAGTATTTCATAGTATTAAATGATTATGAACACATTAAGCATGACAAAAAAATTATACAATCGATTAAACTACAAAGCTGGCACAGAGGCATGTATGATAACAAAATGAAGTCATTATGATTGTTATCGTTATATAATGTAAATAACATGTAGGATAAAATTATCGCGTGTCGAGCCGTTTCTGAGATCTCCGACGCACAGTGTATATACGTCTCCGAAGAGACGTGCATTTAGGTCTGCGCATGCGCATTAGCTTGATCCAGCATGAAAAATACAGTTTTTCTGTCATGATTCGAGCGTTTAGAAACTAAATTTATGAGCCGGTTGTTCTTTCATTGGTGTTTTTAAATATGAAATTTAATCGTAAAGTTGGTGAACAGTTTTGGAGAATTTGATGTTTCCCCATTTAAAGAGATTGCATGATGCCCAGGATGCCCGAGAGGCGTTTCAAAGATGGCCGCCGAGTGAAATGACTTGTCTTAAAGGGACTAGTGTCCTCAGTTTAGGTGTGTCTTATTAATTAGCGTTTAAATGCATTTGAATACTACACCACCATCCATGACAATAACGTAGGACGCCGCGTAATACACCGTGGTGTAGCATGATAAGTAACTACATCACGTAAGTTACGCCTCGGTACCCCTCTGTATTTCCTGAAACCATAGTGCCAACAAACATTCAGAAAGTTGTGTGGTTGGAACGACAGCTCTTGAGCTGTGGTTAGAAGCATATAGTTTCTTGTTTGTATGACATTTGTATGGACTTAATAAATCATTATCTTGAGCAAAATAAGCAGGCTGACATTCAGTACAATCTATATCTTTTATTTTGAATATGTACAAATGTCATTTACATCTTTTAGTTTGTCAAGAGATTTAAAGCACCGTTTTTGAAGAGTGTGTATGTGCTCTTGTGTCTAAGAATGAGCCTATGATTGAATCTGGAAATAAAGCAAAATAACTGAGAAAAATGAGAATTAGCGTCAGTTTTTCGACAATATGGTTTCGGGAAACAGTTGTGACTAGCTACTTGATTTCTTCAATGATGCATCTTGGTAGTTAAATAGTGGCTGTGACCCTAATCACATACTCTTTCGAGTAGGTACTTATTTTGAATAGGTAATTACTTTTCAATCAAATAAACTATGTACTAGGCATGTGACGGTATCAAATATTCATGTTGCGATTAATTGCTGAAGCTTTTATCACAGTATACGGTATTATCACGATATTGAAATAAGTTGCAAAAAAGAAAGTGTTGTCATAGTATAATAGGTTTAAGAACTCTTTTTGTAATAACAAAAATAACTCTGAATGTTTAAATACAATAATACAATGCACACACAAAAAATATAAAGTCAAATTTTCAAACAGATTAAAGTGCAGAAGAATTAGGCCATAAAGAACAACAGGAAACACTTTACAATAAGTTCTCGTTATTTAATGCATTAACTAAAATTGAGCAACAGCTACATTTGTTACAGAAAGTATTATTTTTTGTTAATGTTAGTTAAGAAACACAACTGATCATTGTTAGTTTTCTCTCAGGTCCATTAAATAAGTTATTTTGATTTTACTAATGTTATTAAACAGTAACTAAGAAATTAACATTAACTAAGAATAATTAATGCTTTATAATTATTTTTTATTGTCAGTTTGGTAATAATGAATTAACTTGTTAATTAATGAAGCCGTATGTCTTCAGTTTTACTGAACCATAACAAATAATCAGAACATTTTTAATCATTAGGGCATGTTGTAGTCCTGATTAAAATATATGTTTGAGGCATTTTAAAAACATCACCAGCGCAGTTGCTTTGTTTATGGGGTTTCCGGGGTAACCGCTGCACTCTGCTGTTCCATCAGCGCCCTCTTCTGTCAGAGAATAAACGCGCACTTTCATTCAGCGCGTCTCGTTCCGCCATGTGCTTCTCGTGCACGTTGGGCTTGTTTACATCTGAGCGCGTGTTCTTTTGACGCAGAATACAGCGGTGTTGTGCATTTTATTCGGTTGATGGGGAAAGTATTCTTATATGCATTATAAAAATGGTAATAAATTATTATTTACGGTATTTTGAAATGCCCACAATAACAATACCGTGCATATTCATTATCACGATATATCGCATTACCGAATATCGGCACAAGTCTACTATGTACTATCTAGTATGAATGTAATACTGCATTCACCATGCTGGATTAACATAAGGGCTTCATTACAAATACCATAGTTTATTCTTAGTAATATTAAACTGAGTAAATTATCAGAAAAATTTTATTTGAAAGTGAACTAATCCTTTAATCCGGGCCTGGCCATGCTGTCATTATCACATGATCTACCAGCATCAGTTGCGTTGCTTCACTGCTATTCACAAATCCTCTCCCGTGGCCTCATGGGATAGTAAAGTGTCCTTCGCATGCACCCTCAGAATCTCGCCGGAAAAAGTTGGTCATCTGGGTACTTTTTGCCTACTCTTTCTTTAGTTCTTTTGTCATGTACAGTTTTCCCCCTACTATATAGTAGGGAAGAATGCGATTTCAGATGCAGCCAACGAGTTATGTCATTGTACGGGAAACGCACCCCTGCATGGCTTGGTTCAGCATCCAAAACACATCATAAGATGGCCACCAGCAATGCAGGTCTTTTAAAAGGGTGGAAAAATGGTGACCTGAATGATACCTAAGAAATATGTATGCAAGTGTGCACGCGCACACACACATTTATGCATAACAGTCTGCATCAGGAGGCACATTCAAGTAAACAAACACATTACAGTGAGTGCCACAAAAGGCTTCCCACACCGATCCAATAAAAAAAAGCCATCAAAGAAACATACTGTTTTCCGCCTCCCCTCTGATTAATAGCGCCACTAATATAGCACTAAAAATGTATTATGATAAAGTCAAATGATGTGAGTGGGTCAGTGGGGAGGAGCGCTCAGCGGTGCGTTGCCGACGGAGAAAGACATGACACTGATGCCTGCTTGACAAGGTGGTTGCTATGGTAACACCACCACTCAAAGTCCTAAAGGACAAGCACATCAGAAGAGCTCTCCAGCAGACGAGAGACAGAGAGGGGATGAAATGATAAATAAAAGAAGGATGGAAATGGAGGTGGGTGGTGTGGGAGTGAGTATTAGGGCAGGTGTGCAGCACACTCACTTTATAATGGGTAGATGCCACGCGTCCCGCTGCTGCCGATACATGCTTCACATCCCGCCGATTGACATATTATGAAGCCCAGCCACGGACCGCAGCGGCGTGGGCTTGAAACTCCTTTTTATCACCAAGTCAAAGGGGCTGTATCAATCTGAAAGAAGGAGAGCATGAAATACTAGGCTAATTTAAGAACTAATGGAGACTCTGGAGGTAGCTACACATCATTTTAAAAAATTGCCTCGGATTCAAGAACTCTGAAAGCTTTAGTCTTCAAAATAACACGACATGTTTGGTCCACCTACGGTTCCAACCTTCATTATTCACAGAGGCACGGGAAAAAGCCTTTAAGAATGCTGAAGTGTGTTGGCTGCACTGTAGTTGTGTATTTCTGCGCGTGTGGGTGCAGGAGCATGCGTAGGAACACTTATAAATCAGAGCCGCCGACTCATACCGACAGCTTCCGTCATGGGGAACTGTAATACCTCTCACTCGAGCGAGCTTTAGTGTATCTTTGAGATCATTTGAGAGAGACGTGTTTATTTTCGGAAACCCGCGGCTCCAAAACAAGGTCACTCTGCCAGCAGCATTCAGTGGCAGAAAATGAGTGGAAATCATCTCCGGCCTGTCAGGTCGCCGCTCTCGCTGGAGGTGGCTGAACTCGACAGTGGCTCATTTCCCAGGAGCCACCTGACGATGTGCTTTTAGTGCTCTGTCCGGGGAGAGTCAGTCTCCACTGGAGAGCACAAACCAGACGTGACAGCTCTCTCTACCTAAACATGCATGGTCCTCTGCTTTGTTCAGAGAGAATATGGCGATGTTGAGTCTGTGAAAGGACAGAATTGTGCATTCTGTGAAATGAAGGAGCCGATCTTTGAATAGAGTAAAACTGATATTAAGCAGATCAATGTAGAGCCATTTTAAAGGGCTTCAGTGAAAATTCTGTCATCATTTAAGGCCGATAAACATGATGATAAAAACGTAGTTTTGAAAAAAATTGTGTATTGTGAATGTCAAAACATTTGGTAACTAAACAGAATTTCAACGTATTAAAATGTTTACATGGTAGGCTACTGTTTTTATTAGTGCTTAAAGCAAAGTTCACAATTTCATTTCATAAGCTTACGATATGATTCTGATCTTCGATATTGATTCATTTGGATATATATCAGGCACAGTAGCTACATGTTCATTTTTTTTAATGGAAAGAAATCTCTCAACTAATGCTGTAAACACGGGGAGCCCTGTCAGCTGGTGTTATTATTATTAAGGTTAAAATGAACAACTCAAATATAATGCAGTTTTTATAATAATCATTAATTCCTTTTTTTTATTGATATGAGTAAAAATATAATAAATATGTAATATAGTGCATACACTTAGCAAAAATACTCCTCTAGTTAATTTTTTTTTTTAGCTAACTAACATGCTATGCTTTTCTGAGGTAAATGTAATGTGATATATTGTTCTCTAGCTGTTTTATTGACGTCTTTCCATGGTTGAAACACAGACTGAGTGATTACATCACATGATATATTTCGGTAAGTTGTACTGTATCTTTTAACATACCTTCTAATGTTCATTCATGTTTATTTACTATTAACTAATAATAAAGAGAATGATCAGTTCAAGTACAGCTTGAACTTAGGCAAAAGTACAGCGATCTGTCACGTCACATTTAAGAGTGCCAAATCTATATTTATTGTTTGAATTTCATAATTAAATTGACAGAAATTGAAAGCTGAGACTTTGTTCATATCAAAAGTAACCTGCTAGGTCTTGTCTGTCAGTGTAGGTGTCCTCTTCCTTCGCGATTTTTCACTGCTTGAGAAAATGGATGTGTAGCATGAGAACAGTGTCAATTGCACGAATGTGCGAGAGTTGGCAATGCTGCTTAAAGTTTGAGTTAGAATAGTAGTTTATAAGAACGCGATTATACGCATAACGAGGCTGTTAAATCAGACTGAGCTTACCTGTTTGGCGGGATGATGCTTAACGTAGCTTTTGTAGTCCCATTTAGCCACTAGCAACCTCCATTTTGATGAATTTTATCTTGTAGAATAAAACATGAAAGTATATTGAACTTGTGTTCACCACAGACCTTATTTCAGCCCTTTAACTAAAAACCCACTCAAAAAACCCATTGACTTCAGGAAAATGGAACCGGAATAACCTGAAATACTAACTAGTTTATCTACTCCATACAATGGGTGAATTCCAAACAGAATTGACGGGCACTTCAGGAAGAGGACGCCATATGTTGGGGCGTTCCGAACGAAAGTGAACAACTGAATCCCTTCACGAAGGGCCCTTCCACAAGTTCATTAGCGAACGGAACATACCATGGTCACTTCAAGGAATTAAAACGTTTATGGTTATGTGGGTGACAAGCACTCGCGAATCATTTTAAATCTAGATATGGTGGGAGAGTTGGAGTTAAAGGTGCCCTAGAACGTGTTTTCACAAGATGTAATATAAGTCTAAGGTGTCCCCTGAATGTGTCTGTGAAGTTTCAGCTCAAAATACCCCATAGATTTTTTTATTTTGGGGCATCATTATAAATGCGCTGATTCAGGGCGCTGCCCCTTTAAATCCTCGCGCTCCACACCTACGGAGCTCGTGACTGCCTTAAACAGCATAAACAAAGTTCACACAGCTAATATAACCCTCAAAATGGATCTTTACAAAGTGTTCATCATGCATGCGGCATGCATGCATCAGATCATGTGAGTATAGTATTTATGTGGATGTTTACATTTGATTCTGAATGAGTTTGATAGTGCTCCGTGGCTAAAGCTAACATTACACACTGTTGGAGAGATTTATAAAGAATGAAGTTGTGTTTATGAATTATACAGACTGTAAGTGTTTAAAAATGAAAATAGCGACGGCTCTTGTCTCCGTGAATACAGTAATAAACGATGGTAACTTTAACCACATTTAACAGTACATTAGCAACATGCTAACAAAACATTTAGAAAGACAATTTACAAATATCACTAAAAATATCATGATATCATGAATCATGTCAGTTATTATCGCTCCATCTGCCATTTTTCACTATTGTTCTTGCTTGCTTACCTAGTCTGATGATTCAGCTGTGCACAGATCCAGACGTTAATACTGGCTGCCCTTGTCTAATGCCTTGAACATGGGCTGGCATATGCAAATATTGGGGGCGTACATATTAATGATCCCGACTGTTACGTAACAGTCGGTGTTATGTTGAGATTCGCCTGTTCTTCGGAGGTCTTTTAAACAAATGAGATTTATATAAGGAGGAGGAAGCAATGGAGTTTGAGACTCACTGTATGTCATTTCCATGTACTGAACTCTTGTTATTCAACTATTCCAAGGTAAATTCAATTATCGATTCTATGGCACCTTTAATGTATAAACACGTATAAACATTTCGTTTTGTTGTGATATTACACATTTTCATCATGCTTTTCATATTAAGTTTAAAAGAGTTTCATAGGTAAGAAATGTGTTTAATGTTTAATTTATAATGTTAATAGCAGATCGGCAACACATAAATGTACATTTATTTGTATATATCATATTAACAGCAATAATAAGATATTCCTTTTGTTGAAGCCTAGCATTGTCATGGCAATAATGCTAATGAGGAAATTGCATGGTCTTTCATTGTTCCCTTTGCCAAGTGCATTCCAAATAGCTTCATTATCCACAAGTGCCCTACTCCCTCCAAAGTCTCCACTTCAAGCACTCTGCCCTTTTGAGTGAGTATGGCATAGGGATGCTCACTTCTGATTGGAATTTGCCCAATGTCAATGGGCTAAAATTTTATTTTGGATTCTTTATAGTGCACTATACTTGAGGCACAGCCATTTGTATAGATCATATGGATAATACAGAGTGCACTCATTCAATCCTGAAATGCACCTCAATAACAAGCGTACAACCGATGTTTAACCAATAATTAAACTCCCGCGTCTCACCAAAAGATGTCGTACCCGGCACTTCCGGTGCGCTCTGTGTCTAAATTCGCTGACTCATTTTCATTCACTCATTCAATGCACTAGTCATGTAGGGAAAATGAATGGGGAAATCAACCAGGGATTCAAAGTGAATAAAAATGCATCTTGACTGAAAAAAAAAAAATACCTTTGAATATTGTTGTGAACAAAGGGGTTATTTTAATGTAAGAGCAGACACATTTTTAACTTGAATGTGCAAGATGATTGCAGTGATTTTAGTTGTAGAAAAACAGCCCATAATGCTGCTTGTTGTTGCATTTTATTTTATTTTTTTGTATTTGTTATCATATGCGACCTTGGACCACAAAACCAGTCATAAGTCACACGGGTATATTTGTAGCAATAGCCAACAATACATTGTATGGGTCAAAATTATCGATTTTTCTTTTATGCCAAAAATCATTATGATATTAAGCAAAGATCATGTTCCATGAAGATATTTTGTAAATTTCCTACTGTGAATATATCAAAAAATTATTTTTGTGAGTAGCTAAGGACTTAATTTGGACAACTTTAAAGGTGATTTTCTCAATATTCCGATTTTTTTGCACCCTCAGATTCCAGATTTTCAAATAGTCGTATCTCGACCAAATATTGTCCTACAAACCATACATCAATGGAAAGATTATTTATTCAGCTTTCAGATGATTTCAAAAAATTGACCCTTATGACTGGTTTTGTGGTCACATATTATTTTCATTTAATCACAAACACATTGGTTTGTAGCGCAAGTAGTTTCACCATTTTGCTGCACTTTGTTATTCTTAGTTATTTTCCAGCTAATGAATCGGAAGTCTCACACATTCGCAGGAAATAGCTTACTTCCGTGTTGAAAAACCTTCGAGTCTCAGTCTCAGCTCATGATCCTTTCCGATCCTGTCTGCTCTTTTAGTGTACTCAAATAACCCCCAATAGGAAAGTTTGTCAAGTTGAACTTCGAATATGGCCTTGTTTGAAACTAGTTAAAAAGTTAAAAGATTGTTTACTGCAGCCGCTGTTTTCTGCAGCCTTAAAGAGCGATCACATTATAACCGATTTAAAAGGGGCCTGACAGTTAATCAAAACATTTTTAGGAGGGTTGATATTTTAGGAGCAGTCTGAAAGACTGCTCAGAGCTGCGAATGCTGTCAAGTTAGAATAACTGTTTCTCGTGTCAACTTAAAGCGCCGTTGGCTAGTACTTGACATCTACCCACAAGAATCAACAGAGCGCAGATGTAGAAACAACTGCCTTTAATGCTAAGTGATACTGTGCTGCATTCATTCCCATTCCCAGACAGATTATTAATATTTTAAAACTAATACTCAAACATCAAAAGAATAGCAGTATATTTGTAATATGTTTAACAGACTCTGAAGCACCAAAGAGTTTCGCCTTAGGAAGGTAACAGATACATATGATGGAGAAAAGAAGGAGGGTTCAAACATATACATACAAACGGTAACACGTCGTTTAAATCATGATGTAAATACAGTGTAAGTACAAATAAATGTCTAAGGCAAAGAAAGCTACATTTACAGCAGCTCTGACGAACACTCTTAAATAAGCAGCAGAGAATGGCAAAGAATATGTGCAAATGTTGATATCTGGAAAGCATGTTAAAAAGGAAACCCTATTAGTAGAGTGTGAATGTGTAAACACACTGAGATCTACTGTACACTGTGTAGGGTTTAATGTTTCATTATGCACTCTAGTTATCTGAAATCCATTTTCACCTAAAGTATGCTGATATTCTACAACAAATTAAGATCCTTTTGATATGCAGGAATGAAAGACTTTGGTCCAAAGCAAATCAATACATAAGTGAATGCCAATCTATAATTTAGCAGGCATACAGGGTGGGTGACTTCTAACGGGTATCGTGATGTTATTGGAGATAATTTAAAACTCACAGCAGCTGACTACCACTAGAGTTTGGCACATGAGCTAGTTCGGTGAAGACAGTCTCTCAGGCCTCGGCTCCACCTAGGGGAGTGGAGGTCAACAGGTGGGCGGCTCTAGTGTGGATGATAGGCAGACCTAACTGGTGGAGTCTCCCATTCACTCCTGTCCGTAATGAAGACATTCACAGTGATTGGCTGGATTAGTGCCAACCATCGCCTCTTAGATTTCCGTCCCCGTTTCGACCTCTTGGCTGTCTTCTGTGAGCTTGTCACCTGAAATACAAACGCAATATATATTCAGACATCCCTGCAAATGCATTCGCATCTGATGCTGCAACAGGGCGAAACACTCTGGAATTCCCATATTGTGCATTTCAAAATGTGTTGTTGTTTTTTTTAACTAAGACTGCTCTAGTCAGTAAAGTTTTTATTTAAGAAATGGATACTTTTATTTTGCAAAGGCATTAAACTGATCAAAAGTGACAGGAAATACATTTATAATGTTACAGAAAAGTATTTTAAATAAATGCGGTTCTTCTGAACTTTCTAGTCATCAAATAATTCTGAAAAAAATGTATCGCAGCTTCCACAAAAATATTAAGCTGTTTTTGACATTGATAATAATCAAAAATGTTTCAGCAAATCAGCACATTAGAATGATTTCTGAGTAATGGTGCTGAAAATTCAGCTTTGATCACAGGAATAAATGACATCTAAAGTTATTTTAATAATTGAATTCAACCCTCTGGCAGTTCATGTCTCGGTCAGAAATGACCAAGCTTTTTTTCTTTTAATTTCAAGGAAATGATTGTACTATATTTTAGTTTGATAATGTTTTTTTATTTAATATTTTGTATTTTTAGGGTCCTAAATTATATTTATGCAGTAGTTATAATCCATTTATTCACTTTTTGAGCATGGACCTGAAAATGAAATGAATAAATCTGACATAAATATTGAATGCTTTGTAGCACAGCCTGAAGTTTGGTCTCTTTTTAAAGATGACACTTAGCAGATTATTGCTGAAGTGATAAAAGATTTACAATAAAATACCATTTTAAATTTTTCAATGAAATATATAATTTCCAAAACACATTTTACTCTAAAACTGTGAGAAAATCAGCCATAAATATAAACAATCTGTGTTCCAAATTTGAGGAACACAAAAAATTAGTTTTCAGTAAGAATTTATTTGGGCGCAGTACCAAACATTTCCACTAGATGAAATTCATTTCCCATTCCTTTCCAATGCAGCCATTTTGTGTGTGTGTGTGTGTGTGTGTGTGTTCTTGTTTATATTACATCGTGGGGACCAAATGGCCCCACAATGTAATAAAAAGCTGAGATCACCTACATTGTGGGGTCCAGCCAGCGGTCCCCACGAGGAAAATGGATTAATAAACATACTAAAAGACGTTTTTTTGAAAATGTAAAAATGCAGAATGTTTCCTGTGATGGTTAGGTTTAGGGATAGGGGTAGGGTAGGAGGATAGGAAGTACGGTTTGTACAGTATAAAAACCATTACGCCTATGGAGAGACCCCACTAAGATAGGTGCGCCTGTTTGTGTGTGTGTGTGTGTGTTCACACAGCAAGTGACAAAACCTTTCCACAAGTGATAAAGTTTCGTACCATTTCTGATGAAGTAAAAAAAAAACAAAATTTAAATATAAACTTTATTGGTCAAAAATGACCGAACAGCACTGGGTTAATATTTCACAATATTTTAACTCATTTTGCATTTGTTTTGATCAAATAAATGCAGCTTTGGTGAGCATAAAAAGATTTATTTCAAAAACATTAAAAAAGATGACTAATCCCAAACATTTGGTATAAATAAGTATTGCATACAGTATGATAAAGTCTTACTAGCATATTAAAATAAAATAAAAATCTATGATCAGAATTACATAAATAAGTTGTAATGTATTGAGACTAATCTCATAATTGCCCTTTTAAGATAATAAGTCAAAGTTTTTAGATTAAAGATTGAAGCAGTAGTATTTTGAAAAACTAAATGAGATAAGTGATTAACGGCACCGGTGAAAGACATGACTAATTAGATAGACAGGGGAAAACTTGGTCACACTAAGAAACACAAAACAGCAAACATGTGACAAGTGTAGTACTATGAGAATAAAGTTGCAAAATTTACATTTACATTTATTCATTTGGCAGATGCTTTTATCCAAAGCGACTTACAAGTGAGGAATACAACAAGCGAGTCGCCATGACGAGGCAAAAAGACAAGAAGTGCTCATAATACAAGTTATAGGCAGTGCTCAGATACAATAGAGAGGGATTAAAGGAAGTGAAAGGATAGGAATAAGAAGGGTTTTTTTTTTTTTTTTTTTTTTTTAAGATGAGGTTAAGTGCTCACGAAAGAGCACTTAATCTCATCTTAAAAAAAACAAAAACTTCTTATTCCTATCCTTTCACTTCCTTTAATAAAGGATGTTGTTTTAATGCATGAACATGAGCTTACATGCAGCCTGGGCCTGTTTGTCTCTGGGGTCGTCTGTAGGGCTCAGATCATCAGGAGGCCAGCGCAGTTCCCCGCTCTCTACCTCCCCGCTCTCAGTGGGCTCCACCACGATCGATGGCAAGCGTTTGGAAAGCTTAGGGAACCTTTCATGGGAGTCTGGGAAGATCTATACCAGGGGATCATAAGAGGCCACGTTACACGACAGTTCGGTGAGCAGTGTGCTAAGATATATCAAAGTCTGAAAGTCTCCAAAATTGTCTTGACAGTTTTCATGAAACAGCAAGATTTGACATTTACTTCTTTTCAAGATCTGGGTACCTTGCTAAACCGTCAGATTGGAAGCAGTAGTTCTATCATAAACTTGACAAAACTTAGATTTGTGCTTGAAAGAAAAAATACAGAAAAAAAAAAAAATATATATATTTTGATAGTCCACTTTAGACATTCTACATTGCAACTATATGTCAACTAGCAGTCATTAGAGGATAAGTATCTGTTAACACTGTATTTTGATAACATTGCAACTACATGTCAATTTATTCGACTCATCTGAACCCTAACCAAACAGTCTACTAAAACTCTAATGAGAGTTAGTTGACATGTAGTTGCAAAGTTACTTATAGTTTGTCTAAAGTGGATCATCAAATTAAAGTGTTACTAAATTAAATCATTCATGAAATATTATTTAAAAACTTTAAACTTAATAAATGTACTGTGTTTATATGCTTAGGAAAATCTACTTGCAAACAAGAAAAAAGTAGGCTACAACAGGGAGGCCTTTTACCCCACAGACACACAGGGTAAAACCAGGCAAAAGACACACAGTATTGATACAAATATTTTAGCTAAAATAATGTTTTTTTAATAATGTTAATACGTGTTCTAAACAATCACTTTAGCAAAGTTTGTACTATTTTCTGTTTATTTTGATAAATATGAACATTTTTGTTCAATAAATGTACTGTTAGAAACAAATTTATTTAAAGAAAAAAAATGAAGATTCTGAAAGCACTGAATAGAATAGAATAGTCTATAGCTTTACAGTAGTAACAATAAATATACCATATTTTAAATATAATGATTTCATCATGACTTGATTATCTCTAAGGTGGACGTGCAAGTTAATATATTTCATGTCAACAAATGGAAAAGTCAGTCATCTATTTATCATCACGTTCATTATTGTGCCTTTTGCCCCAACAGCAGGGGTGCTTTTTACCCCAAATACCATACTTTTACCATACTTTTTTTCTTTCTTCCATTGTCGAAAGACTGTTGCTTTAATTACCTTGAACAAAACTGAAAATCATTAACAAGACCTTTGTCTCAAAATATATTCAATAATTTTAGCGATTCTCATTTGCTACTTACATCTACAACATTTTAAAAGTGCAGCGGCTATTTACACTAAGTGAAACTAGCATATTTTCTTAGCAATAGAAGCTATTTAAACTAAGTGAAAATAGTGATATATTGAAAAATAGCAATATATTTGAACAGTTAAGCCCTCCCTACACCTACCCTAACTCTAACCCTATTTTTAAACACACGTTAGGCACTTTATTTCCACTTTTCAAATATTTTCTTCATTTTTATTGAAAACAAATGCCTTTCCGATATGATTTGTGATGGGAAACAGTTCAGCAAAAGGCAGATTCGACTAGGGATCGATCGCGTCAAAAGCTACTTCATCACACCATACTACCTACAGCCTACTCCACTGTAGACTTTGAGTGGCATGCGTCTTTTTTAATCGTGTGTGGCCCAACCAGACATTAGTGGGCGGAGTTAGTGTAAATAGCCTTTGTCAACAAGACAGGCTATTTACACTTAGTATAAATAGACACTCTGTTTTAAAAACATAAATTATTAGATAAATCAGGACAGAATTAACTCTGCGCTGCTGCCGGCGATCGCGTCAAGGATCAGCCGAATTTCCACGTGCATCTTGAAAAGCGGATGTTTAAAGGGGCTCTATGTAATAATGACACCCAGTGTTCAAAATAAGTACTGCGGTCCAAATTCAAAATATTGTTTGGCCCGCCCCCACGTTCAAAGACGCGGGTTGCCAGCAACAATAGGGAGCGCAATTCACAATGAAAGCTGAAGAGACTTACACACTGTAAGCTGATGAGTTGATTTATCTATTTTAATATGCTGTCTTTCATAGAGATATTTAGATTGATGCAAAGGCTTTTTAGCTCAAGTAGAATCTGCGATTCTCTGACCCAGTTTGTTTGCTGGTTTCCATGGTTGCAATATGCGGTGATCTCCACCAACTGGCAACCTGTGATGTCGAAATACTATTGGATAACTGGAAGCACATGGTTTCACACAGACCAAAACAAAGACAGAAGTTGCGTCCCAAATGACGCACTATACACTATGTACTTGTGCACTATGCACTCATCCATGTAGTGCGTCAATTATATAAGGTTATTTTGTCATTTAACAACAGAGTCGGATCCTCCGTTCCCCTCCACTACGTAATTAAAGCTGCGACAGTCGAGTGCACGAAGTGTCCAACATTCCACACTTCGTTTTTTCCGTTAATTTAGTGCATCATCCGGGTATTTAAAGTGCACTTTTTCTTTATGGAATTTTCTGTGTGAACGCACTACTGCACTATTTATACTTAAAAACGTCATAGAATAGTGCACAAGTACGCGAATTGGGACGCACCTAGACATTCCAACAAGGAACACACATTTTCAAAGTAGAATATCTGGCTGTAGCTTATTTTTTCTGAGAAACAAGTAGGTGAACTTAACATGTTCCCTAAATATCTCCAAACATATAGGGGTATTTTTATGCTTTATTCAAGTAAAAATCTTACTATTAAGAAAGTGCTGCGACAAGTTTTTGTGCCATCTAGTGGTTTAGAGGAGAATAAAATCAAAGGCGCCTTTTACCCCGGTGCTCCATTAGCCTCGTTGTATCCCAACATCAGAAAGTCTGGTCTGTGTTGTTTTATTCTTGTAAGCATTCAGCACTAAAGCCTACTTGAGATTTTCAGCGCATTCCCATTATAAGCAATCACAGAGGAGAACGAAATCTGTTTTTTTTGTGGACAATCACTTATAATATGAGTGTGTTTACAAATCTTCCCCCCAGCAATTTCATCAAAAAATCCTTGATGGGTTTGTATTAACGAGGTGTTTGGCATTCACCTCATGTGTTGCGTGAGTTCTATTGCCATAGCGCAGCCTTGTTTAGAGTTCATGAGAGCAGGATGTGACTCATGTTGTGTATATGCAGTGAAGTGTGAACAAGAGCATCTTGAGTGTGCATCCGTGTGTTTGCAACATGTCGGGTATGGAGTCTAAAAGCATCTGTACCAACTGTGCACTGGCATGCTGGTTTCCACAGCACAGAAATGAGTGAATGACAGATTCAGACAGGGTTCATTCAGCTGGCATATAATGGCACTGCTCATCCTGTGGTAAAGAACGGGTAATGATGATTGTTTCCTGGAAAGACTGTGACCTTTTGAGCCTCTCTCGAGTATCTGAGAGGAATCTGAATTCATCCAGCATCAGGCTGTATGAACGAGCATGCATCCGATTGGCTTTTCGTAGCGATGGGAGCAAAATAAAGGGACTCCAATCAGGCTGAAATGATGGAGCTCGAAATTGATCCAAAGAGACCCATCAAAGCCATCTATCAGGTAACCAGAAAAGCACTCAGTGTGTACGTCTGCGTGACCATGCCTTAAAATAATACCTAGTATTTACCTGGCTCTCTTATTTTGATTGGTCAATCGTGTAAAATGCTGCTTAATGCATACACAATAACTATAACACTCTTAAAAATAAAGGTTCTTTATTGGCATTAATGATTCCATGAAGAGCCTTTAACATTCATGGAATCTTTCCATTGCACAAAAGGTTCTTTAGATTATTAAAATGTTCTTTAAACTAATTCTTTTAAGAACTATTCGCTGAAAGATTATTTGGGGAACCCAAAATGGTTCTTCTATGTCATCACTGTGAAAACCCCTTTTTGGAACCATTTTTAAAGGATTAGTTCACTTCAAAATTAAAATTTCCTGATAATTTACTCACCTCCATGTCATCCAAGATGTTCATGTCTTTCTTTCTTCAGTAGAAAATAAATGAAGGTTTTTGAGGAAAACATTCCAGGATTTTTCTCCATATAGTGGACTTCACTGGGGTTCAACGGGTCCAAATGTCAGTTTCAGTGCAGCTTCAAAGAGCTCTACATGATCCCAGACGAGGAATAAGAGTCTAATCTAGCCAAACAATCGGTCATTTTCTAAAAAAAAATTAAGTTTCTATACTTTTTAACCACAAATGTGCATCTTTCACTGCTCTGTGATGTGCCACACATTAATGTTGGAAAGGTCTCGCGTGGCAAAGGCGGAAGTACCGCGGTAGGGCGAAAAACTAATTTTCTCCAACTTCAAAATCATCCGACATCGTTGTTTTACCTTTTTATTGTAAAGGTGTTTGACTTAGTCTTTGCACGTTCGCTTTATAAACACTGGATTGGTACTTCCGTACTTTTTGTACTTCTAAAAGTGTATAATTTGTATTTTTTTTAAAGAAAATTATCAATCGTTCTGCTAGATTAGACTCTTATTCCTCGTCTGGGATCATGTAGAGCTCTTTGAAGCTTCACTGAAACTGACATTTGGACCTTCAACCCGTTGAACCCCAGTGAAGTCCACTATATGGAGAAAAATCCTGGAGTGTTTTCCTCAATTTTTTTTGACTAAAGAAAGAAAGACATAAACAACTTGGATGACATGGAGGTGAGTAAATTATCAAGAAATTTTAAATAGTTTTTATATGTAAGCATGTGCTAGACTAGTGTTTCTCAAACCTGTCCTGGGGAGCCCCCAACACTGCAAATTTTGGATGTCTCCCTCATTTAACACACCTGATTCAGCTCATCTGCTCATTAGTAGAGACTGCAAGACTTGCGTTCCATTCAACAGGGTCCCTATGCAGTGTTCACTGCTCCCTACTTCCTGAGCACAGTATATCAGTGGAAGTGGACTTCGCTGGCAATAACGGCTCATTTGCAGGGTTGCCAGGTTTTCACAACAAATCCCACCCAATTGCTACACAATACTAGCCCAAAACTAAGGGAGGTCCCCCGGTAAAAATCGCATTACGGGGGTTAAATCCAGGTTTTGGTTCCCCTTGTAAAATTCCTATTAGGGGCTGAATATCATGTTATTTGGGACATGAAAATCAACTCACTGCAACAGTGATAAAGAAGCCCAATTCTGCGGGAAATCCGCAAACTTGGCAACACAGCTCATTTGGAACACCCTGCAAACGTCATCAAAGAAAGTCAACGACGGGGTTGCACAGGTTTCGAATTTAAAAAATATAAAATACATATACAAAACCATATAAAATACATATACAAAATGCACATTGAATATAATAAAAACGTGTATGTTTATTATATACTTTTATATGACTATTGCAGCTATTAATTGACTATTAACAGATTTGAAGCTGTACTAACTGTCATTCTATATGAAATAAATTTGGTTAAGTATGTGTAAATGTACTCTTAATCCATGGTCTGGGTCTCATCGCGCTTTCTTTTCCACGCGCAGCCACATAGTAAACACTCCCTGAGGTAAATAAAGTGATCGGCTGCTTCTCCACACTTTGTCATGCCTATTCATACAATAGAATCTGCAAATTTAACATTGATCGCCATAACCATTCATAAATACTTTGTATAATAATAACTAAATTTATGAATACTCAAAACACATGTGTAAATTCCTCCATCGCAAAGCCGTATAAAAACTCTTTCAATGGTTCTGCTCCATCATTCCTTCTGACTGGTGATGTGGTGCACAATGACATTTGAGTGATTTTTCCTCTCCACTTCCTGTGAAGTGATGTATATTCCTTTATTCCCTATGCCGTTCGCAATGCCCTTCAAACTGAACATTGTTCACTCCCTTCGGATTGGAATCTCACTTAAGATGGCAAAAGACCCTATGAAGTAGACCTTGCACCTCTGAATGCACCTTACCAAACACACCGTTTGGTAAGGGAGACATGCAAATGTTTGACTGTTGCATATGCACCATGTGACTTTTGCAGTGTCTCATGCATGACACAGAGTTTTGAAAATGAAGCACTTAAATTAAAAGAAGTTTGACTTTTTAAAAAAATGCATCTCTAGACCGACCCTGCATCTCTCATTTTTAAACACAAAAAATGTGTAATAGCCTCTTAGAATCACTTTCAGAAGTTTAAAAGTATGGCTGCTCCAAAATCTATAAATAGGTATGTCTGAATTCATAGTATTCATGAAACAGTAGATCAGGGCTCTTCAAGTAGTTTCATTCGAGGGCCGGATTATCAAATCAAAACGTCGAATAAATATATAAATATATTAATAAATATATTGCAATATAAATGCCTATAACATAGTATTCATTATTAATATTCCACATAAACCATTACTACAGTTAGTTCATGGTAAATGTTTGTAAGAGTGGTGATTTTGGGATTTAAAAGTCCTTTAACTTCATTCATGGCACGTTTCCCTCGTCAGTTTTGTTGGGAACGTTGAGGCGGTTTCATCTGATTTAAACTAGTTTAATCATCGAGTGATTTGTAGTTTGTAAACGAGAGGTGTGTGTTGTGTGTGTTATTAAACGCTGTTTAATAATGGTGACCGGGAATAAATGCAGCTCCTTTAAGTTTTCGTTCCGTTATCCACTGGGCGTGCTGCGTAGTTCAAAGTAAACTATAGTGAAATGCCTGAAAACAGCGCTATTTGTTCTGTATTTGTTGTTACTGACCAAGAAACAACTTCAGATTATTCAGTAACAGAGCAAATCCGAATAGTTTCAGATGGTTATGCAAGTGCGTTTAGTCAATTGACGGAAAAGAAAGAATCAAGACAAAAGAATGATTAATTCACAAATGATTGGTATCACTGGTTCCGTCAACAGAATTACGGGACACATAATAACTGCTGAAATATTCGCACGGGAAGCGTTTCTCAGGTCAGTCGGAGAAGCGTGCACGGTACGAACAGTGCATATATCTGCCACTGCGGCCACGTATCTAACCAAATTTAGCTGCACTGCCAGGAAAAGAGGAGGAGGGAGATTGGGGTGCCGCGGGCCGGATGAAGATGATTGACGGGCCGGATTTGGCCCGCGGGCCGCCAGTTAACGAGCCCTGCAGTAGATGGTTGCCATATGAAATTTGCCAGATGATCTACTATTTCTGGCGCGATTCTGAAGTGAGCATCTAATGGACACTTTACAATGCCATGTTGCCATGTTAGAGAAGTTGTGAATGGCAGTGAAGTTACACAACTGGCGCCATAAATCACTTGACATGATGAATATAGTACATCCGGATCAGGACTTGACATGAACTTTTTTGCTCTCCAACCACTGTAGCTTTCCAAAGCCATAATTTCACTGGCCACAATTTTGACATCAATACCATGAGGAAAAACTGCCATATAGATATTTTTAATATTATCTCATAATTTGGCAGCAGGTTTATTAGGCTGCTGTCACTTTAAGACCCGACGCACAGATCCATTATACTGTTACACATGCGTTTTCTTTCTCAACTGTTTACGTTCACTTAAAAAATACTGACTGTGTTTACATGAATACTCACCAAAACAGGCATTTTGACATTATTTTGTGTGTATTTGACTGTTTAAACACAATAAACGGTGAAAAATAACTTGATTTTGTACTAAGAGGTGACTTTTTCATATATATTCCTTTAATTCAGCTAAGAGCTCACACTATGACGTATCATTCTTCTATTGGTCACACATGTTCACATGATTTGAATTCACAACTTTCGCTTGAGCCTATTTTTAATTTGCATACTGTATGTACGAATGATAAGTGTTGTGTGACCTCCCTTTAATACAGTGACTGTTGTTGGTGTAAACGGGCCTTTACTATATATTTTATTGTTGTCTTCAGCAGTTTTCATTCCATCACAGGTTAGAATTGCTAACTGACGTTACCTTGAGAAGCACAACTGAAGACTTCAGCACTATATTTACGGTGAGCATAAACATTCTGGTAGATGGCTAGAGAACTTAGGGGTTCCCAGTTAAAGCTAAAAAGCAAAAACATAACCAAGCACAGCTAAGAACAAGGAATCAGAGATTTAAAGAGCTGTATGAGCGAGAACATAAACAGAGTGTCTATTTGCACTAAATGCAAATAACACATCTTGTTTGCAAAAGCTATTGAATCTATCGCTAACAGCAGTAATGTGGTGCGATTTGCTAAGGCTGCATATTTTGTTTGTGTACCCCTTTCTGTTCCCTCACGTTTGAGAAGCACTGGTCTAGAACTACCCATCAAGTTCACACAGCAGCCAGTAAAGTGCAAGCCCACCTGAAAAGAGATGTTCTGTTCCTCAGATGCACTGTAGTCTCCCACCGCAGAGTCACAGCTGTTCATCACCTCCGTCATACTGCCCAGTGACACGCTTAAACCTACAACAAGTCAGGAGGAAGTGCATTTACAATCTCACAGTCACAGCGTTGCTCGGTCCACTCATTTGCCTGTGAATGAGGGAGAGACTGATTCAGATGAGCCACCTGCAATAACCACAGCTGGCTTATTTTCACATCTATGAAAAGATCCTGCCAAAACCATCCAGCCAATCCATGCGCACCTACCATGATTTTATGCCGAGCAAGTCTGTACATAGTTTGTTATTCAAATCAGCCCTTCCACCATTTTCGAAGGAAATTACTTTCACACTCATCAGCTAAAATACAGAGCAAGGATACACTCTAAAAAATGCTGGGTTAAAAACAACCCAAGTTGGGTTGAAAATGGACAAACCCAGCGATTGGGTTGTTTTAACCCAGCAGTTGGGTTAAATGTTTGTCCAACCTGCTGGGTAGTTTTATTTAACTCAACTATTGTTTAAAAATTACAGTATTGCTTACTTAAAATGAACCCAAAATATCTTGAAAATTAACGTTTAATAAATGAACATTTTAATTTCATTTTAGATTCAGTTTAAGTCAGCCATATAGTCATTTTCAAACAATAGTTGGGTTAAATAAAACTACCCAGCAGGTTGGGCAAACATTTAACCCAACTGCTGGGTTAAAACAACCCAATCGCTGGGTTTGTCCATTTTCAACCCAACTTGGGTTGTTTTTAACCCAGCATTTTTTAGAGTGTACATTCAGTGGGTAATAATATCAGAGCTGTTCTCCGATTCATTTTTAAATGCAAAACTCATCTAGAAGATTGAATTTGAATGGTGCTGTGCATCCAAGTATATGAAATTATTACATTTTTGTCCCATATTAAAATCTCAGATCAACAGCTTTGTTTACAATGTGTACGATTTTTAGATTCAAATATCCAAAAACCACTAGAACAGTGTTTCCAACAATGTTTAAATCAGCAGTTTTAACCAGGACATGGACCATGTTCTTGCTCGCCTGTGAATGACATTATATCCACGCTACCCCTGATTTCCAGTTTTACTTTCATAGAAACCATGGAATCAGCAAAGACGCTTTAATATATTATGTGTTTTATTAGACAGGTGAGCAACTGTTTGGATACACTTATCAACAGAAAACTCATTTAGTCTTACTGTTTGAATGGTTTGTTTTCTTGATTTTCCACAAGTACAATGTTTGTATCTCAGAGTCAACACTGTTTTGTCTAGTGGCATAATCAGAGAGCTTTCTCCATCATACAATATATTTTAAAATTAACTGCATGTAATTTAGCAAAATTAACAACACAAGCCATCCGGTTTTTATTAATATGATATTCTAATATACACACTGTTCCTTTAAAAAAAAAAAAAATTAGATTTATCGGCCAATATATCGGTTATCGGCTTTCGAATATAAAGAATTATCTGTATCGACCAAAATTTTCATATCAATGCATCCCTAATATATTTAGTTTTGTACTCCATTTTAAACGTATTTTATTTTAGATATTTGCAAAGTCAACATTTATAATTTTTGTTTTTTTAAGTTTTTTTTTTTATCTCATTTTTTTTTCAGCTTTATTTAATACTTTTAATTTTTTTAAGGATAGCAAAACTGGTTCCAGACATACTGTGGTGGGGAATGTTGGCTGTATTTATGATGAAGTAATTTATTATTCACTCAAATGATTCATTCAAAAACACTGATTCAATCAGGAACAAAACATCTGTCTGTCTTTATGAACGAGTCATTGAATCATTCATTCGATTCATTCAGGAGCAAAACATAACTGTGTGTTGCTCAAAGACACGCAACGACTCGGTTATGGCTTTGCATTTGTTATGGCGTAGCATTGCATTGCAGTTTATGGAGCGATATTATGACTGTACTCTTGCTCGTGAGACACTTCTTAAATAATACACAGCACAGACTGGTCATATTTAAACATGAGTAGTTGGCTTGCAGAATCTCTCTGCCACATGATCTGAAGGTCTGATGCAATGTGGAGCAGCTGGTGGTCCTCAGCCCTCCGCATGGCACATATGCACACCGTCCTGTGTGAATGACTAAAGGCTGGGTGACTAACATGGACATTTACCATGAAAACGTGCATTTGCACCATCAGCACATGGCATTTGTTTTCTAAAGAATGGGGTTTAGTCTCAAATAGTTTGTACAATTTATTCCGACATGTAAATTTTAACTTATTACACTGTAATATTTTATTATTATTATACTGCATCAAATGTGTGCATGCATACAATGCTGCTTGTTCACTATCTAGCACATGCACCGTCTCTAAACAAACCTGCTTTTTTAATCTGATGACACACATACTATCACCTCATCATTTGCATGGATAAAACCAGTATCCAGGCTTAGCTGATCTGAGATAAGGCTGTGAAGAGACCACAATGATGCTTCTTCTGCTTTGATGTAATCAAGCTCTAAAGCCACACAGGTGACAGATGAAATAAGAGAGTCCTATACTACAGACCAGACACTTTAAAGAGAGTTTTGTTTCATCTGAGATACGAAAAGGTCTTGGTAGAGGCTAGAGAGGATATTATACTGTCATTATCATTGTAGTTTACCCTTGATTTCCATTTGGGAACTGGCTGGCTCAACTGAATCAAAGAAAAAGTGAGGGTGAACAGATGAAAGAAAGTAGCAGTACTATAAAAGAAAAAGGATTAAAGGACAGTGAAAATGAAACGATGAAGAAATAAACTGTTCGGACCAAAGAACGGCACCTATGTGCCTGATAAAACAGACCCTTGAGCTACAATCTTACACACTGCTGCTATCAAAAATCACAGCACTTCAAAGAGTGACCGTGAAAAATAATGTACTTTTTTTTTAACTAAAAGCACCATTCAGATTAATTAGCACCACACAGATGCTGGATGGATGGATGGATGGATGGCAGACAGATAAAGAAATGAAGCTGTTTATGTTCTCTGCCTTTAATGTTGGTTGAAAACGGACTGATTATTCATGCTCACTATTATGTTGATGGTGACCAGCACAAACACAGCTCTCTCCCCAGACCCTTGTTAGCATACAGGCTTTTTCATTGGTGAAAGTGAGCGGCAAAGACAAAAGGGACTTGAGTGAGGGATCAAAGGGCTGTGATTGTGCTTGGTGCCATTTATAGTGAGACAAAGCACTGTAGAAGACCGGCTTTGTAGGCGGCCGCACAAAGACTTCATATGATCGTCAAAATATTTTTGGACGGGCAGCCCTGAAAAACAGTGCAGGTGTTATTGTGTGTCATTGCACTGTTTTAAAGAAACCCCCATGCTCAATAAAACCCGAAGTGCACGGTGGTTACAAACACTACTATTTCTGGCTTTTCTACATATTAAAGGTGTCTTGCTGCGCGTCGCTCTGTTTCTGTGAAAAATAGAGATGGCATCTGAATAATTTAACATGACTGGGTGCAACGACAGACCTCACCCCCCTTCCTGGTGACATGGAAAATCTTACTCAAATCTAGGCAAATGACCGGTACTGAAGTTGCTGTTAGTTGCAGTCGGCTTGGACCAATGCCAAAACTCTCGTAATCACAAAACACATGAGTTAAACATGTAAAATAACACACTAGCTTTAAAATAATTGACTGTTGAGCGCAATAGAACAGCAAAAGCCAGAGCTTGATTGCAAAACAAGTCATATCAAGAAACAAAAACACACCATTTCATGAAAATAATGTGTTAAAAATGGCTTAAAATTTGCCAATAGAAGTGATCAAACATTAATAAGACATTATCTGTCCATCAAAACTGCATAATTTACTTTCTGACATAATTTACTCACCCTCATGCTATTCTAAACCCATATAGCTTTATTTCTTCTGTGGAACACCAAAGTATGAATTATTCACTTAGTCATTTATGTATTTTTATCAAAGTAGTACAAGCTTATTCTTGCATGTACCAATAATTAACTATTAAGGTATGAGAGATCTTGCCATACTGAGACTATAGTTACGACTTAAGGCATGTCGTTGTTTACAATTTATGGATGCTTGTTTCCACGGCGGAATAAAACATAAAAAGGGTAACTGCGACTTTCTCACAATTCTGACTTTATTTCTCGCAACTGTAATTACCATTTTTATTTTTTATTCCGTAGCGGAAAATCAAGTTTCCATGCAATAGGCTATAGCAAGGCCCAAGTGTCTTTTAAGATTACTAAAAATATTAATAACAAAAATTTGATTGTATTATTTTTATTTGTATTGAGCATTTATGATTTAAATTGACATTCCAAATGACTAGTTTCCAAAATACCATTCCTTGGCTAGAATATAGTCACTCGCGTAACGTTGCTATGCAACAAAATAACGATCCAAGTATCGATATGGTGGACAGGTATCGGCCAATGAGCATTTAGACCGGAGTCCATTGTAGTTAGACCACTTTATCCAACAAATAATGATAAGACTAGCCTACAAAAAGTGTAATTTAAAAAGATAATGGTAGTCTTTCAGAGGTCGAGTAATCAGTAACAAGTAACTCGTGTAACGAGTAATCAGTGCCAGGTCACGTTTCAGAATTAATTTACTTAACGTTGTAAATAGAATAAAGAGTACCGGCCGTTCGAATTTAGAACAGCATGATGGTGAGTGAATGGCAAAATAACTACATTCTTAAAATAATCAAGGTTCTTTATCGATATAGTTCCATGGAACCTTAAGCACAAAAGCTTCTTTAAAGTGAATAAGATTAACAAGTTATTCACACAATGAAGAAAAAAGAGGCTCTTTTAAGATCTGAAAGGTTATTTATATAACCTTAATGTTTTTTTTTTTTTATGTCGTCGCTGGGAAAACCCACTTTTGGAACTTTTATTTTTAAAAGTAAATATTCCTTCAAAATCAGAATGTATATATAATAGCAGTTGCTGAGGCTTTATGTGAATGCGTAATGCTAGCCTAATAAAAAAAAGGAAAGAAAAATAGCCGACATTTAACACTTATTTTTCATTAAAACACAATATTGGTCACAGAATATCATTGCCATGAGTTATAAGCATCAAGAACTGATTAATCGTAAGTTTAAAATAAAGAGTAACGTTACCGGCGTTAGCGTCTAACCCCAGAGACTTGCGTTCAGTAGGCTAATTGAAGTCAATAGACCTGTTTGATCAATCTCACAAGGCAATGCATCTTTCTCAAAACACTAAAATATCTCGCATAGACCACCGAACCATCGAATGCTGATGAATCCTTTGAGTGTTCCTCAGTTTCATGAGTTCAAGCTCAAGCGCGCATTGTGTAAAGTGCTCATACCTGTAGCCTTCAGAAGTGTTGTCTCTCCGTGTAAAGCTCGTGACTGTTGCTCTTTCCAGACTCACTCAAGTCAGATTCTCCCGGACTGAAGCGCTGCAACTGTTACCTCAGAGCGCGCGACTGAGATAGCGACTGTAATTTCACGCGCACTCACCCGAGTCACAAGAGCACGACTGCGTGAGAGTGTGTGTTTCGTGTGTGTGTGTGTGTGTGTGAGAGAGAGAGAGTGCAAGAGACACACATCTGTCTCTTCACGATGCACATAGTAGCCTATATTGTACATTACTATTAAACATTTGCCTCAGATGTTGGATATGGTCTTACTGCAATCCCAGTTCAAATATGTAGGCTAATTATAAGGAATTATAATTTAATATAATGTATTATGAAATATTGAATCTCTACACTACAAATCATTTCAGACAGTCCTTTTAAAAGTAAATTGTCACCTTTTCACATATATCCTCTGAAATTCAAGGATGATTTATTATCAGCTATGTTATTTTGATTAAGAGTGTGAATTGCTAATATTGTTGATCATGCTATAGGTGTAAATGTTGTGAATAATTATTCTAAATATATACATGCGAGCTAACTGTTTTTGAATCTTAATGAACAAACAAATTTATTTTAAGGGCTCTAGATCAAGTAGAAATAGTTAATAATTTTGTATACTTTATTATTGTATTTTATTAGTTTATTATAAATGTATTTTATAAATATTTTTTTTTATTCTTAATTACATTTCTGAAGCATTTCTCCTCACAAGTTTTTTTTAATATTAGTCACCACAACACTGTCATAAAGCAATGCATCGCTAAAGATGGACTCGCATGACCCAGTCAGTTTATAAACAGTATTGTGAATAATGCATTACAAAAAGTAATCAGATTACTTTTTTCAAGTAACTAGTTGTCAGGGTTTTGTCTTGTTTAGTTGTGTTTTTGTTCACATGTCTTGGTTTCATGTTTTCCCCTTTCAGGGTATGTTTACACAACAACGATTTACTAAAAACGGAAAAGTTTTTTTCTTTGTGTTTTTCACATACAGACGACAACGTTGTCAAAATGATCCCGTTCACACAGATCCACGAAAAATAGTAAAACCACTGTATTCTGCTGCCAAGCCAGTAGATGGCGATGTCACTTTTTTAAAGAAACACTACATGACTGAACACGTAATACGCATGTGCCTGACGTCACCTTTTTCGCAAAGTAATGTTTTTATAGTTTACACAGAGACATTTTCAAACCTGCAATGATTAAATATGTTAAATTCCAATCTCATAACCAATTCATATGTGTTTTACAATGTGGCTAATTCGTACAACCTCACTCATACGAATTCCTACGATTTGTCTAAACCCCAGTGACGGGTAGGTTTAGGGGTGGGGTTTGGCAACTCAATACATACGATTTAGCAAAAAACATATGAATTCATGCGAATTAGCCTCCTCGTAAAATACATACGAACTGCCGTGAGATCGGGTTGGTTAAATTACAGAAATATACTTTATGTATTTAATGTCACTTTATTAGCCAATGTCTTTGCTGCTGTAGCTCATTACTTTCCATAAAAAGTAACTAAGTGCAATTCGTTTTTTAAGGGAGTCACGCAATATTGTAATGCATTACTTTTTCAAAGTAAACTTTATTCAGAAGTCTAACAACTATAAAATTAACTGCATGATCTTAATGCTTAAGAATTTCAGGTAACATCGGATTATATAATCTCAACACTGAGAAAATTGTGATTAAACAGGTTGCTTTACAAATTTAGAGCATCAAATTTGTATTAATGAAAAATCTTATCTGTCTCTAGATAGAATACAGTCAAAATTATGTTAATGAAGTCTGCAAACCTTTAAGTTTCACTATAGTACATATTTGGCTAGACTTTTTTTTTCTTCTTTGCTTGTATACACAGTATCTATACTTTCACTTAAGTGTACATTTCCAGCATTTTTTACACCTCTGCATGTTAACCAAGTAGAGATTATGAAAGTGAATTTGTCCTCTGATTTAACCCATCCTAGTTAGTGCGCACACATTAGGAGTAGTGAGTAATTAGGTTGCCAGTCTATTGTCTGAATAATTGTTCCCTGCCATGCCTTGTCATGTGACACCTTTGAAACCGGACATATCGTGCATCAGGGCTTTAAAAAAATGGATGAGAATTGGGTTAACTTATCTTAATTACAGTTGTAAGACACCTTATAACTTAAATCCAAGCCAGAAGGTTCTCATGACATAGGGCACTTTAAACTCTTTGTGTTGCATTATCTTCTCAATCATGTGACTGTATTGCTGTGTCCCAATTCAGAGGCTGCATCCCTTCAAATGCAGTGAAGGTCGGGCCGAGTGTTGTTAAATGGGACAATCTAGCCTACGGAGGATTGTTCTTGTCGCCTAGCAACTGTGACAGCTGTCGTTGACAAGTGGCAGTAACGCTTGTACTGGACCTTTTTTAAAAAATGTATATTTAACTGTTTGAAAACAAAACAGGGTTCACAACCAGTCTGAATATGTTACCTGTGGTGCATTTCTGTATATACAGTATTAAAGAGTATAAACTTTTCACTCTAAAAATGAAAAAACAACACAAGTTGGGTTGAAAATGGACAAACCCAGCGGTTGAGTTAAATGTTTGCCCAACCTGCTGGGTAGTTTTATTTAACTCAACTATTGTTTAAAAATGACTATATGACTGGCTTAAAATGAACCCAAAATAGGTTGGAAATTAAAATTCAGACACATAATTACTAGAGGCAATAATAATAATAATCAAAAATTAATAATTTAAAAAATAGTTGAGTTAAATAAAACTGCCCAGCATTGGTCAAACATTTACCCAACTGCTGGGTTTGTTCGATTTTAAACCCAACTTGTGTTGTTTTTAACCCAGCATTTTTAAAGTGTAATCTGTCAATTTCCCTCAAAAAAATCATGTCATCACTAGGGCACAATGAATTCTGGGATAGGAAGGATCCATCTGTTTTATCCTTCATTGTCCATGAAACGAAGGACTCACTTGAAGGAGCCTTTGAACTGGGATGGCATTCGTCACGCCGCTGTGACGCAATCAACTTTTGAAGGATGCAGCCTCTGAACTGGCTTATGTGTATTCATTTGCATCATTTTAATGAATTGAACTACATTCAAATACATAACTGTTGCCATAATTAGGGCCCGAGCACTGATGGTGTGAGGACCCTATTGTAATTGCTTGGCCAATTACCCAGCCAGCAATGACACGTGGGGCCCAAATGGGTCTGACATGAATTGCCCAATTAAGACCCATGCAGTACCCTTACAGGTCCCACTTTTAGTACGTCTGGGCTTCCACGGCTTGCCCCAATGTGGATCCCGGGTGCAAGCCCATAATGGGGCCCACATTTGCCGCCCATGAAACCCTCATCTGGGCCCCACATGTCATTGCTGGCTGGGTATTCTTCTTCTCCAAAATGAATCACATTTTTGAGGGCCTAAACATGCTCAAAAACTCATGAAACTTTGCACACGCATCAGAAGTGGTGAAAATTTACATCTGATATGGGTTTCAGAATTAGGTGATGCAAAATGGCTCGATAGCGCCACCTACAAAATTTCACTTAAGCTCCCTTTGCGCTACATTTCACGCACAGTTATGACATTCAGTAGACACATGTAACAGCTTAATCCCTACAAAAAAGCCCCTGGGTGTAAAATCTGAATGATCAACAGGAAAATCCAACAGGATTTTGAATTTTCTCTGCAAAATTTGTGCAGTTATTGCCATTTCCACACATTGTAATTTAACAAACTCCTCTTAGAGCTTTTATCAGATAAACATCATATTTGGTCAGCCTAATCTAAAGGCCTTTGAGACGTTAAATTGCAAAGATCTAGAGTTTTCGCTGAAGGGCGTGTCCGTGGCGACCTGACAAAGTTCAATGTTTCGCCATGAAACAGGAAGTTGTTGTAACTTGGGCATACAATGTCTGATCTGCCCCAAACTTCACATGTTTTATTAGAGTCCTGACCTGAATACATCTACATGGCAATATTCAGTTACAGTCATAGCGCCACCTGTGGGTAACAGGAAATGACATGTTTTACACTGTGATTAACTCCTCATGAAAATTTAACCAGATCAACATCATATTTGGTCAGTCTAATCTTAAGGCCTTAATGATGTTAAATTGTGAAGATCTAGAGTTTTTGTTAAAGGGCGTGTCCGTGGCGACTGACAAAGTTTGATGTTTCGCCATGAAAGATACATACAACTGACAAGCTATGCAATATCGTGTTCATTATCGAAGGCGATTCATCTGCGATATTGCGTAGCTTGTCAGTGAACTACGGCTCTGTCTATTAAATGCCGCTCCATTTGAAAGCAGGTGATGGCGATTTAGCGGTAATCAGGGAACCGGTTTTACTGACAAAATGCGCGTGACAATCTCATGCAATATATCGCCCAGCCCTAGTTGTAACTTTGGCCTACAGTGTCCGATCTGCCCCAAACTTCACATATGTGATAAGTGTCCTGGCCTAAAGACATCTATATGCCAATATTCAGTTAGTCATAGCGCCACCTGCTGGCAACAGAAAATTGATTGCTTTGCACTGTAATTCACTTCCAGAAACACATTTATATGTACCAAAGATACTAGAAACACATTAAATCACGCAACACTTGGCTGATGTATGAGATTAACGCCACAAAACAGGAAGTTGTTGTAACTCAGGCATGCAATGTCTGATTTGCTCCAAACTTCACATGTGTGATGACAGTCCTGGGGTGCGTTTCCCAAAAGCATCGTTAGCCAACTGACATCACAAGTTTCGTCGTTACTTACATAGTTCAACGAATTGGTGTCTCCGGAAACCATAATTTAAACGAACATTTGCAAACTGCATCGCAAACTTGTGTGGTTTGAACAACAGCTCTTGAGCTGTAGTATAGTTTACTGTTTTCATGACATGTGGACTTCATAAATCGTTATCTTGAGCAAAATAAGCAGGCTGACATTAAGTACAAGGTATATCTTTTATTTTGAATATATACAAATGTCAATTATATGTTTTAGTTTGTCAAGAGATTAAGCACCGTTTTTGGAGAGTGCGCATGTGCGTATGTGCTCTAGTATGTAAGAACGAGCCTATGATTGAATGTGGAAATAAAGCAAAATAACTGAGGAGAATGAGAGCTAGTCCTCTTATGCCATGTCCGTACACTCTAAAAAATGCTGGGTTAAAAACAACCCAAGTTGGGTTGAAAATGGACAAACCCAGCAATTGGGTTGTTTTAACCCAGTGGTTGGGTTAAATGTTTGCCCAATGTGCTGGGTAGTTTTATTTAACTCAACTGTTGTATAAAAATTACTGTATTGCTTGCTTAAAATGAACCCAAAATATGCTGGAAATTAACATTTATTAATATGTTTAATAAATGAGCATTTATTAATAAGATAATGAATAATAAACAATAAACATTAAATTGCTTATTAATAAAGTTTCACCTTTTGATTATTATTGTTGCCTCTAGTAATTATGTGTCTGATTTTTAATTTCTCACCTATTTTGGATTCATTTTAAGCCAGCCATATAGTCATTTTTAATCAGTAGTTGGGTTAAATAAAACTACCCAGCAGGTTGGGCAAACATTTAACCCAACCACTGGGTTAAAACAGCCCAATTGCTGGGTTTGTCCATTTTCAACCCAACTTGGGTTGTTTTTAACCAAACATTTTTTAGAGTGTAATTTATATCAGAAATTCTAGCATTAATTCGATCTCAAAAGGATTCATTTAAAGAAGTTATTACTCCACCACCTGCGTGACGTCATTCACCAACATAGCTGAACGAGAAGTTTGCGACAGTACGGTTTCGGGAAACGGTCATGACTAACTAGTTGATTTGTTCAACGATGCATCGTACTATGGTAGTTCAACAGCGAGTTACATCGTTGTTTGGGAAACGCACCCCTGGCCTGAGGACATCTACATGGCGATATTCAGTTAGTCATAGCGCCACCTGCTGGCAGAAGGAAATGGCATGCTTTGCACTGTAATTCACTCCCAGAAACGCATCCATGAAGTACCAAACATGCTAGAAACACGTTAAATCACGCAACACTTGGCTGAGTGCTAATGTATGAGATTAACGCCACAAAACAGAAAATTGTTGTAACTCAGGCATGCAATGTCTGATTTGCTCCAAACTTCACATGTTTGATAACAGTCCTGGCCTGAAGACATCTACATGGCAATATTCAGTTACAGTCAAAGCGCCACCTGTTGGCAGCAGGAAGTTAGGCACTTTGAAATGACTTTCACGTATTTCCCTTGTATTTTCTCGCTTACATGCATACTGTTTTCCTAGGGCCCTTTCATCGCTGCTTGCAGCTTTAATGGTTATTATAACTTCAGGCTAACCAGACCATGATATCATTTATACATTTTTAAATAATAATAAAAATGTGTCACTAAGATATAACAGTCATGTATGTGAAAATTAACTGTGAGTGATGTATTTTCTGGGCTATCTAAACCAGTTTGCAAGTGATTGCATTTGTGATGACTTCTGGAGTACACACACTCACTTAACTATCAGGCTGGTATCTTATGTGCTGGCATTTCTGTGTCAGATTACCCAGCGTGATGGAAAACAGGGAGAGAAGTTAAATGTCAGAGGTCACGGCACCTCGCATTCCTATTGGCTCAGCCCGGATGGCGATGATGATGATGATGATGTCATGGGGAGTAACGAGTGAAAGGAGATGCTGCTGTTCATATAGAGGCTCTGGGTGATCGTCTCACAGCCCGGGATCCAGTAAAACCCAGACCTCAGCCTCTTGGCAGGCAGATTTTTCCAGTGGCTCTGTAACTTGACAAGGAAAGGTATCCATTTTGACACATATACCTCTGTGCATGTTAATTTTTAAACAGAAAGAGTCAGTGTCAGTTCAGCACAATGATCATGTATTCCTGCACCAAAGATAAAAGATTTTTAGTTATGATCGCCAAAAAGTGTTTTTACACTCAAAAATATATGAGTATTGTTGCATTATAAAAATATATCAACAAACTGTCAGCTAAAAACATTTTTCCTTTTCTGAGCCAGTTTTTGCAATGACATTTATGGTGTCAAAATGATTTTTAATCAAATAAAAATAACAATATAGCAAATTTTAGCCCCAAAACATTTTATTTATTTTTGTTTGAAAATGTGCTTGTGCTTTATCTCTCTTAATAAATGCCATTTGTTTGATATTTTGTTACAAAGTGCAAAGACAATTCCACAATTTTAAGTATTCAAATACTTTTTGGGGCCACTGACATTTATTTCTCATTAAAAACACCAGACCTGTTTCTCTAGTCTCGCACCAAACACAATCTGAAATGCAATTTCCAAAGAGAGTTCAAGAGGTTCAGGTTTGGGACAGAGAAACCGGCTTGCAGACTTTTCGTGAGTAATTGAAATGTAGCGCTCCTCCTCTCCTCTCCTCTTCACTCTTTTATCCGACTGCTGTGTGTCTCTGAATGAAGAGCTCTGAACTCTGCGTGTGTGGAGGAGTGTAATAGACTGACCTTTCAGTAATTTTGCCATCTCGTATATAAATTCACTTCAGGCCTGCTTTCTGACATTCTCTATTCATTCGACCAATTAGCACTTCATGCATCTGCCTACTCTCCCTCAGCTTTTGTGGAAGTCTCAGATTGAAAGCACGTCCGAGGAAAATAAGTAATTAACTGCAATTTCTTTCAATATCCTGATGTCCTCCGGCTGAAGAGGAATCTCTAACATCAGACCGTAATGTTAAGTTTGATTGAAGAATTCATATAAATCTTATTGGTGCTGAGTGGCATCTCTACTCGTTTTAAAATGGGAATAATTATTCACTCTATATATAATCGTATTCACCCTCATATATCACTGCATACACTATATATCAAACTTTTGAAAGCACTTTACTGAGCTTCATGTGGTGTTAAAATCATTTTGATCTAAATTTCAAGTGATAAATTGTGATATATGGATTTAAATAAAAAATTATACCTTTTTCTGGAAAAGAATGCGTTGAACTGGATAATGAAGCCAACAATGTAAATATTTAAGTTCTGTTTAAAACGCATCTGTGGGTGAAAAAGTTTGGACAGGTGGCAGAAAAACCTATTGTGGATATATTTATAAATCCAAGTCTCTGGTGTCCCCAGAATTATCTGTGAAGTTTCAGCTCAAAATACCCCTCATTTTGTCAAATTTTTAACATTTTGTGTTTTCCTTTAAAGGATTAGTTCACTTGATTTACTCACCTCCATGTCATCCAAGATGTTCATGTCTTTCTTTCTTCAGTTGGAAAGAAATGAAGGTTTTTGAGGAAAACATTCCAGGATTTTTCTCCATATAGTGGACTTCACTGGAGTTCAACGGGTTGAAGGTCCAAATGTCAGTTTCAGTGCAGCTTCAAAGAGCTCTACATGATCCCAGACGAGGAATAAGAGTCTTATCTAGAGAAACCATTGGCCATTTTCTTAAAAAAAATTAAAATGATATACTTTTTACTTGCACTAGCGCCAAGCATTATGTAATCACGTTGGAAAGTTCACGCGTGATGCAGGCGGAAGTCCCATAAAAAAACTCCATCTCATTTTCTCCTCCAACTTCAAAATCATCCGACATTGTTGTTTTACCTTTTTTTGCACATTCCCTTTGTAGACACTGGAATGGTACTTTCACCTACATCACGTGTGACCTTAATTTCTTTTCGACTGAAGAAAGAAAGATCGGGGTGAGTAAAATATCAGGAAATTTTAATTCAGAAGTGAACTAATCCTTTAAATGCAAATGAGCTGCTGCTCCAGAAGAGGGCGGAGCTTTAACAGCTCAACAACAACAAAGCTGGAGAATCTCACGCAGCCAAAATGAGGATTGTCAGTAACGGTGTTCAGCCTTACATTGTTCAAACCGGAGTCGACACTGATGGAGAGACTCAGGAAGAAGTTACAACTTTTAGACGTTTCTGAATGGTTAGTGGATAAATTGATGTAGTTGCTGTGGAGTTGACTGAACTCATTCACTAGCATGTGCCGTCATGTTCATCTTTTGTGTTGAATTGACCCTCGTTTGTGAAGCAATCCGGCGTAAAATAATCATGCATGCTTTTAAAGCATATCCACACTCATGTTAAATGCAATATTTGCAAGACATTGTTCACTGATGGTAAACGATAAAAAGTAAATGTTAAGGACAGTCAATATGGTCGTCATCTTCATTAAGCCGTTAACCAGCTCATGTTTTTAAAGCCATAACTTTGATGTACATTATTGATTGTGTTGTGCCAGATACACACAGTAGCAGTGCAGGGCAATCCCAGAACATGAATGAATCCGTCACAGCAGATGCGAAGGCCTGGTGCTCCCTCTGCTGGACAAAGGAATAAATTAGCATACATGTCCAATGCAATATGACAGAGTTTACTGTAATATTCTAAACATGAACAGACTTTTTTTTTACATACAGTCCCAGAGTTCTGGTGTGACATATCAAAACAAAGTAACTTACTTCAGCTGTCTTTAATATATCAGAGGTGCTTCCCTCTGTGAATCCTTATCGCTTGGCAACAGAAGCCGTTGGGCTTCAGGGTGATTGGAGGAGAGGAATGAAAGCGTGACATTTTAAGAATCAGTGAATGAGTGTAGCATGTGGTCCGTTTCCCCAAACCTTCCATCAGTCAGAACGGATTGGGAGAACGACGGACCAGAAAGAGGGGAAACGCTAAGTGTTCAAATAAGCTCTACAGGGTGTCCTTTTTTCCCAAGCTTATGTGTCCCCAAAAACACCCCAGGGCACCAAATGTAGGCAAAAGGCAGAAATTACGGTTGAGGCAGTAAAAATAATCCGTCCTGACACTTACAAGCTCCCACAGAGATTTGAAGCCCTCTGCTTATAAAATATTGAACAGCCACTAACACAATTCTGTCTCCCAGAGCTGTCTGCAATTCATCTCGGAGAAAAAAGCTCAATAGGAGGTGCTAGGACTGCAGAGAGAGATAAAATGGCCACTCATGCTCACCACCAGAGGTCAATGTTTTCAAAGAATTGACAGCATGAGGCTCTTTTGGTGAGGATCAGTTTGAATGGCTAGCTATTATTTGTGCACACACCAATCAACAAATTAATAAATAACTGTAATAGTATAATATTGATCATCAGTAATGTTCTTGGAAGAGCAGACTGCAGTGGGATAGTGAAAAGGTCACTGACTAATGGCTTAGTGAATGACCAGGCAATTATAATCTGCGTTGAGTAAATGTAATTGCTATGAGAGGCCATTGAGAGGTCAAGGCCGAGTGCCTTACACCGCAGATGGCCTGGAACGTTTTCAGCTCATTTTTGTATCAATAAATTAGGCAGGTATTTAAAAATATTCAGAAAAAAAGTATTTTCAGATTTCACAGTTCAGATTATCATTATTGTCAAACGTTCCTCCAGGAAATGAGGAGAATAAAAACAAAATAATAACCTTAAAATAACCATCAGGGAACGTTCTGTATACGTTATTTTTAGTTTAATAAAAATGAACCACCCTGCAATGTTCTGGGAACGTTATTTTATGGTTGCAAAATAATAACCTTAAAATAACCATCGGGGAACGTTCTGTATACGTTATTTTTAGGTTGTTAAAAATTAACCACCCTGCAATGTTCTGGGAACGTTATTTTATGGTTGCAAAATAATAACCTTAAAATAACCATCAGGGAACGTTCTGTATACGTTATTTTTAGGTTATTAAAAGTTAACCACCCTGCAATGTTCTGGGAATGTTATTTTATGGTTGCAAAATAATAACCTTAAAATAACCATCAGGGAACGTTCTGAATACGTTATTTTTAGGTTATTAAAAGTTAACCACCCTGCAACGTTTTGGGAACGTTATTTTATGGTTGCAAAATAATAACCTTAAAATAACCATCAGGGAACGTTCTGAATACGTTATTTTTAGGTTATTAAAAGTTAACCACCCTGCAACGTTTTGGGAACGTTATTTTATGGTTGCAAAATAATAACCTTAAAATAACCATCAGGGAACATTCTGTATACGTTATTTTTAGGTTATTAAAAGTTAACCACCCTGCAACGTTTTGGGAACGTTATTTTATGGTTGCAAAATAATAACCTTAAAATAACCATCAGGGAACGTTCTGAATACGTTATTTTTAGTTTAATAAAAATGAACCACCCTGCAACGTTCTGGGAACGTTATTTTATGGTTGCAAAATAATAACCTTAAAATAACCATCAGGGAACATTCTGTATACGTTATTTTTAGGTTATTAAAAGTTAACCACCCTGCAACGTTTTGGGAACGTTATTTTATGGTTGCAAAATAATAACCTTAAAATAACCATCAGAGAAAGTTCTGAATACGTTATTTTTAGGTTGTTAAAAAATAACCACCCTGCAACGTTTTGGGAACGTTATTTTATGGTTGCAAAAAAATAAAACCTAAAAAGTACATTCCTAGAACGTTATATTTTGGTTCTCAAAAAAAAAAAAAAAAACCCCAAAAAACGGGAACCAAAAACTAACATTAGGGGAACGTTATGTGTTTGCTGGGTTTACTGATTGTATTGACAGATGTGCAAACCTTTGCTTTTGAACTTTGAAACCCAAAATGTAAAACAAATAGCACAATATTATTAATATTATCAAAATGACTTGTAATCTGTACAATGGAAACCTGGACTGTGTGTGAAAAACATACTTTAGCTTGTTTATCACAAATTTAAACTATCTAGAAACTATCTCTCAGAAAGACCTGTTTATGAATATTTATAAATCCAGATGGGACATTTAAAGGATTAGTTCACTTTCAATTAAAATTTTCCTGATAATTTACTCACCCCCATTACATCCAAGATGTTCATGTCTTTCTTTCTTCAGTGGAAAAGAAATGAAGGTTTTTGAGAAAAACATTCCAGGATTTTTCTCCATATAGTGGACTTCACTGGGGTTCAACGGGTTGAAGGTCCAAATGTCAGTTTCAGTGCAGCTTCAAAGGGCTTTAAACAATACCAAACGAGGAATAAGAGTCTTATCTAGCGAAACGATCATCGTTACGAATATCGATATGAATCACCGTCGATATTGAACGCGATATTGCGTGGCTTGTCAGTGAACTACGGCTCTGTCTATTAAATGCCGCTCCATTTGAAAGCAGGTGATGGCGACTTGGCGGTAATCAGGGAACCGGCTTTACTGACGAAATGCGCGTGACAAAAGCATTCGATTTATCGCCCAGCCCTACTTGAACTAGCTCTCTTCTTCTTCTTCTTCTTCTCTATTTGAATTCCAGCAGTGTAGACACTGTTAAGTGTATTACTGCCCTCCACAGGTCAAAGTTTGAACTAAATTGTCATATACAATATGCTACTGCAAGTATATAACAATTAGTTCAAACTTTGACCTGTGGAGGGCAATAATACACTTAGCAGTGTCTACACTGCTGGAATTCAGATAGAGAAGAAGAAGAAGAAGAAGAAGAAGAGAGCTAGTTCAAGATGAGCATTTATGGTTAAAATGTATATAATTTTGTATTTTATTTTTTTAAAAAGATCGATGGTTTCTCTAGATAAGACTCTTATTCCTCGTCTGGGATCGTGTAGAGCTCTTTGAAGCTGCACTGAAACTGACATTTTGACCTTCAACCCGTTGAACCCCAGTGAAGTCCACTATATGGAGAAAAATCCTGGAATGTTTTCCTCAGAAACCTTCATTTCTTTTCCACTGAAGAAAGAAAGACATGAACATCTTGGATGACATGGAGGTGAGTAGCCTAAATTATCAGGAAATTTTAATTTGAAAGTGAACTAATCCTTTAACCAAAGGAAAGTCATTTGCAATATCTGCATATGTACAAATATATTGTGCTAAAAATAGTAAAATAAAATATTAAATATTTCAATATGTATCTAAATATTTAAATATTAGCCTATATAATATTATCATATAATATTAAACACTATTAACATTAATAAATTACATTTAAAAACTCTGCAATTACGATGCAAAAGAAAACCACACTAATCTCTAAATCACTTCAGAGCTCCTGGTGAGGTCAGCGCTAGCTGCCTCCCGGTGTCAATCAAACAATGACGTCATATATCCCCAGCGTTTCCGGTACAGTGGGCGGGGCTCCGCTATCCCGGTCTGGATTCTTCATTCGGGAGCGCTAGACAAGGCTGAACACGAATGCAGCCATATTCGGCAGACCGGCTAGCGCCAGCTTACACGCACAAATTCGCCTACTTAGAAAAAGCACTCACTCCCAGTATTCGGAGGGCGTATTTATGTAGGATAAAGATGTGTGTTACACTAGGTCTTCATTAGGGAGTTTATTATTGCAGATCTCCAGCTGAGCGGAATGAGCGTCCAGTCATCCTGAGATTCGACGGGAGAAAAAGCCCCGACACATCCCGCAAAGTGGAAAGTACAGATTTGTCCGGATTAAGGCGAATGGAGCCGACAGGGCCTCGGGAGTGAGGAGGGGGTGGAAACGCTGGAAACCAGCGGACAACAACGGGGTTAGGCGCATTAGGGCTTCGCTTATCTGAGCACAATGTTGGGCACATTTTGCTAGCTGGCTAGCTGGATGGCTGGCTAGCAGTTGGAGTCTTCAGATCTCCACACAGATAAATCCTATTTGTATATATTTATAACGCTAATCCCCGTCATATTAATTTCGACAAGTATTATTTTATATTTTCTGGCTGTGGGAGTGGTCGCTAATTTGGTAGAAAATGTCTGCGAAGGTGCGCCTGAAGAAGTTGGAGCAGTTGCTGCTGGATGGCCATCAGAAAAACGAGAAGTCACTGAGTGTGGAGACACTGCTGGATATTCTCATATGTTTATACAACGAGTGCAGCAACTCGCCCTTAAAACGGGAAAAACACGTGACGGACTTTTTGGAATGGGGTAAGTTGATGAATTTGGGTGCGTGTCCCTTTAAGACCTGTTTATCTGTTATTACATTTGCCTTAATCACCCAGCTGACTTCAGACTATTGTCAAAATTGCTGCTGTGACATTTGCTCTTGAGATTCCTGGCCTTGTTGTTTGGATAATACTACATGTTTAATGGAATATCTGTAGTTTGGGGCAAAACATTAAATACAATGTGCAATAAAATTATGGTGGAGAGATGTGCAAAATAGGCTAATCCTTCATCAAAAGCCTGATGGGCCATATTTGATTCTCATTCAAACATTACCCTGGTGAAAAAATACTATAGTAATTTATACTATAGTGTTTTTGAACCATACTATACTAAAGTACTTTAATTTGTTGTATTAATTCTACACTGTAAAAAAAAAAAAAAATCTAGTTTTTACAAAATAATTTTGGCAGAATAATTTTGTAAAAAATACAGAAAAACTGTAAACGCATTTACAGAACAAACTGTACATTTTACAGTATAAAACTGTAACAAACAAGAAAATTTGAATGTAAACCAGTAAATTAAACAAGTTTTGTACCTTTTAATATATACTGACAACCACCATAATAATGCAGGTGGTAAAAGAGAAAGCCACATGAAGAATCAGAGTTCATCACAAGTAACTTTTTCACAAACTGAAGTATATACTAATATAAAGAAGGTGCAAAGGGTTGTTCAACACAAAAACACATCATTGTAGCCCACAACACGTACATAATGCAATAAACTTTAATTAAACAACAGAATATGTAACATAAAACCTAATGTACATACCTGATAACAAAACTATTAACATGATATTTAAACAAAATACTTTCAAATGTGGAGTGTCACACAGGGAATTGTGGGAATATCAGTTTACAGTTTTTGACTGTAAATTATACATTGATTTTTGTCTTTTTTACTTCTAAAAATTGTCAAATTTAAAGCATTTTACTGTGAAAATTACAGAAAATGTCTGGCAAGAGCTTTTACAGTTTATCCCTGTATATAATACGGGAACTTACTGTTAACCTGTTTACAATTTTTTTTTTCCCCGTAGGATTTTTACAATATTTTACCGTTAAAATCACATTCATTTTTTTCAGTGTATAGTTGCTGTGGTAATATAACAACTATAGTAATATGAACAAATTACTGTACTAAGTTTTCTTTAATTTATAGGGAATATTATACAATACACTACAGTTTACTGTAGTAAAAACTAAAGTATTTATTACAGTTGATCAGTTCACTATAATTAATATTACAGTATGCTGTAGCATTCATTAACAAAGTGTTGTAAATACTATAATATACTATGATTTACTATAGTATGGTTCAAAAACACTATAGTATTTTTTCACCTGGGTATGGATACCTGAACCTAACTTAAGCTTCAGCCCAGTAGTTCAGCTTGTAATATTAATAACAGTATATTCAGTATTCTTTTGACTTTTAGGTGCTTTAAAACTACAGACTATCAAACAGGCGACAGGACGCTTGTAGCCAAGTTTTGGTCATTATCAGAGACTTTAGAAATCCAAATATAACCGTAGGATTTATAGGGTTAACCAGATATTGCTCATAAATGTCTGACAAACAAGTTGGACTTTGTTTTCAAGGGCAATGCAAATGTTTCCCTTTATAAAGTCCGGGGAAATTCATTGATTCCTGTTGATGTTCTTGCATTTATTGTTGCCATTGCCTTCACTATTTGCATGAGGGTGGTGCTCACTAGTTTAAAGTGTAAACAGTAGGTTGGATGCCCCTTTTCGGGCTCTTCCTGGTCCTGTTGCTTGCGGTTGGCCTTCACAGTGAGTGGATTCTCTGTCCTGGGTGTTGGGTTGACGTCAGTAATGAGATTACACCCCAGTGTGTCTGCTCCTGTAAAGACCGCCACTGTCCTTGTGCAACCCGTCACTAGCAGGTGCCACCTCACATCCCATCACTGTGAGCGAGCCATAGTATGACCCAATTTCCAAGAGTCATAAACTCCTCTGTTCTGGTCTTACTACAGCACTGGTCGGCCACACGCTTTCTTGATTGTGGAGGTTAATGATTTACGTGGAAGATGTTATGCTGCTGCCGGTTAAACACAAGCAATGCACTAATGCTACTCTAAAGTGCAGTATTGGCTTGCTCTCAATACTCGCTTTCCATTTTATGAAGTGTTCCTCAAGAGAAGCTCTTAGACTGGCCACTTGGAATTGTTATTTTACCTTTTCTGGTAAATGAAATGTACCATATCTTCTGTTCACACGTGGCTTTCTGGAAGTGACCGATAAACAGCTTTGGTGGAAATATAGTAAGATATTCACTGTTTTTGACTCCTGCCTCACATTCGTACAGCCAGATGGCTGTGTCAGCACCTTTAAATCTTTGTTACTGGCTGAAACTACAGATGCTCCAATCATTATTTTTGCAGCTGATACTGACTTCTGATTTCTTGTCGTCATGATCACTATCATTCAAGCTTTATTTAAGTGATATGTAAGCTCTGTGTTGACTGTCACTGTTAACTCTTTACAAACTGAAGGCATTTTTAGTGATTTAACATCTAAGTGGCATACTTAAAGGGTTAGTTCACCCAAAAATGAAAATTCTGTCATTAATTTCTCACCCTCATGTCATAAGACTTTAATTCATCTTTGGGACACAAATGAGGACCATTTAAGAGATTCCTGTCTCTCCATAGACAGCTACGCAACTACAACTTTGATGCTTCAAAAAGTTCATAAAGAGATCGTAAAACTGATTCATATGAATCGAACGATTTAGTCCAAATTCAATCGCTTTATGAACAGATTTAGGCTTTTATTCACATATGAACATTGATCAGCGAACATAAACAGAAGCTCAAACGAACCTGCTTTGCACATGAGAACAAACCTCTTTCTGATGCTCCAATGTGCCCCAACACGAGAATGAACCTCATTGGTTCTTGTGGAAGCTCAAACGTAATGCGTAACATGAGAACGAACCTCATTGGTTGTTACTGATGCTCAAACCTGCTGCGTAACACAGGAACGAACCTCATTGGTTGTTACGGAAGCTCAAACGTGCTGCGTAACACGATAATGAACCTCATTGGTTCTTGCTGAAGCTCAAACGTGCTGCATAACAGGAGAATGAACCTCATTGGTTGTTACTGAAGCTCAAACGTGCTGCGTAACACAAGAATGAACCTCATTGGTTGTTACGGAAGCTCAAACGTGCTGCGTAACACAAGAATGAACCTCATTGGTTGTTACTGAAGCTCAAACGTGCTGCGTAACACGATAATGAACCTCATTGGTTCTTGCTGAAGCTCAAACGTGCTGCGTAACACAAGAATGAACCTCATTGGTTGTTACTGAAGCTCAAACGTGCTGCGTAACACAAGAATGAACCTCATTGGTTGTTACTGAAGCTCAAACGTGCTGCGTAACACAAGAATGAACCTCATTGGTTCTTGCTGAAGCTCAAACGTGCTGCGTAACACAAGAATGAACCTCATTGGTTGTTACTGAAGCTCAAACGTGCTGCGTAACATGAGAATGAACCTCATTGGTTGTTACGGAAGCTCAAACGTGCTGCGTAACACGAGAATGAACCTCATTGGTTGTTACGGAAGCTCAAACGTGCTGCGTAACACGAGAATGAACCTCATTGGTTGTTACGGAAGCTCAAACGTGCTGCGTAACACGAGAATGAACCTCATTGGTTGTTACTGAAGCTCAAACCTGCTGCGTAACACAAGAATGAACCTCATTGGTTCTTGCTGAAGCTCAAACGTGCTGCGTAACACGAGAATGAACCTCATTGGATCATCCGCATCTGAAGTCCATTGTATTGTGAGGTACCCTGTGATTCCCACCCCTAGTCCGTACGCATCACGGAGCAACATGCGATCGCTGCAATTAGCAAACCACAATGATCCAATTAATTCCGATTGATAAAATAAAGTCCTGCTTTATTTTTTTTCTTGTGTTTGAAGCTGCATACTCTTTTCATGAAACATTTAAAACATTTGTTTTTTAGGTTTTCAGAATAAGTCACATGATTAGAAATTTCGCCATTCACAAACATTTGTGTCTGAGATCCCTACGGGATCTGCTCCTCATTATCACTGACAGACATATTGACCGCGCCTCACATTCTGCTATTGACCGGATCTGTTAGTTCACAGTCCATCTTGTCTCACTGGGGCAATTTTCCAGGAGAGGACGAGCTCTGACTGGAGAAATTCCTCTTCAGTGTTGCACAAGAAATTCTAATGAACCTGAATTAGTGCTCATGAATCCATTTTGTTGTGTGTAAGAGCCTGACAGGAAGTCAAGCTTGGCTAGTTCATGAATTTATCGCATGCTTCTAATAACTGAGTTTATAATGGCGCTCTCTTGCCAAAGCAACAAGCAGAGCACTTATTAATCATTGCAGTGTCTTTCTCCTTTGCTTGATTTCTCAAAGCAGCTCGCCAAGGTCAGTGGTGACCGGGAGAGCGGTATGCAGGTGTTTATGCCTGACATCCTCTTCGACAGCAGACTGAAGACTAATTAAAGGAGAAGATTAAACAGAATGAACACATCGGCTATAGTATTTAACCTTCTTGGCAGGTTTTGGTGTGAACTGTCAATGTTGTTGCAGACTTGCTCTGCTCCATCTCCCATAATATTGATGGCATGAAATTTGATTTATTGTATTTGCCAGTATTGTTACAAATGAAACGCATGTATTCTTCAGGCTCATAAATCATTGTTTATTTCAGACAAATTTGGAATGGCACAATTTTATTTAAATTTTCTTACCAAATACAAAGAACAAAGAATGTTTTGCATTTATATATTTTGGCATATACTTTTATCCAAAGTTAGAGATGCACTAGCATTAAAATTAACTGGCAGATAGTAAAATTCAGTACTTTTTTATCTAAATAAATAAATTACAAACAATGCTACAAATTAATTTGGGCACCATGACACTCTGAGTTCTTAAAAATATATTCGTACACTATTGTTTATCAGCTGTTATTGGACATCTTTTTATTATATCTAAATTTGCTAAAATTGTGTAGTTTGTTGTGGATACTTTTTTCTTTTACGTTAGGATTACCTTCATCTAATGCTGACTTAAATTTAATCTTTAAAAATGCAAATAAAAAACATAATAAAATAATTTTTATACGTTATTTTTTTAAAAAGAAATGACAATTGTGACCTAAATGCTTGCTCACTCAATGTATGTGTTTTTACAAAAGAGTAATTTTGTTGAAATAGCTTACAGACAGCACAAGGAAGCTTGATTTCAAACTCTGAACTGAAGACTCAGTAATACAACAAGAACAAATAAACAAATTACAAGCAGTGGATCAAATCAATACAATTAGGAAAATTATGCAAATGAAGTAAACAGTGCTTTGTTTTTCAGGTAGGTGCAAAAGTAGTTGGATTCAGGTAAGCAATACCACAGAAATTGAATTAGATGGGCATTTTGACATAATTTGTGTGTATTTGAGCGCACAGAAAACCGTCTCTCAGAGAGTGCACAAGTACTGAAGTGTTTAAAATATCCTGAATGTTTAAAGTCGGCATGAAATCAAAATTGACAACTTTTTTTTTTTTTTTAATGGAATATTGAAGTATTTATTATCAATAATTTATCCGTGCACATTATTTTAAATTCATGTGCCCTCATAATCTTTAATCAAAAATATTAACCTGCCCTCCCTCCTCAAAACGACTCATCTCTTCCTGTCACATGCTATGGTGTGAGGGTGGAGCTACCTGGAACTGCCAGCAGATCCAGTGACGTAAGGGGGAAAACGCTGTCGCTGGGGCTGATGCCAGTCATTGAGGTGTACAGTACCCTCAAACACTGAAAGGAACCTGATGGAGGACACGCACAGTCAGTCAGTCGGTCTCTCTTGCTGTTTAGTGCCATTGACCACCTTCATCATCCTCAATAAATAAAGTTCTTAAAGTAACATGAGGGTGCTCGCAGTGAGTCCAACGATCCAATCAATTCCCGAAGAACGAAATCAAGTCCCGTCCTCTCATTTCAGATGCCGTTTCACTCGGATAGACGTCACAGTAGAGAAGAAACGACAATCTCAACTTCCGCTTCGTGCTGACTTTAAATTGACAAAACTCAAAAGAACACGTGCAAATGATACACTTTAGTGAGCATGCAACGCTGGCCCAGTTAGGCAAGTGAAAATTCCCTCATGTGTCCCGAAATGCAAGCGAAAATCTTGCTACTGTCAAATACACACTGAAACTGAAACTAAAACGGAAAGATGTTCATGACAACCTGTCAAAATAAAAGTTCGGTTTGACTTCAAGAAATGATGACAGAAATATATCACTACTGTATACTAAAATGTACTTCTCAAAGTAATAAATATGGTTATTATTCCTAAGGAATATCATACAAAACATTTTTTCATCCATGTTTTAAATGTATACAGTTATGTTGTGCAGCATCTTATTTGACAAAAAATAAAAATGCAATGTTGTGTAGCAAATTAATTGTTATATTGTCATTTTATTACAGTTTAAAAGTTTGAATAAATTAAGAGTTTATATAAATTTGTATTAAATCATAAAACACAGAATCCCACCAAAAAATAAAATACACAAAATTTATGGAAAAATAAAATGTATTTCATAACAACACTTAAGTTAAAGGGTAGCTACTCTGTAACAAATATGTGGAAAACATTTCCTTCCCCATTAATGGTAAATGAATATCGTGATTAAATATTGATGTCGTATGCCAGATCATCCATCTCTAGCGAAACCTTTGGGAATGTGTAAAATTATGTTCATAATATTTCGAAATTCAGGCCTTATTATTGACATACCGATCAAAATTACTGATAATTTTTTCTGGGAATCGAAACGGTGACCTTGCCGATACCAGTCATCCTCTAGCTGTTGAGCTACAGCAGCGCTCAGAACCTCGGCCTACTCCCTGTGTTTGTACACAAACAGCCAGAGTTCACCCTACTGTCCTAATGAAGCTGCAAAGCAGGTTATGCCTCTCTATTATATTTCACCCCTTTAAAAGTATGGAGTGGGGCTGGTAAACTGTACCTGACTTACCAGCTGGCTCTTGCGTCAAACATCAACACTGCTTACAGTCAAGCCTATGTGTGCCTGCAGGGGCTTTAAACAGAAGATTCTCCCCTCATGCATTTCAAAAAGAGGGATCTTTGACATGTCACCTGGGCAAATCGTGCCCTCCTGTTTGTTGCAGCACACAGCAGACGGTGCACTTGTCCATGTTCACAGCAGCTGCTGCCTCATATTCCCACTGGTGGGAGATGCCTTTGACTAGCCTACTTTCACAACAAGCAGCAGATAACCTAATAAGAACCTGCAGTGGCTGGAGAGACGGTGAAAAGCTGTAGGCCCTGCCATGTAAGCTCAGTTCGTGCTGTGTAAGCTTGGGTTTTGGCCGTGCTCTCTGTTTACAGGCACTCTTTGCAGCTTTGCAACTCTTTAAGTCTTGCACCTGCTGAGATTTTCTCTCCGCCTCATTTTCATGACATTCCTGGTTGCCGTCCTGACACGCACACAGTTTTAAAGGCCTTGACAAGCATTTTTTTGCTTTTATGATATGTTGAATATCATTATCAACCCTTTTGGTACGTTCTATATTGTTTCTTAATTTAGACCCTCATAGCGTTGTACATTTAAACCACTACTCAACACAGCAAGATCAGCAGTTATATGCTTATTATGCAGACTAGTAAACTATTCACGGTTTTAGATGGTTAATTTTATTGTTTACACTCACAGATGTTGCCTGACGGTGAACTGCACACTGTTTAAAGAGGTCCTTGATTATGATTTAACTTTTTTAACTTTAGTTAGTGTGTAATGTTGCTGTTTGAGCATAAACAACATCTGCAAAGTTACGACGCTCAAAGTTCAATGCAAAGAGAGATATTTCTTTTACAGAAATCTGTTTAGGACTACAGCAAATGGCTGGTAGGGACTACAACAAGCTTCTTCCTGGGTTTGTGATATCACAAACCCTAAAATTTACATAAACCCCGCCCCCAGAAACACACAACAAAGGAGGCGGGGCCATGTTGGGCTGCTTTAAAGAAGAGGAAGAGTTGTTGTAGTCGAGTGTTGTTGACATGCCGTCATTTTACGCCGGACTGCTTCACAAACGAGGGTCAATTCAACACAAAAGATGAACATGAAGACACATGCTAGTGGATGAGTTGAATCAACTCCACAGCAACTACATCAATTTATCCACTAACCATTCAGAAACGTCCAGTTTCATTCTAAAAGTTGTAACTTCTTCCTGAGTCTCTCCATCAGTGTCGACTCCGGTTTGAACAATGTAAGGCTGAACACCGTTACTGACAATCCTCATTTTGGCTGCGTGAGATTCTCCAGCTTTGTTGTTGTTGAGCTGTTAAAGCTCCGCCCTCTTCTGGAAAGTGGGCGGGAGCAGCAGCTCATTTGCATTTAAAGGGACACACACAAAACGGTGTGTTTTTGCTCACACCCAAATAGGGGCAAATTTGACAAGCTATAATAAATGATCTGTGGGGGATTTTGAGCTGAAACTTCAGACACATTCTGGAGACACCAGAGACATCTATATTACATCTTGTAATGGGTGCATTATAGGTGCCTTATAAATCCTTTTTCATCCTGTTCCATATTTTATCAACCAGTGTCATCTTTGATGCCGTACTGTTCAGTGGTATGTTTTTAAAAGAACTCCTATGGATTAAATTTGGCAAAGCAAAGCTGAATCACCTGTCTGGTCTTCAATTAAAAGGACAATAACACACTCAAACAATCAATTTCACCCCCTTAAATTCTGAGGAGACACAACCTCTTTAATTGGGCCGAACAGACAAGTCCAGCCCTGGGTTATGCGTCGCTCTAAAAAGGAGGAAATGAGCAAGCTGCAACTCCCATTACATTGGAAATGTCTGGTATGTCCAGAACGAGTCCTTTTGCTGACTTTGAACAGGCCAAATGGTCTATACTGTGTGAGGCATCTCTTTTCACAGCACAGGCCACCCTGAATCGTTGCATACCACTCTGACATGTACTCGGCGTGCTTTAGGTGCAGAGTCAGGACAGGGCTTGTGTCAGGAATGCCTTTCAAAACAAACGCTGTTCACTCCCGACCTTTACAGATGTATGGACCGCAGTGAACTACCATACAGTTTGTGAGATGAATATTTTAGAGGATTGTACGTTGTTGAGAAGTTGGTGTCCCTCAGGACTTGAAGTCACCTGACCCAAAGCGGTGGCCGGACTAAAGAGAATTCCAGTCATTCCTGTTAATATCCTCCCCCAACACAAGGCATGTGTGGGCGATCTCCCCTCCCCCTTCCTTCCCCTCCTTCGCTTTCAGGCCGTCGGCCGCGAGCATGACACAGATTAGCCTTTCAGCTCTCCAGTAAAGCCTAGCCTATAGGCACGAGGCCTGTGCGCCACGTTGTGACATACGTTTATGTTAGGCGTGTGCTAAGGCTGCATGGTATATCGAAATAAGATCAATATGCGATATGGCTTAGTGCTTTTGTCAAATCATAAATATGTGTAGTTCATGATACAGTGCTTCAGAGTGTCAAACCATTTTCTGCACACGTGTAAATGAACATGCAGAGCAGTGCATTTATTTCCTGGCAACCCTTCAAAATTAAAATATTTGATGGTATACCATTTTTAAAAAAAGAAGAAATGTTAATTTTTAGTAATTTTACAGTAAGATGTTTTTTATTTTTCAGGACAATTGTTTTACATTATTTTGTTTTTATATCTAATAATACTCACAGTAAAACCATAGTTATTATATTCATATTGAATTGGACAAAAACGGTGTGAATGGGGCCTATGAAAACTTGGGGAAAGATCGATTGGCCTCAGAATGGTATCAGCTGATAATCACATTCTATGACTCAATCGGTAGTCGCAAAAATTGGTTGACCTCACGAACCGGTCACAATTTGATGACTAAAACCATAAAAAGTTGCTGCCAACTTGTAAACAGTATAGAGATGAGGCTTTTGTACTAAGTTCTGCTTTGTATCTTTTGAAAGTTCAACAGATGTAAACTCGATCTCTTGTATGGTGAGTAGGGACAATGTGTCGGGAGCGTGCTTGGATTGGACTGATCGCTCAGATTGACAGGTCTTGATTTACCGTGAGCCTTAGAATAGGAGCAAATAACTGAAACAGCACTGGAAGATCATTACTCATCAACTAGGATCTTATTACTTGTAAATATAAATATTTTGGTTGCACTTTATTTTACAGTATGTGCACTTACATGTACTTGCCTAAGAAAGTACTGGGTAATATGAGGTAACTACATGGGTTAGGTTTAGGTAGGTTCAGGCTCAGTACCTAATTATTGCCCAGTTATTACAATTACTATAATAAGTATTTACATGAGGAACAGGACTGTAAAATAAAGTGCTACCAGTATTTTTATTCTTTGTGGTGTTTACGCATGTAAGTAGTTCTTATGTTCATTCAAAAACACTCAGATCACTTTGGAGTGATTTTTGGACTTTTGAATAAAAAGTTACCATGGTTCCAAAAGCCATAACTTTTCATTGCTTTGAGATCAACACAAAATTTGGCCCAGTTGTAGCTGACACTGCAATCAATCCCAAATTTGATGACCTGTCATAAACACTTTCTATTAGTCATCATGTCATGCAACAAATAAATCGATAACGTGCATCACCTTTTTTTTCTGGTGTTTTCTCAGCAGTTTTTATAACGTAAGAACCTCCAAACATGGACTCAATTTTTTGAAGAAAATAGGTTTTCTATCAAAGATTTTCTATCAGATGAGACCATGTACTTGATGAGACCTTTTTTTTTTTTTTTTTTTTTTTTTTTTTTGTAGAGTTATAAGCCATTACTTTCAAGTATGCCACATGAATTCATTAAAAAATGCCTTCAGTTTTTAAAGGATCAACACTGACAGAGCTTACAAATCACTTATATAAAGCTTGAATGATAGGGATCAGGATCAGTATCAGTACTGGCTGATCATGATAAAAAGTTGGTAGTCTGTATTATCTGCACTTTATGGTTTGAGTTATTTCTTGTAAAGAGTTTCCAAGTTTTTCTTCAAACCTTTTATGATTTCTGACTTTCCAACAAAATCTTAAGAATAAAAAGTAATTTATTAGTTTTTTCCTTTGCAGATGCACTCACCAACAAAATCACCGCAGTCATTCTAATTCTAAATCACCCCAATTCAGAATGACTAATTATTTCCAAAATGAACTGTGCAAAAACTTTCTATATTTTTTCATATTGCAATATAAATTGCAGGAAAAACAAAATATCTCAATGTCAGTTTCTTTCCAATATTGTGCAGCCCAGTGTTATTTTATTGCAAATGTACACTGTTTTGTTCAAGAAACTCGCAAACTCTTCTGGAACATCAACCAGTGCTTTTTCTTTTCACGATCTGATCGAGGGTGAAGGTGAACGAAGGGCTCCAGATTTTGATCTGTCATGCCCAAACAACTCCAATAAATGTTTTTCTTCTCCTTCAAGCTTTTTCAGTCGCCCATTGAGACAATCTGCTGAGTTTTTTTTTTTCATAACCCCATAGAGCGTTCTCGCACTCCCTCTCCGAATTTCGCAATAATACGGCATGGACAGGATCCTCATTAGTCGAAGTGCCAACCCCCTGAGGGATATTTTTTAACTCGAGATGAATGCTCGTCTTTTATTCCTGGTATTTTTGACATGTTGCAGAATACACTGTTCCTGTCAGCCCTTTTCTAAACATGTTTTGCGTTTCAGGAAAATAAAAGCCAGTCCATTCAAACTTGACCTCAAAATGATTCAATACGGTCATCGTGCCCTTGTACTCGGGTTTCATCTTATCGCATCAACTGTGTGATCAGATTTCAGTATAAACGTTTAAGCGCTAAAGATTGTATTTGATTGATTTTTATCAATTTGAAAGCTGCACCATTTTGTCTAGGCAAGACTTTCAGGCGACTCACCTAGTCTTGCTCGATGGATGTGATTTGCGTAAATGTCTGCCTCAACAGCTGAAAACACGAGTAATGAATGACACTGGGGCTCCGTCCCTCAGACACACTGCATTGTCTGTTTGGAAAGCCACTGACCCATTCATGCCAATGGTGGTGACTGTTACCATCAGTCCAATTGTGGTGGGAGGCCACATTTTTTCCCCTTGGCTTTATTTTTGTCTTCTACATCTTCGTTATTGTGTAACACCAGCTGAATTCTGGTCCATATAAGGATTTTGGCAGCTATTGCTGGATTGGTTATGACAATAAATGTTGTAATCTTGATGTCAGTGTTATTTTAACTTTTAGTAGTGATAAAATAAACGAGTTTGCATCAGACGATCTTAGTTGCAGAAGCTATTGTGGTTTTCTGCTGTTGGGCAATGGATGAGGCTAGTTATTTGCCCTCAGTGCACACTGATTGAATCAAGAGCTGTATTGTTGTGTTATCCTGGTATGTTTGTGATGTTTATCAGTTTGATAAGTTTGTACTTTTGTATTAAAATTTGAGATATTGGATATTTTAGCACAGTGTCATGATTCCACTGAGAGCCTTTAAAAAGTAGGGCTGTGACTAGGCATGGTGTGATTACATAATTGCAAGGATTTAAGAGAACTGCAGTTATTTGAGAGAATTTATTGTGCATTTAGAATTTTAATTACATTTTGCAACCCGAAAGGTGAATTTTAAAATACATTGGATTCCCCCCAGTCCAGTTGTGCATGATGATCTCAGACGGTCTGAGTAGAGATTCAGCTCTTCTGGCCCAATTATTTGAATGACAGTTAAATAATCCTGACGGCTCTAGCAGCAACTCACAAATATCTAGATAATAGATGATTCACTTGATTATTAATCAATAAATCGACTCTTTCTCATCTAGCCTTCTCCTTTAATGTGCATATTAAGGACTACATAATGCATGCAACACATACAAAAAATCAGCATGTCTAAATATTGTAATTGTTATAAATAATAAAATATAAAGAATACAATGAGCTGGTAAGACGCAATTAATCAATAATGAAATGTATTACTGCATTATTGATTAGTTGTTGCAGCCTTAGTTAAATGATGATCTTTTTTTTTATTTTTTTATACTCGTGCGACATTGACTTTATGACCAAAAGGCTTAACTTTATTGCTACGATTCACACATCTGCAGCACTGCATAAATCTTTGTCCTTAATGTATATTCAATACACCCTAAAGTGACACCGATACATCTGGTTCAAGTTACTATTTTAGGTTTATGACTCTACGTGCATCTGGCAGCTACTCTGAGGAAGGATGATGGTAATCCTGTGGTTATATTGAGCTTTCTCAGTGTCATATTAGCTTATTTTAACCCTCAGAAGGAGAAGTTGAGGACTGGGTCATGAGAGGAAGTTGTTTATTTGGTTTGTTCTGCAAAAAAATCTGTGCTTGAGCAGTGTTAATGAGTGGAGCGGGTACCGGAGGCAGCGGATGCTAAATGTAAAATCAAGTTTGAATATTGAATAGATTATAATAAGCATAAAATAAAAACATCAACCTGTTACAGCAAGTGCAAGATTTCACTTGGCTTTACTGGAAGCAAATGACGTGAGGGTTATGACACGAAGATGTGTGTTAATTAGGGGTGTGACGAGACACTTAGCTCATGAGATGAGACATGAGATTTGGTTCACGAGAACGAGAACGAGACGAAACAAGATTTTTACACAGTATTTTTAAGAAATCCTCAATGGCGAAATACATGACTAAAAAGTGCATTTGAAATGTTTTAACTAATCATCATGTAATGAATGTCAATTCAGTTATACTTTGAGAATGAAGTACCGTATGCATTGAAACAATATAAAAGCACTGTAAATGGTTTTGCCACAAACTCGACTCACTGGCTTCTCTCCTGTATGATTTCACATCTCTTCAGACCTTACTGTACATGAACTTCTGATTGAGGCTTGTGTGACGACCTAATTTATCTCCTTTCCACAAATTGAACAGTATAAATAACAAAAATAAATAGCAGTTTTTTCTTAGTCTAATTAGTTGCAAACAATAAGTGCAACCATAATCAAAGTACTCTCTCATTATTCAAAGTGCAAACAGAGACCAAAGCTAAGAGGTGGTTAGAACTTCACAGCCTAGCCTAAGATAGGTTTGATATATTGGGAGACAGGTTGTATGTAGCCTAATTTGCATGCATCAGGGAGCTCGCGTTTTACTTTCGCTTTCAAACTTGCTACAGCACGTACTCCCTGTATAGGGAGCGATGGTGCTGAGCGTGAATTCTACAAGATAAGACATTTATCAGACGCTTAGGCTCTGTTGCGCAATGAATCCTCCGCCATGGTCTTGTCAGTCATCTCGCCTGACTCGTCATGATCAGTGAACTGTGATTCCTGCTGCACTGTGTGCGACTCTGCAGCTCGTGCTGGAGGAGCAGAAGTTTACAGTGGTTTATAATTGAAGCGACCGTTCGACACCTGAATTAAATGTTTTTTATTTCTATAAATAAAAGCAAAACAACAATGGAGGCGGTACAGCAGTGGGCACAAGATCTCACCTAGGCATGTGACGGTATCAAATTTTCATGTTGCGATTAATTGATGAAGCTTTTATCACGGTATACGGTATTATCGCGGTATTAAAATAAGTTGCAAAACCATTTTTGTCATAATTTAACAGGTTTAAGAACTCTTTTTTTTTAATAAAACAAAAACAACTCTGACTGAAATTTTTAAACAGATTAAAATGCAAAAGAATTAGGCTATAACGAACAACAGATAACACTTTACTCTATTTAATGCATTAACTAAGATAGCTACATTTGTTACAGAAAGTTTTTTTTGTTGTTAATGTTAGTTTAGAAACACAACTGATTATTGTTAGTTTTATCTCAGGTCCATTAAATAAGTTATTTTGATTTTAGTAATGTTATTAAATAGTAACTAAGAAATTAACATTAATTAATAATAATTAATACTTTATAAGTATTTTTATTGTCAGTTTAGTGATAATGAATTAACATGTTAACTAATGAAGCTGTAAGTTTTACTGAACAATAACAAATAATCAGAACATTTCTAATCATTAGGGCATGTTGTAGTCCAGATTAAAATATAAAATGTTTAGGTTTGAAAATAAATTTACTTTTAAGTAGTTTTTAAGTATTCTGTATTTGGTGCTGTGATGAACAACACTGAGATTACAAAAAAATGAATGAAATTACTTTGTTTGCACGGTTTCCGTGGTAACCGCTGCACGCTGCTGTTCCATCAGCGCCCTCTGCTGTCAGAGAGTGAACGCGCACTTTCATTCAGCTCGTCTCCTTGTTCCGCCATGTGCTTCTCGTGCACGTTGGGATTGTTTACATCTCTGAGCGCGTGTCCTTTTGACGCAGAATACAGCGGTGTTGTGCATTTTATACGATTGATGGGTAAAGTATTCTTAATTGCCTTATAAAAAATTAATAATTGGTAATAAATTATTATTTACGGTATTCTGAAGTGCCGACGATTACAATATCGTGAATATTCATTATCGCGATTTATCGCATTACCGAATATCGGCATAAGTCTAATCTCACCACACCCCTAGTGTCTTAATAAACGTGCAGTCTTAGCGAAAGGCTTCCTCGGGGTACGTCTGTAACCTTATGTCACTTAAAAGACAAGCCTACAGTTATGTCTTTTTTTCTCTCTCTCTCAAATGGTATATGAGTTTTTAATTGTCCCAAAGGAAGTCATTGGTTGTAAATCAAAGTTAGCCTCTATGCCATCCAACTTGTCTCCTTATCCAGATAAGAACCATCACCTCAGAAGTAGGTGATCTGGAGTGATGATCCAGCCACGCGTCCAGCACAGGTCTGTGCGTCAGTGAGTCTCTCAGCAGGAAGCTGCCAGTAAATGGCTGTTTTGGTGGGGGCTGGGAGTGTGTGGCAGCTGGTGCAGGATAATGGATTAACCCGGGGCAGAGCCCTGATGCTTTTACCTCCCACGACCAGCCAAACTGTCCAGCAGCCATCAGTCCCTCCACGGCTGTCTCAGGATGACTTCCTCATCAATGTTTAATAAGCCATTTAGTGGCGGTCAGGTCTGCTCACTGATTGAGCACATCAATATGGCTCTCTTCATGATATTGACAACTGTTCTTTTGCACTTTCTATTCATTACAGTTGCCAGAAATATTAAGCGGACTGTTTTCGACAAAATATTATAATAATAAATGTTTCTTGAAGTAAATCGGCATATTAGAATGACTTCTAAAGGATCATGCAACACTGAAGACTGGAGTAATGATGCTGAAAATTCAGCTTTGATCACAGGAATAAATATTACATTAGAAAAGTTTTTTTCTAATTTTAAAACAATATTACTGCATTGTTAATTAAATAAATGCAGCCTTTGTGCATATTTGAGCATAAGAGACAAAAAAAAATCCTACCCAAACCGTTGCACGGTAGTGTAGGCTACATCTAATAGTGACTGACTTGTCGCTAAATTCACTTGTGGTATTTTAAATTAATTCTTCAGTTTTAGCTGTTTTATTTATTTACATAAAATATAGCATTTTAATATCAGACATAAATTTTCAGTGCCCTTTTGTCTGATGTATTCTTGATTTATATATTTTATTAGGAATGTCGTGAAGGTGTTGAAGGTGGTGATATTCAACTTCAAGTAGGTTTGCCAACCGGCAGCGACTGCCGTTAAAAGGAAAAGAAGCTCAAATGTGTGTCAGAATTACCGACTTTGATACCAGGACGACACTGAAATTTATAAAATGTGATGATACCAGCATTTCCCCCTAGCATTTTGGGCGCTGTTGAGCGGATACTTAAACACCTCTTATTGGCATTGCATTGACACACTCAACAGATATGTCTGTGATAGGCTGCAATGAACTGAGCCCTTACACAGAAACGCATGGGGCTCCCGTGTGTCTGTAAAGATGTCTCAAAGATGCCTATTTACAACATGTTTTTGAATCATTGATCATTGTAGCCAATTACAGACATATCTGATGAGTGCATGAACACAATAACCAATCAGGGGTGTTTAATAATCCACTCAAAATGCTAGGGGGAAATGCTGGTATCGTCACAGTTTTACTATTTCAGTACCGACTTGGTACCAAAGTCGGTGCTTCTGACAACCCATAAGAGAGAGAGAGAGAGAGAGAGATTTCAAAGGGTTCATAATGCCGCAATGGAAACTTTCTGACTTGTCCGGTGAAAGTTTACACTGGTACTACGATTGCTATCATGCCGTTGCCAGAGCAGGATCCAGGAAAGGTCTTTGAAGTTCAGGTTTGCCCATGGCCAAGTGGCTTGAGCAGAGGATTACTGTAAATGTATCTCATTCAGTCCAATTGATCAGGGTTAATAAAGTCGTGAACCCACTTGAAGAATCACTGTTGTGCCAGTGGTTGTTCTCGCTTCCAGGCTGCAATTGTCTCATTAAAGTCTAGTTTGGATTTTTAATGTGTCCCCTGATGATTCGGTGATCATTCCTAAGATGAATGTTCAAAGCTGCAACACAGACTTGCTCTTGCATTTTAAGTATTCGACCTAGTTTTTCTTTGAATGAAAGATGAGTTAGCAACGATCATCTGGAGTTGGAGGGGCTGTGTTCTGAATCTCACTGTGTCGACTGCTGCCTTGTGATAATAGCAGTCTCCATTTTCTGCTCCCTGGCTCATGTCTGTGGTCTCTGAGTGAATAAGCTACTCACTGGATAAAGATTCATCTTCAGCGGGAAACTGTATGCCGAGCAGTGCAGTGGCGAAGGGGCTTAGGATTTCCAAGGAATGTATTATGTATGTTCGCTGACTGGTGCACTGCTTTAAATCGTTAGTCAATGTTATCCAGAAATACCTGACCTGACATTTAGATAAGATGCAGGAATATTTTATTATAATTTACACCAACATATGGTAGTCATACTTTACATTCATTGTGAAAATCTTTGGTTAACTATATATAACTATATATGCTAATCTATGGCATACTTGTTAGGATGTGCACAGAGCCAATTAATAAATTAAAGATGTGTTACTAGGGAGAATCAGTGTGTAGAGCAGCGCTATGAGCTCCAGAGCCGATCAGGGTCTCAAAGTCTGTCATTTTCAAGTTTCTGGCTCAATGAGGAGTGTGTGGATGTTGAAAACCAGGTAAAAGAGACACAATTGTATAGTAAAAATAGACGAACTTCACAAAACAGTCACTATTTTATGTATAATAAAACTTGGTTATGACACATTTATAATTAAATAAGGGTTTTCTTACACATGACTTTTGCGCCAATGCGCTTTTTTTGGGCTTTAAAATTGTTCCCCCCAATTCACTGCCATTATAAAGCTTAGAAGAGCCAGAATATTTTTAATTATAACTCTGATTGTGTTCTTCTGAAAGAAGATAGTCATATATATCTAGGATGGCTTGAGGGTGAGTAAATTATGGGATAATTTTCATTTTTGGATGAACTATCCCTTTAAGTCTCCTTTGTGAAATATGGCAATCATTATTGAATTATGGTTTAATAGAAATGTTTAATTCTAAGAGGATAAGCTGTATCCGTTCAAGGGAAGAGGAAATAAAAGACCTCTTCAGAACGTCTACAGATGGCAATTTGTTTTCATACAGATGCACAAGTATCTCTTTCATTACATCTAAGAACACACTTTATTTCAGGCAACAAGCTCTTAATTCTTCCGTTCTCTCTCTCTTATGCTACTACACATATTTGGACTTGCATAATAACATTTTTCATGACTGCACTAACCATTGGCTGGATAATAAAATTTTTTCGTCCCCTCATCGTAGTGTGGCCCCTCTAGCTCTGTGGTGTGACCTGGAGGGTACAGCAGAACAGTGTGGGTTGTGTTATCCGGACCCGGAGGGAAGCGTCTTGCTCACTCTGAACAATAGTCTTCTCATCTCCACAGTTGCAAAAAATCACTTTGATGAATGACTCCGTTAGTTGTGAATGTAAAACTAATATTGTCCTGTTGGTCATCTGTTCCGACTGTTTTGGAATCATACACTCGTATGCTTACAGAGGCGTGCTGTTGGGAAAATTTCCATCCAGAGAGCCACAGTCATTCAAATCGCTGTTTGTTTGGAAGCGAATGGCTTTCTGTTTCTGCGGTACGCCAGCATAGAGTGGTCTGCTTACTCTGATTGACACAATAAATCAACTCAACTCTAAACTAAGATCAATGTCGTTGGCGCTGCAAACATGGTGGTTTGTTTTTTTTATGGAAAATATTCCTATTATTTGTGTGAAGGGAAAAGTGTGATTATAATGACACAAAAACCACCTTTACAAATTGGAGTGGCATTAAACAGAATTGTAACACTTTACAATAAATTTCCTTTAGATAACTTTAGTTAATCCATTAACTAACAATGAGCAATACATTTATTACAGGATTTATAAATTTTTGTTAATGTTAGTTAATAAAAATGCATTATTCATTATTAGTTTATGGTAACTTAGGTGTGTTCAATAATATTAAAGCGTTAGTTCACCCAAAAAAAAAAAAAAAAAATATTTTTTAAATAAAAAAACCCGTACGACCTTCGTTCATCTTCAGAACCCAAATTAAGATGTTTTTGATGAAATTCGATAGCTGTCTGACTCTTCAATAGACAGCAATTTAACAACCAATTTCAAGGTCCAGAAAGGTACTAAACACATTGTTAAAACAGTTGACATGCTCAGTATTGGCCAAAGCTGATCATGTGAGCAGCACAACACATGAAGCAGTGTTTTGAAATCACCCATCAGTAGATATTGTTGAATAAAGTCGTTATTTTGTTTATTTGGTGTTAAAGTCTCGTCGCTTCATAACATTAAAGTTGAACCACTGTAGTCACATGAACTGTTTTAAATATGTCTTTAGTAGCTTTCTGGGCATTGAAAAAGGAAATTAACGTGTTGGCAATGGAGGCCTCACTGAGCCATCAGATTTAATCAAAAATATCTTAATTTGTGTTAAGATATTTTTAATAAATGACATCATTTTCATTTTTGGGTGAACTAACCTCTTAAAGGTTAACAATTCAATTGCTATTTATTTATGAGATATAACTAATAAAAAATGTATGTAAGCATGTAAATTGCATTGACTGTCATATCTTGTTAGTGATGTCTTAATTATTTAATGTACATTTAAATAAATCTGTATTTATAATTCATATATAGGCAATAAAGTGCATATATTTAGCGAAAGAGTTATTTTTTCTCGTGAACTAACAACGTGTGGACACTAAATGACTTGCCTGAGGTAAATGTACTGTTACGTGACAGTGTTTACAAGTTGTTTTATTGATGTCTTTCCACGGTTGAAACACTGGTTGAGTGATTACATGAGATATATATTACGTTTCAATAAGTTGTACTGTATTTTTCAACATACCTTCAGATGTTCATTCTGTAATTATAGTGAAGAGGAAGGGTTGATAGAGTTCACTCGTGCTCTGTGCTGCTGCTTGAGATGAGACGATCTGTTACGTCACGTCAAAAAACGTCAGAATGGTATTTATTGTTTGAATTTCATGATAAAATGGACAGAGGTTGAGTTTTTTTATCGAAAGTAACAAAAAACAGAGCTTATTGCGATTATTGGTAGTTAATGCTGGTTAAAAGTAGTTAGGCTACAATGCATTACCACACACAACCCTTTCTGGATTGGAGTGTTTATCGCCTGTGTCTGACTATGCAATGACCGTGACGTTCATACCGTGGCGGTTCGGGATGAATACATGTACCGTTACACCCCTATTGTAAAGTGTTACCAACAAAGGTAAAGCAACTTGTCAAAAAATAGGGATAAGTATTTCAGTTTGGCTTTAGTTTTGCTGTGACCCATCATCATTGTTAAATATTTAATTGTGTCATATTGATTGGAGATGCTCCGCTCTGACACACATGGGATAAAGCAGTCTATTTTAATCTCAAAGCTGGAGCTTTTGTATGTCAGGTCAAGCGTGTCCTCCATGAAGACCTCGTGAGATGATGTGTATGAAGATATTAATAAGAATAGCAGTTACAGTGAGTGATGTTACAGTGTCTGTAGCGTTGAGACGGGTCTACTAGAGGATGATGGTTCAGCGCTTCATCCAGCACAGTTTAGTCTTCGCACACAGGGCTCCAGTGTCACGTCTAATGGAGTGTGCAAGCTAACCGCACAGCTCTTCTGGATGCAGGAAGTGATGCAGCGTGACAGGCAGAACCATTTAGACAAGAACTCATAAAGATGTGCCAAAAATAATCATGTATATAGATATATTACTCTCCAGTTTGGAATCTGTAAGATTTTTAAATGTTTTTGAAAGGATTTTCTTATGCTCACACAGAGCCCCCCCCCCAAAAAAAAAAAAACAAAAAAAACTTGAGAGTGTGTTTTATATAGACAACCAGCCTCTGCTTCCAGCTTAACACACAATGCATTTTCCTCAAAGTGAATTATTTTCACTTTTGCTTCCATATTTCTGTTGGCCGCAGGATCTTTTCTAGCAGCTTGTTTTCATATTTTCAGTCCTGCAGCTGGTGTTCTGATGTTGCCATAATCATTTATTATGTGAGTGATGAGAGTTTATTGTAATTGAAAATACATGGACCTGGAGACTTAGAGAAATGCCTCATTATATTTGGGGGGGCTGTGAGGATTATCAGATTACATGTATGAAAAACAAAGCATACAATTTTGAATATGAAAAGCCGTTTTTTGTATACTAAAAGTGTTGTGTGTGCTAGTGTAGAAGTTTTTGTACTGATAAACATTATTTGCAATGATTTGAACTTCAGTAGGAAATATCCATCTTATATTTTAATTTGTTTTATTTTATCTTTATTTTTTTGATTGCTCAGAAATAGTGGTTGGGTGATATATCGGCTGAAATGTTTTTTTTTTTTTTTTGTCTTTTTTGTTTTTTACCGATAATTTTTATTTTGACAGTTTTGAGAATGCTACACAGCAATCCCATTCTCCGTCTTCATTACTTTATGGTCTCTGTTTAACAGTTCTGTCTAATATATTACTAGATGGAACTGATAAACAAATAAAGTAAATGTTGTGCAAAAAAATATTATTATAGCATTTGCTTTTATATTATTAGTAATAGAAAGGCAAACACTTTAATGCTCTCTCATTTACCGTCAGAATTCAGCAAAAGCATCATTTATATAATTTACACAAATCTTTGAATGTCTAATAAACATTTCATATCCAGCTTTGAGATCATCGGCAGTATCATTTAGTCCTATACTGCATGAACTTGAGTGTGATGGTTGGTCAATGCAAATTGAATTCAGACTCCCTCAGCTTCACTGGAGATGCATGATCAACAAACTTAAAACCCTTGATTTCAAACTATGCTGCGCTTTATCCTGTTGCCCACTGTGTCATATTCATGTCATTTTCACTGTGTGCTGTATGCTTTTCTTTATTGAGAAAATATGGTTCCCATTGAGCACAAACTGAATATTTTTAATAGTGTTTTTATTCATATTTTTAACTCTTGGTGCTGTTCAGGCATTTTTGGAAATGTTCTTAATTAGTGGAAATGTTTGGTACTGCGCACATTCTGACTGAAAGCTAATTTTTTAAGATAACAACCTCAAATTTGGAACCCAGCTGCTTTAAATTTATGGCTTTTTTTTTCAGTTTTAGAGTAAGACATGGTTTGGAAAATAGTATATATTTCATATAAAAATTGAAAATTGTATTTTTGTGCATTTTCATAACAATAATTGTAAAACTGTGTATATATATATATATATATATATATTTTTTTTTTTTTTTATAAATATTTTTTATATTTTAACCTTTTTTCACTTCAGCAATAATTTGCCAAGTGTCGTCTTTAAAAAGAGACCAAACTTGTCTGTCCACTAAAGCATTCAAGATTTATGATAGGATTAGCTGGAAATTTTATTTTCAGGTCTAAGCTCAAAAAGTGATTAAATTGATTATAACTACTGCATTAATATAATTAAAATCCCCTAAAAACAAAAAAAATAATAAATAAAGAATATTAGCAAACTGAAATATAGTACAATCATTTCATTGAAATAAAAAAAAAAAAAAAATCAGTTATTTTAGACCAACATGCAAACAGAACCAAAGGGTTAATACAATTTTATTTGTGAAAAATACTGTAATAGGATTACAGAATCAAGAGTTTGCCATCTAAAGTATAAGTCTGTTTATTTTACAGATTTATTTTTTATTTTTATTTTAATTATATATAATTTATTAAATATTAAGAAAATAAATATAAAATATATAGTTTCAAAAATCCAATATCGATCAACCACTATTCAGAAGCATAGTTAGAAGCTCATTCAGATTTGTGGATGTATTTTGAGGATCTAATGGTTTACAGTGGTTGAAGATTCAAGCTGCTATGAGATTAACGATCAGCAGTGAATAATATCTTGAATCGCATGCCTCATGCATAAACAGTCCACTTCCTTATGCTGAGTAGTAATGCATCCTAATTCTCAGAATACGACAACTTGCATCACAAATTCCATGCATCCCGTCTGAGGCAGAGAATAGGTTACAGGAAGAACCACTTTGCCTGGTCAATGGGTTGACGCATACAGTGGATCAGCACCAATTCATGAGTCAACATTGTAAACTTCTGTTGTCAATGGTGCTGTTAATACTAGTAGCTTCCTAAATAAGTGATAATGTCTGAGTTTTTCCTGTTGTTGCTGTCTTGGGAGGGACATACCAGTGAGCTGGCCTTGTGCATGCTGGGCTATAAAGCTGTCAATAGATGCTGGGCCACTTTGAGGGATCTTCTCATTAAAAGCAGATGATGTTCTTTCCATGGAGCTCCGAGTGTGCGGTTCCGTCTGAACGGCTGAGGCGCAGGCCTGGCGTGTGTTTAGAGTTTAGAGCCCTTATGAGTGATAAATGCCTTTTGTAACTACATGAGACTCGCGTATGTCCTCATATGGCGAGGCGTTCAGGCTGGTTTAGTGGTGTCTTGGGCGCTCGCCAGACCCCCAGCAGTGCCTCGTAAAGCAGGAGAGACGACAGTTGGACAACATGAAATGAATCCCACACTGTTTAGGTTACATTGTTTCTTTAATCGCTTTACTGCTGCGTTTGATGGGAGTCATCGGAGCTTTGCTTATGTTCAGATTGTGTGGCGGCATTGAGATCAAGCTCCATTTAGTAGCATATATATATGGAAGTTTCAAATTTAAGTATTTTATTCAGAATACAACAAAGATGACATAGCAAATGTTTAAACTGAGAAAATGTATCATTTTAAGAGAAAAATAAGAAGTTGATTTTAAATTTTATGGCATCAACACATCTCAAAAAAGTTGGGACAAGGCCATATTTACCAATCTGTGTTTTTATAACAGTCTGCAAACGTCTGGGGACTGAGGAGACAAGTTGCTCAAGTTTAGGAATAGGAATGTTGTCCCATTTTTGTCTAATCCATGCTTCTAGTTGCTCAACTGTCTTAGGTCTTCTTTGTCGCATCTTCCTCTTTATGATGCACCAAATGTTTTCTATGGATGAAAGATCTGGACTGCAGGCTGGCCATTGCAGTACCCAGATCCTCCTCCTACGCAGCCACGATGTTGTAATTGATGCAGTATGTGGTCTGGCATTGTCATGTTGGAAAATGCAAGGTCTTCCCTGAAAGAGACAACGTCTGGATGGGAGCATATGTTGTTCTAGAACTTGGATATACCTTTCAGCATTGATGGTGCCTTTCCAGATGTGTAAGCTGCCCATGCCACACACACTTATGCAACCCCATACCATCAGAGATGCAGGCTTCTGAACTGAGCGCTGATAACAACTTGGGTTGTCCTTGTCCCCTTTAGTCCCAGTGACATGGCGTCCCAGTTTTCCAAAAAGAACTTCAAATTTTGATTCGTTTGACCACAGAACAGTTTTCCACTTTGCCACAGTCCATTTTAAATGAGCCTTGGGCCAGAGAAAACGCCTGCGCTTCTGGATCATGTTTAGATATGGCTTCTATTTTTAACCTATAGAGTTTTAGCCGGCAACGACGAATGGCACGGTGGATTGTGTTCACCGACAATGTTTTCTGGAAGTATTCCTGAGCCCATGTTGTGATTTCCATTACAGTAGCATTCCTGTATGTGATGCAGTGCCATCTAAGGGCCCGAAGATCACGGGCATCCAGAGTGGTTGCCGGCCTTGACCCTTACGCACAGAGATTGTTCCAGATTCTCTGAATCTTTGGATGATATTATGCACTGTAGATGATGATAACAATTTTTCTCTGAGAAACTCCTTTCTGATATTGCTCCACTATTTTTCGCCCATCTTGACACCTGAGAGACACTGCCACTCTGAGAGGCTCTTTTTATACCCAATCATGTTGCCAATTGACCTAATAAGTTGCAAATTGGTCCTCCAGCTGTTCCTTATATGTACATTTAACTTTTCTGGCCTCTTATTGCTACCTGTCCCAACTTTTTTGGAATGTGTAGCTCTCATGAAATCCAAAATGAGCCAATATTTGTCATGACATTTCAAAATGTCTCACTTTCAACATTTGATATGTTATCTATATTCTATTGTGAATAAAATGTAAGTTTATGAGATTTGTAAATTATTGCATTCCTTTTTTATTCACAATTTGTACAGTGTCCCAACTTTTTTGGAATCGGGTTTGTACATTAATTTGGAGATTAACTGTGAAATTATTACATTATAAAATATAGTAAAAACATGTTTTTAATCATGGTTAAAAACATGTTTTTACTATATTTTATAATGTATAAAATATAGTATTTCTATATGCTGTCATATAGATAGATAGATAGATAGATATTCATGTTCTTTATTTTCATTGTTATAACAATGAGATATGTATACGTACTTGCATACATATACGTACTCACATTTTGCTATTTATTATTAATTTATTTATTAAAAGTATTATGCATTACTTTGTTTTAATTTATGTAAATTTATTTTTAATTTATGTACATTCATTTAATTTGATTGTTTTATTTAATTTATTTTCAAAATGTTTATTTTAAAACATTTTTTAATTGTGCATGCTCCAATTCAATTGCTAAGATAATACATTTATCGTGCTATATATTAGAGACGCACCGATACAAAATTTCTCTACTGATAGCCGATTATTCAGAGTGATATCTGCCGATAGCAATACCGATAGTTTGGGGGTTCTTGTATACCTTCTTTTAAATGAATGATAATTTCATCATAATTAAGTTAAGTTTTATAATTAAGTTATAATTATAAGTTTTAATAATTATATTTTGAAAGAAATGAAAATAATAACTTTATTCTCTCCATTTTATCAACTTGTTTCAGAGTAACTGGTATCAGTTATAAACATAAACCCATTACTCATTAATATTAACACATTAACAATTCTGAAGATTAATATCTCTTAACTTTCTGAATATTAATTCATATAATTACTATTAATATTGAACATCAAACTGGTTTCTTATCATTTTCATTACACAAAGCACAAATTCAGTGCATTTTCCTGCCCTCTTTTGATTGACATGATAAATCGGCCCTGATTATGGGCGTTTTTAAAATGATCGGCTGATCTGCTTTTCTCGTCTGATACTGATTATTGGCCGATATATCAGTGAATCTCTACTATATATTATAATGCTTTACTACCTAAATTCAGGTGTAGCATTTTATGATTGTTTTAAGTGTGTGTGTGTGTGTGTGTGTGTGTGTGTGTGTGTGTGTGTGTGTGTGTGTGTGTGTGTGTGTGTGTGTGTGTGTGTGTGTGTGTGTGTGTGTGTGTGTGTGTGTGTGTGTGTGTGTGTGTGTGTGTGTGTGTGTGTGTGTGTGTGTGTGTGTGTGTGTGTGTGTGTTTGGTAGTGGCCATAACAGAACAATTAGCTTCTCTGTATTTGCCAGCATTTTAATATTGGTCCATCCATATCAAAGGCTCAAGTTTGGCTACTTAGCATGGCTGTGTCAGCATCTTTCTCCATTGACGACCAGAAAAAACTAGAGATATCAATACTAACGACGTCTGTCTCTCTTTGCAGTGAAGCCATTCACCACCACAGTGAAGGAGATGCGCCTTCACAGAGACGACTTTGAGATGCTCAAAGTGATCGGCAGGGGAGCCTTTGGAGAGGTAAGGAATTCAGTGAACCCTTGCTGCTTTTTTGGCATGTTTTAAAGTGCAGGGAAGTCACCTCTGAATCACTGCAGCCTTTGCCATATTATTGTGTTTTCGATATTTCTAAGCTTTGTTTTCATGACCCATTTTGTGTGTCCAATGAAAACCCCAAACTATCAGTCAAGTATTCCTGTCCCCCTCAAGCATCTTATCAGCAGCCACAAACCCTAACCCCTTCCTCTCATCTGAGTTTCCCTTCTCTCCCCCTGCCAATTCCCCAGGGATCTCGGCCTGGCGTTCGACTGCTATTCTTGGGCCGGCACAAATCTAGGCATTTTATACAGATCGTTTGTTTTACAGGGGAATGTGCTACTCGTTGCTGCACTAAAACACTTGTACTGTTCACTACACACACAGTGCACTTTTCTTTTTCTTTACCAATCTGTCTTCCATCACTGTTTCTCGTTTACATTTTCCTCCTGTTCAACACAATTGAATTAGATTGAAGTTGGAAGACACACAATGAGCACATTTAGCCCAACACACAACTTTGTTTTGGATGTTCAGTAAGTTCTAACGCAAAACATGCATCATAAAAGCCATTTTTTTATCTTTAGGTTCAGTGTTAAAGATGACGGTGTGACCTCTAAGTGAGTGTATCATATTTTTTTTTGGTTCAGACCAAAAGAACCAAGAGAACCGAACTACAGGTGTAAACACACCCTTTGTTTTCAACCCCATCCCACTTGTACTTTTGGAACGGATTCACGGTACATTTGCAACATCAATAAGTATGTTTACTAGGGGTGGAACGGTTCAGATTTCTCACGGAATTCTTGAAAGAGAATTTGTATTTGCGTGCTGTGATGCGGCTCTCCGTGTACACGCTTTTGATGAGTACACACACCTCCTCACAGATTTGAAATGAACCGTGATGCAATTGCGTGCAATTTTTTTACCGAGAACCGTTCCACCCCTAATGATTACATAAATAATTATAATCATGGTACAGTGCAACAGTTTGGTTCTTCAAGTAAAAATCGATTTAATTTTCTTCATTGGGGGATTTTAACGATACCTTAAGTCATTAGTTTTGTTTTTAATTGGATTGTCATTCGCAATGCTTCATGGGATTGTAGTTCTTTCCCTAATTAAAGCTTTTAAGTATGCAGACTTAAGTCTGATTTTCAAATACTTTTTTGCTTCAAAGCAAATTTAAAAAAAAATCCCTATTGGATTACTATTTCACCTTATAGTCAAGCTACAATCTCCATCTAAGTATACATGACACCATGTGTAACCGAATATTTGAATATGCATATCATATCAATCGCACAACGCTTAGGCCAGTTGTGGTCTGAATAATGTGTGTACTTCAGGGTTGCTCAATATATCGGCCACCATATCGGTAACAGCCGATATGTTCATTTTTAATGTTATCGTTATTGGCCAGGTAAGAACATTTGACACACATATATATATATATATATAATTAAAGCCGATAAATGATGTATAATTTCCTTCAGTTGAGACATTTTATATGTGCACTTCAGCATAATGGTTTTGAATTGCTTGAAATAGGATTGAAATCATAAAAAAGCTACATAAAATTATAATGAGAACACTATAATTGTGTGCTTGGGACATGGCTTTTAATGGTGAAACTTTTGTTTTTGTAATCAGGCTCTCAAAAATTATATAAAAATTTATTTAGATTTATCGGAGAATATATCGGTAATCAGCTTTCAAATATAAAGAATTATCGGTTATCGGTATCGGCCAAAATTTGCATATCGGTGCATCCCTAGTATACTTGCTGAATGAAGCCAAGCTACAATCGCATTATATAGGTCTGTTATAAAATGGGCTGGTATGATTTCAGCAAACTTAAAATTCACAGTTAATATGAACAGTCATGTGGTGACAGACTGTCAGATATTTCTGAATTAGGAGAGAAACATTTTGCTGTCACGCCTTTCTGCTGTGTCATTACACCTCCCTCGTTAATGAATGTGGTGTTTTTGACTCATTTCCTTGAGAAAATGTGTCCAATTCAGTACTTCTGCTTTTTTTCAGATGAACGGAAGTTAACTTCGCTTAAATGATTCTGAAGCTGAATGAGACTTTATTTTGGGGAGATATCTGTCCATCTAGTGCTTTTCACAACCGAGTTCTCCTCCTTAACATAGATTCCTGTCAGGAATGCCAGTGGTGGCACAGGAAGCAGGGCAGGACGGTGCAGCTTCCAGGAAAGGCTCAGGAAACCAGAACCGTCTCTAAGGAGTAACTTTCGTAAAAATAGTGTTTTACTTCGCATGTATTTTGTGCAGTTCATTGTCCCCTCTTCAGCCGCCGAGACCTCAATAACCCTTCCTTCTCAGTCCCTGGGCTTTTTTTGTGTGTGTGTCACGTGGATCTAATGATGACTCAGATCTTTGGGGGTTTTTGCAGTCTTTCTGTTATCATCAAGCCAAACTATTGTTAGCTTGTCAGTTTCAGAGCGTTCAGGCTCATGTGTGAACATAGTGCTGCTGTTTTGTTCCCTCTTCCAGCCGTTTCCTGTGGCTCTAACGTTACAGGATGTACTTCTAGATAAATCTCTTGCATTTCCTGTTTATGATTGATGCCGTGGTCCCAGCTTGAAGGCCTGGAATTTGGGACTGCTTAGAGGAATAGTTCAGTCAAATATGCAAATTGACACATTTTTTCAACCCATTTTTAATGTCATTGCTAGCTTCATGTTAATCTTTTGTGTGCAAATCCAGTGTTGAATTGAGCCTCGTTTGTGAAGCAGTCCGGTGTAAAATGACGGCATGTCAACAACACTCTACTACAACAACTCTTCCTCTTCTCTAAAGCAGCCCAACATGGCCTCGCCCCCTTTGTTGTGTGTTCTCTGGGGCGGAGTTTATGTAAATTTTATGGTTAATGATGTCACCAACCCGGGATGAAGCTCGTTGTAGTCCCTACCAGCCGTTTGTTGTAGTCCTTAAAAAGCGATTTCTATAACAGAAAATATCTCTCTTTGCATTGAACTTTGAGCGTCGTAACTTTGCAGATGTTGTTTATGCTCAAACAGCAACATTACACACTAACTAAAGTTAAAAAAGTGAAATCATAATCAAGCAGCCCTTAAATAAACCATATAAGATTAAAATCATTTTAGTGCTACAAGTGAATAGGAAAATAGGAATCTAAATTTATCTAAATGCAAATATGAAATATTGACTAATACCCATCAAATTTGTGGACTGAGATTTTAGAATGTATGACTTCAGGAAACTTTGAATAAAGTCATATAAGCTACTTTTATTTTACTATTTTTTTATTTATTTATTTTTTTGACATTTTGTTTTGGAGCTTGACTGTCCATCTTGGAAAAAGAAAGTCATCTGGCTTTGTAACTACGTTGTTTTTTTGTTTTTTGTTTTTTTTGACTGAACTAACCTCTTTGTGGTAGAGTCTAGTGGTTGACACATACTTAAATGGCACTCCTTTTTGCCTCACCTGAGACTTACTCTGAATAATTATTCTGTTGACTAGAACAAGAAAGAAAATGTGGAACAGGGAGGGGAATCAAGGAGGACTCGATTGAAGCTGACTGTTTTTTACATAACGTCACTGTGAGTCACTAAAGCGCAAACAAAACAGCCTGTAACGACTACTACAGAGTCAGGGCTGTACGTGTTGAGGATGAGTGCTGATCTCTTTATCTGCTGTATTGAGTGAATCACTCATGTAATGAATCATTAGGTCAAAGTACATGTAGACCCTGTCTTTCATATTGATTTAGTGAAGACGCTGGCTTCTGCTCTCTGAAGGTACACTGACATAATTAAGATTGTTTGCCAACTACAAGTTGAAGACAGATTCACAGACCCACATGCTGGTCCTAGTGGAGAGTTTAGGCATTTCCCTGGCAGAAGTCCAGTGTTTTATTATTGCAGGGCTTCTGATGTCCCCAAAGCATCTTGAGTAGTGTTATTATTTGGTGTTGGCTTGTCCAATATCAATTCTGGTATGGAACAAAAAAGGGGCTGTAATTTATCTCAAAGAGCCTAGTAATACCATTTTTTTTTTTTTTTTTTGGAAGAACTTTTATTGGATTTAAAGATATGAAACTCTGTATATCAGTGTTTTCCCGCTGTCAAATGGCTCAATGCTTAGGATGGTCCAGTGACCCGGGGCTGGTGTGACAGGATTTTGGTACTATTCACAGGAATCTCTTGCCCTATTGGGTCAGTGTTTCAGTGATTGGTCAAGTGTTTTTAGCATTTAACTTGAAACATTTATTGGTTGAGTTAACTCGTATGTTAATATACCTACCTATTGACATACTAATGCCTATCTTTGTAATACACTGACAACCATCAAAAACCATCAGAAAGTCACATGACGAATCAAAGCTCATCAGAAGCAGCTTTTCCACAAGTTGAGAAAGTAGATACTAATACATAAAAGGTGCACAGTGTCATTCACACAAACACTAAACACCATTAATTTAACAACATTAGATGTGTGATAAAACCCGAATGTACATGACTGATAAGAAAAAACTAAGAACAAAATCAGTTATTTCTAGGGATGCATGCCACTATATTAGGCTGATATACCGTATGTTCATTTTTAATGTTATCGTTTAATGTATTTCAAGCAATTCTGGTAAGAAAATGTGGCCGATAATGGATTATGTCCTTCAGCTGAGACACTTCAGATATGCACTGTCCACCATAATGGTTTTGTATTGCTTGAAATATGATAAATATAAAAAAATATATACAGTTAAATGCAACTTGTGCAGCGCAAGTCTGTCTCATAGACTACATAACATTATAATGAGAACACTGTTATTATGTGACATGGCTTTTAATGGTGAAACTTTTGTTTTTGTAATCAGGCTCTCAAAAATTAAAAAAATGTAACTTAGATTTTTAGGCCAATATATCTGTTATCGTCTTTCAAATGTAAAAAGTTATCGGTATCGGCCAAAATTTTCATATCGGTGCATCACTAGTTATTTCAGCAAATACATCAAATGTGAAGTGCCACACAGGGATTTCTGGGGATGTCAATTTACGCTGCATTCATACGGGGCGCCGGCGTTAACGCTTCTCATTGACTTTGAATGGGTGACATCATGCGTTGCCGAACTGAATTGTGGGTTTCGTTGCGTCGCTTCACTCGCGTTGCAAGCGGCAGCAATTGAAGATTTCTCAACTTTTCAAGCGCCAATGCAGGCGTTATCCAATCAGAGTGCCCTATGCAAATTTCCTAGAGCAGTTGCTAGCCAACTGCGTTCGTGCAACACCGGAAAGTAATGTGATTGGCTGTAATCACTATAACGGTCGTGTCAACACAAGCTTCAGACACGCCCTCCGTCAAGCGCTGACGCCCGTGTGAATGCAGTGTTACAGTTTTTCACTGTAAATTTTACAGTGACTTGTTTTTCACTTTGAAAAAATTTCAAGTTTAGCAGTATTTTATTGTAAAATTGCATTAAATGGTTTTAAAAGGTTAGATCTATTACATTTATTCACCATATATAGTAAGGAAACTTACTGTTAAACAATAAACCGGTTTTTACCATAGCATTTTTACGGTCTTTTTAAAATCATGATCATTTTTTATTTTTTTATTTTTTACAGTGTTGTTTTTTTCCCCCACAAATTTCCTAGAGTAGCTTGGAAGTCTCAGTGTGCTGAAAAAAAAATTAAACCAATTTTTTCTTTTTAGTAAAATTACAGGTAAAGAAGCAAAACTACAGAGAGCAAATCAAATAATTTAAATAAATTTAAAAAAACATCTTCTCTTATTTTGTTTTTCAATAATATATAGGGGGAAAGTGAACATGTGGCAAGTAAAAATCTGAGCTACTGGTTCAACTGGACCAGTATCACAGATTTGTAATGTTGAGCCCTGCATCACACACGGAGTTGTACAATAAGACCCAAAGCCTGTTTTGAATTTTACATTGCTTATTCAGAATGACGTGACCCCTTTCATGTCCTCGGGCACGCGTCTCACTGTATAGATCTTTACATCAGAATTACTCAGTCTACTCTGACCTTTGACCTTATGGCTTACGTACATGATCTCTTATATGCACATGAGTGTGTTGGTGACAATCGCATCACAGCGTCCACTTTGGTCACCCGCTCTTTCTCCTTCTCCATGCACCTCCCCTGCATTTTCAATCAGGTCAAGCTGACTGCCTTTTGTGGAAGTGTGTGTCTAAAAAAGGAGAGAGGGAAAGAGGACAGGAGACACCGTGGGAGGAGGAATTGGGGGTTTCTGAGCACTCAGGGTTCAGTTTGTTTTTGTAATGAGGTCAGTTATCTTCTGCGGTTAGGAGCCTTAGAGATAAGAAGCATGTGTGTGATTTAAGACTCTGTTTGAGGTTGTTGTCAAAGTGTACTTTTCGAATACTTTGATACATGCACAAACACTCTAGAGAACATCAAAGGGGGTCGAAAAGCGGAAAATCGCAGCAGGGCTCCTAATTTGCCCTTACTGTGCAAAGTTACAGTTTGTACTGTGTTCTTTGCTGAAGCAGCACATTGTGCTGTGGGCAGGTATGCGAGTGTGAGTCCACGTGAGGGGAACACTGTTCCTCCACTCAGGGTAAACACACATCATGTGATGTGTCCCGAGCAGCAAGGCAAAGTACAGGGAAATTCATGACTCCACTTAACATTAGCCGACTGGACGGTCACAAATAGCCGGTGGACAGAAGATATCAGAAATACAAAGGTCACGCAGACATAAGTCATGGGGCAAACACATGGATCACACAGACATATTTATATTATAGTTTTAGGAGCGGATCCTGTCTGGTTTAAAGGCTTATTTCACACAAAAATTAAAATTTACTTACTTTTATGTTGTTCCAAACTCATATGACTTTATTTCTTCAAAAAGATGTTTCGGGGAACGTTCATGCAGCTCTTTTCTATTTAGTGACTCTCAGGCTTCCTAAAAGACTAAAAAAAAGAAGAAGAAAAAAAACCTACTATATTGTGGTCCTTATGACTATACGCTACCATTTGAAAGTGTGGGGTAAGACTTAATTTTTAAATAAATACTTTTATTTGATATGAATGCATTATAAATTTGATCAAAAGTGACAGTAAAGACATTTATAATATCTAGTCTCTATTCTGTGAAGATGCTTGTAGGCGTTCAGTGCTGTCGCTCTAATGTTATACTAGACTGCACATTTGGCCATATCTTTAGAAAATGCGACCACAAGTGATATATAAAACTAAGATATCATTCTAATTTGACGAGGAATTAGACTTAAAATAATTAGAAATGGCATTCTGCTGTTGGAGAGTGTTGCTATAAAAACTACTAAGTGCGTTATATCATTAGGTAGATTAACAATCGATCATTCAATGAATTAAACTCACTCATACTATCAAATAATATAATGTCATTCGAATTTGACATAATTTTCTTGTCCCTAATAATCAACACAATGCAGGGGAAACTAATATGAACGGCAGCAGTGCTAAGCTGTTCACCACATCATGATTAACAACACAAACCATCAATGTATGAGTCAAACTCTCTAAGACTGCCGACAGTATCTTTTCCACACATCATTTTATTACATCCATGTATGTGGGTACAGTCAAATCATATAAAACAGTGAAATCGCTCCTGAACTCTGTCCTGTCTTGCCTGCACTCGAGACCGGTGACCAGAAAACAGGCGAATCTCAACATAACACCGACTGTTACGTAACAGTCAGTGTACACGCCCCCAATATTTGCATATGCCAGCCCATGTTCAAGCCATTAGACAAGGGCAAAACGTCTGGATGTGCAAGAACTGGAACAATAGAGCAAGAACAATAGCGAAAAATGGCAGATGGAGCAATAATGACTGACATGATCCATGATATCATGATATTTTTAGTGATATTTGTAAATTGTCTTTCTAAATGTTTCGTTAGCATGTTGCTAATGTACTGTTAAATGTGGTTAAAGTTACCATCGTTTCTTACTGTATTCACGGAGACAAGAGTCGTCACTATTTTCATTTTTAAACACTTGCAGTCTGTATAATTCATAAACACATCTTCATTCTTTATAAATCTCTCCAACAGTGTAGCATTAGCTCGTTAGCCACGGAGCACAACCTTAAATTCATTCAGAATCGAATGTAAACATCCAAATAAATACAATACTCACATAATCTGACGCATGCATGCAGCATGCATGACGAACACTTCGTAAAGATCCATTTTGAGGGTTATATTAGCTGTGTGAACTTTGTTTGCTGTTTAAGGCAGTTGAGAGCTCGCGGGGGCGGGGCAGCGGGAGATTTAAAGGGGTCACACGCTTAATCGGTGCATATGTAATAATGGCTCAAAATAGGCAGTTAAAAAAATTAATTAAAAAAATATATAGGGTATTTTGAGCTGAAACTTAACAGACACGTTTTAATTTTAACAGTAAAGCTCTGTTGTTTGAAAAAAATGTGTTTAATGTCATATGATTAAAAGGTAAGTTAGTGTTTTATGCCTTCATTTTATTGCCAGAAAAATTAAAATGCACAACACAGAATTTCTGAAAAAATAAAACATTTCATAAAATTAAAAAATATATATTTTGTCATTTTTATGAATTCAATTAATTACACATGCTTTTTGATTGATTATTAAAATTTAATCAAACCATTAAAATGGAATCCAGAAAACTTAAACTGGAAAACAAAGAATTTGGTAAAAAAAAAAAACGGAATTTGAGGGGAAAAAATAAAACATTTCATAGGGTCCTAAAAAAAAAATATTTTTTTTTTATTTTTTTTTTAAACTTTAAGTAAATTGTTGTTAAATTGTACGTGTCATGAACATTTAATTTAACTATTAAAATAGTCAAACAAATTAAAAAAAACAAAAACAAAAAAAAAACGGAATCTAGAACAATTAAAATGGAAAGTTAGTTGTTTTCTTATGTCAGTCACCTGACAGTTCATCACTGCATTATCACTGCGTTCATTCATCTCCTCCCTGCCTGGTGTGTCTTACTGTCTTCCTGCAGGGCGTTTGCTCTCCCCACCCCACATGAATAACCTCTAACTCTTCCAACTCGGAACACTCTTCCAAACTGTCCCTTTCCTAATATTGAGTCACTCCCCCTGAAGGGAAGATCTTACTCTTTTGTCATTTTTGGTGCGCTGCAGACTTGTGGCCTAAATTAGCCAGTTGTTGTGTGCCGTCTCTCTTTTTAGGCAAAAAGTCAGCAGTCTCGAGTCTCGGCTTTTCCTTTTTTCTGATTTTCAGAGGCATCAGAGATCAAAAGCATCTCATTCAGAGAGTTTCTTTCCCCGTGGGCTTTTAGTCTAAGTGGGCCACGAGTGCATACGATGAATAAATGAGGGAAATAAAAAGGGTCAAATTCCCCGTAGCCTCTGAATCACGCTGAGTTTTAATTTGTTTGTATGCATTGGCTAACTCCTCATCTCGTCTGTCTAGGTTGCGGTGGTGAAGATGAAACACACCGAGCGTGTTTACGCCATGAAGATCCTCAACAAGTGGGAGATGCTGAAGAGGGCCGAGGTAAAGATGTTTCTGCTTCATTTGTTAGATCTTTCTAAAATGGTTGCAGATATGTCAAAAATAAAAACTAGCAACAATTTAAAATGTATTTGCCAGCACAGATGTGAGTTTTATATGAATCTTAACCAAAAATGACTCTTATGAACAGGTTCTTTTTAACTAGTCAGTCGAAATGATTCACAAAACTCAAACCTACAAGGGACTTAGAAATCAATCAGACTCACTCATTCAGTGAATCATTCAGATCTATTATTGTGTCCTTCATTGAACCACAGATTGTTTTTTTTGGTTATGTCCGACTTGAAATGAACCGTGAATCAATGTGTGCTTTAGATTCGTCAGACTTAAATGGTTCACCAGACTTAGTTCACCCAAAATTGAAAATGATCCCATAATTTACTCTCCCTCAAGCCATCCTAAGTGTATATGATTTTCTTCTTTCAGCCAAACACAATCAGAATTATATAAAAAAATATTCTGGCTCTTCCAAGCTTTATAATGGGAGTGATCACTGGCTTCCGTATGTGTGTCGAGTATCAAGATTCTTCCTAATGGCTTGATGACTGCAATCACACCTTTCTAGTGAAGCCTATAGAAGTGCAAGGTCATATTCCTTTCTACTCCAGCTCTTTCTTGCCCCAGTTTCAGCCCGATCAGTCCTGACAGTGCCCACGGGCCTCCCAGAGGCATGTCAGGAGAACTTTTGTTGCTTTGGCTTGTCAGTAATCCTCTTTGAGCTTTACTGGGCTCTCTTTAGTCCTCCTCACATGTTCAGAGCCCCAATTCAAACAGAATCTAAGACTAAAATCTGAAATGATGTCCGTCATCACTGCAGGGTGGATGTAGTTTAATTCATTGAATGAGTTACCCTATCGTTCTGTACCGCCTAAAAACTAGAGCTGCACAATTAATTGAACATATTAAAAAACATATATGGGACACATTAAAAAATGTTAACACGTGTATTATTTTTTTTACAATAAAATTTGAATCTTCAATATAATTATGATAATTTTTATTACTAATATTTTATTAGGTGTTGTTAATAATAATGTTAATAATTAAAATAATATAATTCTAATGATGGTGGTAATAATAATAATAATGGCAGTAAAATAATTAAAATTTCTTCAATACGTCATGCGTCAGGTCAAAGTTTACTCTTCCACTGGAACTAGACTTGTGTACAGAAGACTTTCTAGTTTATAAAGTTATAAATATGGATATTTTTCTTCAGAAGGCCTTTATTAACCCCCTGGAGCTGTATGGATTACTTTTATGATGGATGGATGTGCTTTTTTGGGCTTCAAAATCTCAGTTACTATTCACTGCCATTTATAAGGCTTGGAAGAACCAGGATGTTTTTTTTAACTCTGATAATGTTCGGAAAAAAAGTCATAAACACCTAGGATGGCTTTTCATTTTTGGGTGAACTAATCTTTTCATATTAGTCTTATTGTTGATTGGTTGTTTATCTAACAATGTGCATTTAACTAAATTAAGCTGAACTTCTTCCCCTAAGAAATATACAATCCACCTTTATTGAGCAATTCTGTCACATGGCACCTAAAGAAACAATGGCTCCTGAGACAGTAGCAGTAGCAGTGAAATATCGACCAAAATCCACTTTAAAGTTCAGGTGCATTATAAAATGAACTGGGCTGCCATCAAAGCACAGTGTTGGATATAACAAAAAATGTTTTTTTTTATGTTTTGATTTATCAAGTCTCTTTGCAACTTATGTAGACGGCGTGTTTCAGAGAAGAGAGGAACGTCCTGGTGAATGGAGACTGCCAGTGGATCACCACCCTTCATTACGCTTTCCAGGATGACAACTACCTGGTGCGCATCTCTGTCCCTACATGCACTTGTTCTTATAGCACATAACTGAACTTTAGCCATCATTTACCAAATTTAAAAACCACAACTGTTAAATTTCAAAACCTAAACAGTAATTTTAGTATTAATTGTATACTATTACAATAATTCTTAGTATTTTAAATTGACATTTATTTTTTAAATAATTTTTAATTGTAGTTTGTGACATTTTGTCATATTTAATAATTTTTTATATATATTTTTATTTAGTTTTAATTTGATTTTCAGTTTTTGTCATTTTAATTCGCAAAATTTAATTGAAAAATTTAATTTTTGCCTTGGCGACTAACTGAAATAAAATAAGCTTGTTCATTATATATATTTATAACAATTTACAAAAACAATTTTTTAAAGTTTTAGGTAAAAATAATAACACATGCTAATGCATGAATAACATCCATTCTGGGTGTAATTGAAAGATAAGCTATAAAGATAAAACCTGTAAGCATGTAGACTATGAAATTATTTTTTTATTTATTGAATTTATTTAACTACGTTCATAAATGAAATTGAATATATAATGTAGTTAATATATAATTACTAGGGATGCACCAATATGACATTTTGGCCGATACCAATAACTGATAATTCTTTATATATTGGCCGATAAATCTAAAATAATTTTTAAGAGCCTAATTACAAAAACAGTTTCACCATTGAAAGCCATGTCCTAATCACACAATTATAATGTTCTCATTATAGTTTTATGTAGCTTATATGACACATGTTGCACTTAACTGTATTTTCCTTTTTGAAGTGATTTTCAATCATATTTCAAGCAATTCAAAAGCATCATGGTGGAAAGTGTGTATCTGAAGCGTCTCAGCTGAAGGAAAAATCCATTATTTATCGGCCAATTTTCCTTATCAGACCGATAACGTTAACATTATAAATGAACGTATATCTGCTAATACCGTTATAGTGGCCGATATATTGTGCATCTCTAATAATTACGTGATGTTTAAATAATTATCAAGGAAATGATGGGAAAAAAATTGACCATGATTAAAATTCCATGTTTATCAGAGTGACTACTGCTGATTATTTGTAACGCAACCTCTGATAGCGCAATCCTCAAACACACTAATCCAGAGTACTGCATGTTATGGCACAATGCGTTCTGTGTTTGTGTGATAAATATATGCTAATCATGCTACTCTTTGATGTCTGAAATCATGAGTCAGTGTTTGTGTAATTAAATGGTGTTGTGTGATAAGAGATGATAATGTCTCCTCCTGTAGTACTTGGTGATGGATTATTATGTGGGCGGCGACCTGCTGACATTGCTTAGTAAATTTGAGGACCGACTCCCGGAGGAAATGTCCAAGTTCTACGTGGCAGAGATGGTGCTCGCTATCCACTCCATCCATCAGCAGCGCTATGTACACAGGTGACATGACTGTGTGTTTGTGTGTGTGAAGAGGCAATTAAAGGGTTTGTTCACCCAAAAATAAAAATTATCCCATGATTTACTCACCCTCAAGCCTTCCTATGTCTATATAACACCCAATCAGAGATCTATTTAAAAATGATCCTTGGTTTATAAAGGTAATGAAGGGAAGGCCAAAAAAAAAAATGCATCCATCCATCATAAAAGTAATCCATGCGACTCCAGGGGGTTAATAAAGGCCTTCTGAAGTGAATCAATTGGTTTTTGTAAGAAAGATATCCATATTTGAAAAACTTTAACTATAATAACTTGCTTCTGACAGATGTACGCATCGATTTGTGGACATTTGCATGTATGCATTTTGCAGATGCAAAATTATCTAAAGCGACTTGCATTGCATTTTAATGTATACTTTTTTTTTAATCAGTTCATGCATTACCTGGGAATCAAACCCATGACCTAGGCATTGCTAGCACTGTGTTCTGCTGTTTGAGCTATGTGAATACAATCCTGTGCATTTGTGCTGGTCTGTTCAGCAGGGTTTTGATTTGTTCTGAGAATTATATTCACCAGCACCTAAAAGTTGTGTAAAAAGCAAACTGTGGTTTGGTCACTTTAAATATCTGATTGCCTCTTCCTGTCTAAGTGGGCCGTTTTTAGCCAAAATAGGCTGCAGTGTGGGCCAGACTTTATGCCTGTAGTCATTTTTTTTTTTTTTTTTTTTTTTTTTAACACAAGACTAGATCCAGACAAAACATTTCAAACAAGATCTGCTGCCCAATGTAGTATTTTGTCCATGTGTTTGAACATGTACTCACAAGCAAGACGGAGTGGTTATTGGCCTTGTTTGAGTGATGGGCACACTGGAGATCAACAGCACCCCACCCACGTCCACTCCCAGATGAAACATTTAATGAACTGACCGCAGATGGCCGTGGTGTTCTGGGCTGCAGATCTGTTCAGGTTCAGGGGCCTCTTCCTGGCTGCTTGTCCTGGGCTGCCATCCGGTCCAGCTGAACCCCCTCTTCCTTCCTTCTGTGGAAGATTACGAGGGCTTCTCCTCTGATACAGTAGCGACGTTAAAGGGGTAGTTCACCAAAAATTGAACGTTTGCTCACCCTTGTGTGATTTAAAACCAATATGACTTACAAAAAGAAATATGCAGCAGAATGTACAGCTGCATGAATTAAAATAAAACTTGTGATGTGGTTTAGTGATTATCAAATCATGAAGTCTGCGATTTTAATTTTTTTGTATGTTTCAGAGTGAAGCGTATAAATTTTACATGTGAGCAAGTCATGATGTAGTGTTTTCAGTGTCTCAGCAGCACCTCAGTTGATGCTCTGCATGAACTCTTCTCTGTATGTGCTTTGAGTTTGAGATGCTTATAATGTGCATTTAGGACAATATTTAACATGTGGCAACAAAAAAAAAGAAGCTTCAAAGGATTAGTTCACTTCAGGATTAAAATTTCCTGATAATTTACTCACCCCCATGTCTTCCAAGATGTTTCTCTTCAGTCAAAAAGAAATGAAGGTTTCTGAGGAAATCATTCCAGGATTTTTCTCCATATAGTGGACTTCACTGGGGTTCAACGGGTTGAAGGTCCAAATGTCAGTTTCAGTGCAGCTTCAAAGAGCTCTACATAAATAAAAATTAATAAAAATTATATACTTTTAAACCACAAATGCTTTTCTTGCAATAGCTCTGTGATGCGCCACGCATTACGTAATCATGTTGGAAAGGTCATGTGAGACGTAGGCAGAAGTACTGATCCAGTCTTTACAAAGCAAACGTGCAAAGACTAAGCCAAATGGCCTTTACAAAAAAGGGGTAAAACAACAATGTTGGACGATTTTGTCCAACAGAAAATGAGATGGAGTTTTTCGCCCTACCATGGTACTTCCTCCTACGTGGAGCGTGGCGCATCACAGAGCAGTGCAAGATGAGCATTTGTGGTTCAAAAGTACACAATTTTTATTTATTTTTTTAGAAAATGACTAGATAAGACTTATTCCTCGTCTGGGATCATGTAGAGCTCTTTGAAGCTGCACTGAAACTGACATTTGGACCTTCAACCCGTTGAACCCCAGTGAAGTCCACTATATGGAGAAAAATCCTGGTATGTTTTCCTCAAAAACCTTTCTTTCTTCAGTCGAAAAGAAATGAAGACATGAACATCTTAGATGACATGGGGGTGAGTAAATTATCAAGACATTTTAATTCTGGATTTTAATTCTGGATTTCTACCACAATAACAATCTAAATTTCAGTCTCTTTCTCACACAAAACTATCAGATTTCTTCATAAGACTTGGATTATAGTTCACAAGTCATTCAAACTATTACTGTGATGCTGCTTTTTTTTTCGTCACTTTTGAGGCTTAACAGCACCAATCCTCTTCCATTTTAATTTAATTAAAAAGAACAGCATGAACATTCTTTAAAACATCTCCTTTTCTTTCACTTTTTCAAAGTCATGCATGTTTGTAATGACATGAGGCCGAGTTAATGATGACTTTATTTAATTTTATTAATGGATAAACTATCCCTTTAACTCTCTATTCCCACAGCAGCCTTTTAAACTGGTCCCATCATTCTCACCAATAGTAGCCAGCCTGTCAGGCCAAAGCAGCTGACTAATGTCACGATAGCGCTCGTAAACGTGTGTCTACGGTACAACCCTTCTTGCTTATACTGACACCCAGTGAGGTTGTGAATGGTGTGGTTTGTGTGTGTGTGAGATGAGTTTTGACACCATGTTTACTCTGTACCCGCTGTGCTCGCCATGGTGCCAGGGCTGTGAATCAGAGGGCACAGTGTGTGTGGCCCAGCCGTGGAGAGACAGGGACTGAGTGTGTGTGAAAGGGGGATGGTGAACAAAGGCAGGTTGTTTACATGGAGAGCAGGGCATGGCTGGGCATGGAGAAACAGCCACCCTGGAGAGCTGCTGTCAGGGTGGGTTGCCCACTGGAGTAATAACACCTCAGTGCAGGGCTGCGTCAGCTGTGGGGTTTTTCTCCTCTGTCAGAGGCATGTTTATAGTGGTGGTCCTCAACTGGTGGGTTATGACCCAAAAATGGGCCACAAATCTGTTCTGAATTTTCAATGCGAATAATATGCAACCTACCAAATCGTCACTATTGGGCAGAAACATTGTATCCCCATATTTTGTCTTTTTTATATACTAATTTATACTTTTATTCAGCCGGATGCATTAATTTGATCCATAGGGTCAGTAAAGACATTTTTAATGTTTAAAAAATGTATATCATGGGTTCCACCAAAATATTAATCAGCACAACTGTTTTCAACATTGATCATAATAGTAAATGTTTTTTGAGCAGCAAATCATCATATCAGAATGATTTCTGAAGGATCATGTGACACTGAAGACTGGAGTAATGATGCTGAAAATTCAGCTTTGATCACAGGAATAAATTATTTTGAAACATTTTTAAAATAGAAAAAAATGTATTTAAAAGAAAAAGAAAAAAAAAAGTAATATTTCCCAATATTTTTTTTACTGTATATTTGATCCAATAAATGCAGCTGAAACTTTTAAATGGTAGTTTACACACACATCCACATACACAGCATTTATTAGTTTTAGTTAATGTTAGTTAATAAAAATACAATTGTTCATTAATATTAGTTCGCAATTTTAATTTAAGTGTATTAGAAAATGTTAAAATGAACATAAAAATAAAAATAAAAAAATGCAATAGCCATAGAAGTACTGTTCATTATTAGTTCATGTTAACCAATATTTTATGTAGTTAACCCATGCAAAAAATGAGATCTTATTGTAAAGTAATATCCATTATTTTGGAGCAGATTCATCAGCCATTTAGTAGAAACGAGGCCAAATAAGGCAAAAACCGACCTGTGCAGGTTGCGTGATATCCTCTTATCCTCAGAAACCAAAACTCTGCTTAATGGTTTTAAAGAAAAATTATACAACCCAGACTTCATTAAATACAAGTGAACATGGTTTGTGCTGACCACATTGTGTTTGTGTAACTACAGAGAGCATGAAACCACTGAAATTCAAGAGACGTTTTAGAAACCAAAATTGTAGATTTTTCTATTCAGTCCATGTCATGTTAGTACTTTTACATATTAGTGGGCCCATGCAGTTCATTTAATTATATTAATTATAATAATAATAATAATAATAATCTTTAATGACATTTTTGTGTGCTAAACATTGTGGTGCAGAGAGTCATGAAGGTAAATGGGTTGAGAAGCGCTGCTTTTGAAAGCTCCTCTTGAATGATTTCATTCTTAAATATTGTGTTTTCTGTTCCCACAGGGATATAAAACCAGATAACGTGCTACTCGACATGAACGGTCACATCCGTCTCGCTGACTTCGGCTCCTGTCTGAAGATGATGCAAGATGGCACGGTGAGTATGTGATGAAGGTCCCAACTTTGAACTGCAGTGTCAGTCTAAAACCAGAGCCTATTTGTCATCCTTTCAGGGTGGTCTCCATCTGTTGGGTGAGAGCTCTGCCCCTACCCTCTCCTCTCTCTGCTTCTGACATTAATAGAGCTGCTTTTGGCCCTGCTGCCCTTGAAGGGGAGGGCTAATTAGAAAGGCCCGTCACTGCCCACCCCTCTGGCTCACAGACTGATGAGTCACCATAGTGCACTGATAACAAGACCAAGGCCAAAACGGCTTTTATCTGCTGCTCTGTGTGTGTGTGTGTGTGTGTGTGTGTGTGTGTGTGTGTGTGTGTGTGTGTGTGTGTGTGTGTGTGTGTGTGTGTGTGTGTGTGTGTGTGTGTGTGTGTGTGTGTGTGTGTGTGTGTGTGTGTGTGTGTGTGTGTGTGTGTGTGTGTGTGTGTGTGTGTGTGTGTGTGTGTGTGGCATTTGCACCAGCAGCATGTGGAAGGGCCAAACAGGGCTTTAGTTTTTCAGCTGCACATGTGCTGTGTTCCACCAACTGAGCAGATCCCTATATGTTTGTGGATGTTACATTTTTATTTAGATGTTGAGTAGAGATTATAGGGCTGCACTAGGCTTGCTGCGATAGTTGGTGTTGCCGGGGTTACCGGTGTTCAGCCGTCCCTTGCCCACCCCAGCACCACCCCCACGATCGTTTTGATCTTTTATAGTAATAAAAATCATTTAGTTCAGTTAGAAAACAGACACTACAATTTAAAAACTGAATGCATCTGCTCAATGCGCTGTGAGCTGAACAGGAGTCCGATTTCTTTTATCAGGAGTGAGGAGCTGACTGACAAGACGATGGCAGAAGATTTTTGGATTTGTGCAATATATTGGATTTAAAAGATTAGTTCACTTTCAAATGAAAATTAGCCCAAGCTTTACTCACCCTCAAGCCAACCTAGGTGTATATGACTTTCTTCTTTCTGATGAACACAATCGGAGAAATATTAATAAATATCCTGAGCTTTATATTGGCAGTAAGCGTTACCAAAGGAGTATGAGTATGATCCATCATAAACGTACTCCACACGGCTCCAGGGGGTTAATAAAGGCCTTCTGAAGCGAAACGATGTGTTTGTGTAAAAAAAATATCCATATTTAACAAGTTATGAAGTAAAATATCTAGTTTCCGCCAGACTGCCTTCTGTATTCAACTTGATTATTATTATTAGTCATATTGGTATATTATAATCAATATTTTTGCCCCAATTGTGCAGCTCTACAAATAAGCAATCTGTGATTGTGATGGTTATATAGGCATAGGTTATATATTGCTTTAAGGCAATATAGTTCTCTCAGTATCTATGTGTTATCTTCAGTCTTTGCCTTCTCAGCAAATAACCGGAAGTCAAGATGTGTTTTGAGTGCTTTTGTGTATCACATGTTTATGAGTGAGATTGAGCAAGTTATTGTGCAATTTTCAAAGTTAATGTGTCTGGAGTACACTACCATTCAAAAGTCTGAATCTCAATCTGCTCTGCTGCATTTATTTAATCAGAAATACAGTAAAAGTAGTAATATTGTGAAATGTTATTACATTAAAATAAAAATAAATTAAAATAACTTTTCTATTTTAATATTTAAAATATTTCAAATGAATTTTATACCTGTGATGAGCATCATTACTGTCACATGATCCTTCAGAAATCATTCTAATATGCTGTTTTGGTGTTCAAGAAACATTTAATACTGTCAATGTTGAAAATAGTTATGCTGCTTATTATTTTTGTGGAAACCACAATTGTTCTTTTGAATTCATTAAAGAATCCTGAAAAAAAATTATTTGAAATGGAAATCTTATGATAGTATATCTTGTACTGTCACTTTTGATCAATTTAATGCATCTTTCTTTAAAAAAAAAACATATCTAACACTTTTGATCGGTAGTGTACATGCACTCTTATGTTTTTTTTTTCCCATGTTTTCGTCGCATTTAATTGCAAACGAAGACCTATCCAGCCTTGTTTATGATTTTACTTCCTGTCATCACCTGTGCAGGTCCAGTCGTCAGTGGCTGTGGGCACACCAGACTACATCTCTCCAGAGATCCTGCAGGCCATGGAGGACGGCATGGGGAAATACGGGCCAGAGTGTGACTGGTGGTCTCTAGGCGTCTGCATGTATGAGATGCTCTACGGTGAGACGCCTTTTTACGCCGAATCCTTGGTGGAGACCTACGGGAAGATCATGAACCATGAGGTGAGACGCTTCATCATTGTGTATTTCTGGTATTTGTCCAGTTTACATGTTTCCCACCACTGACACATTTGGATCTTGGGGATTTCTCATGATAGAAAAAGCATGAACCACAGTGAATCAGTTTAAAAATCTGTATTTTTAGCCAATACAAACTGAAGCTCAAGGTAATTATCGTGACAAATAACATCCCGCCTGTAACTCCGTTGGGACACATAACATGGCTCATAAAATTAGTGCAGTCCTGATTTTATCGGGACATCTGGTCACTCTGAATCCACTACTCAGAGTAGTATTTTTTTTTTTCATTAGGGGCCAAGCACCGAAGGTGTTTAGGCACTTATTGTAATCATTGACGTACCTATTATTATTTTTCTTCCGTTTCCGCTCTGGAAGTCTAAAGCAGCCCATAGAACCACTTGCGGGACAGTTATGAAATTTGGCACACAGATAGAGGACAGTCTGGACTGTTACCATAGCAAATTTGTAGTCTCTAACTAAATCCATTTAGCACCAACAACTGTCCAAGTTGTACTCACATTTAGGTTAATAACTTTTGAACCGTAAGGATGCCTAATTTCCCTGCCATTTTGAATGTTTTATAAAACCTACTTTTTCAAACTCCTCCTAGTCCGGTACTTTGATTTTCAGGAAAATTTACCAAGATCATCTTCAGACGAGGTCAATAAAAAGTGAAGGAATTCAAGATGATTTGTCGTTTTCGAATAATACACAAACAAATTTTACATAGGGTTTATGAAAATAGACGTTAAGCTGTAACTCCGCAACGCTTTATCGTATTCAGACCAAATTTGGTACGCATCATCACAAGCATGACCTGAGGCTACATGATGCATTAGGTTCGCGGCGGCATGCTTAGTCAAATGATATACAATTTTCCCATATCAGCCATTTTGGACGTCAGCAATTTTGGATTTTGTAGTAAAATGCTTTTTTACACAAACGCGTTAACGTATCGAAATTAAACTCGGTATAGGTCATCGGCATGATGCCCTGAAGGAGTCTGAGAAGTTTCAAGCCAGCGCCACCTAGTGGTAAAATCAAATTTTCACATACTTATAACATGCTAGGTTTGGCCTTATGGTTTGTGCAACGTTGTTATTTAGTATTTAAGCAACTTTTGTGAATATCTTCGAAACATCGAGGAAAATCAGAAACATAAGTCGTTGACAACACGTTTTTTTGGTAAAAAGTGACAAAAAAATGCAATCAACTTCAAGTGTATATTTGGTCTATGGTTTTGTTCCATAACCAAAGTGGAATATCTGAACAAATTGATGTAAATTGATTTAATTTGCACTATTTAGGAGCGTTTCCAGTTCCCCTCCCACATCACGGATGTGTCCGAGGAGGCTAAAGACCTAATCCAGCGGTTGATCTGCAGTAGAGAGCGCCGATTAGGTCAGCAAGGCATTGAGGAGTTCAAGAAGCACCCCTTCTTTTCTGGCATTGACTGGGACAACATCCGCAACACAGAGGCACCGTACATTCCTGACGTCAGCTCTCCCTCAGACACCTCAAACTTTGATGTAGATGATGATGTCCTGAAAAACCCGGTTGGTTTCAATCTGAAATGCTTTTATTGTTGATGGAAAAGTTATTTTGTTACATAATAACATCAAGAACCTGAAGCCTTGATTATACTTGACCTTTGACTTCTTCCATTTCCACCCTGCAGGACATTGCTCCCCCAGTATCTCACACGGGTTTCACTGGGCAGCACTTACCCTTCGTGGGCTTCACCTACACCACAGAAAGCTGTTTCTCAGACCGTGGCAGTGTGAGGAGGGTGGCGCTGGTGGATGGAGGCGCCGGGGAGGATCTCGCAGACGGGGGTCTGCAGGTGGAGGCCTTTGAGAAGAGGATTCGCTGCCTGGAGCAGGAGAAACAGGAGCTCAACCGTAAACTGCAGGGTAATGAATAACTTGATATCTTAGGAGAACACAATTAAAAGGTTTGCTCACCCAAAAATGAAAATTCACTAAACCTGAGAGATTCATAAAGAGTTCATAAAGTCCATAAAGATAAATTAAATCTGTTCCTTTTATAAAGTGACTTCTCTTCAGAATACTTGGATAATACCCAACTTTTTTACTTTACTCTTCAAAGTTACTAGCCACTCGGCATTTTCACTGGCTACAATTTTGACATCGATACCATGGGGAAAAACTGCCATAAAGATATTTTTATTATTTTATCATAATTTGGCAGCAGGTTTATTAGGCTGCTGTCACTTTAAGACCTGACGCACAGATCCATTATACTGTTACACATGCGTTTTCTTTCTCAACTGTTTACTTCAAACATAACTGACTGTGTTTACATGAATACTCACCAAGACCGGCATTTTGACGTAATTTTGTGTGAATTTCAGTGTTTAAGCACAATAAGCAGTGAAAAATAACTTAATTTAGTACTGAGAGATGCTTTATGTGGCACACTTTGGGCGTGAGCACAATCTGTGGGAATGAGTAAAATTATGCACTATATGCACAATCCCACACCAAAATTCAAGCCTTGTAACACCAACAATATTCATCTGGAGAAAATGAAACGAGTGAGTGAGGGGAGGAGGGTTTGTGTGTCGACTCGCTGAAAGAGCAGCTGGTATAGTGTGTCTATTCTCTGGAAAATGAGTTTCAGATATTTCAGTATTGATATATATTGAAAAATCAATATTTTTGACAACACTAGATTGCACTTAGTTTATTATTTCAGAAGTCTCTTTATAAGACTACAACTGAAAAGTATATATTATGTATTTTTATATATATATTACATATAAAATGCAGCCATACCACTGCTGAAATTGGCGCTTGTTAATGTCAAGCCCTGATTATACCGCTCAATTCATATGGATTACTTTTACAATATCTTAACAAACCTTTTGAAGCATCAATATTTTGGTTTAATGGACTTTCAATTGAGCAACAGAAATCTCTCAGATTTCATTAAAATGTCTTCATTTGTGTTTTGAAGATGAACAGACGTCTTGTGTGTTTGGAACATCATGAGGGCGAATATTTTCATTTTGGGTGAACTCACTTTAATCCCTTGTAATAACATCTAGTAGTGTTATTAGTTCTGTTTCATTTTTGTAAATGCATCAGTGAATTGTTTTCTGAGTATATAATGATTGTTTGTTCCACACGTGATTTCCTAGAATCCACTCAGGCTGTTCAGTCGCTCCATGGCTCTGGGCGTGGGGCCGGCACACTTGGTCGTGATAAAGAGATTAAAAAGCTCAATGAGGAAATCGATCGGCTCAAAAAGAAACTAGCAGGTAATGGGTCTCTCAATCATTGTCAATGGATATATGATATGATAAAGTCTGTTAACTTATGAGTCATGTCAGTGTACTCCACACACACCTACATTATAGATTAACTGAATTCATAGCAAAGTGCTTTGATAAGAAAATTATTACGATTATGAGTCATCACTGCTTCCACTTATCAGAATTTCTTAATTTGATTATTTGGCTGTTCAATTGTGTCAGCTAATTAATCACATTCAGCTAACTCTGAGTGATTTGTCCCTCCTCAGACTCTGATAGGCTGGAGCACCAGCTTGAGGAGGCAGTGACTCTTCGACAGGACTTTGAAAGTTCCTCTACCAAACTAAAGGCCCTGGACAAGCAAGTCAGAGCCCTCAAGCAGGAGAAAGAGGATATACATAAGGTATGATTGACTAGACGGTTGAATTACCAGCCAAAATGGAAGAGAAATTATGCTCATAAATTCAGCCCCCTAAACATTTGATCAGGTTCCTTCCTCTGCTTTCTCTTTACGATTCCAGTTCCTTGAAGGTTCCATTAACAATTGTTTTTGTACTTTGAGGAAGAAATATTTAGAAACAAATTTTGATTTCATTGGCAAGTAATGAGATGCACTGAATATTGCAAAAGGTGATTTTAAGCGATTTCTATTATTGTTTACTACATTTTGTCAAATGAACAACCAGATAGTAGCTACACTAATTTAAGTCTCACATGCATTAAAGTCTGCATGAAATTCACTGTATCTATTTTTAAAATCCATATTACTGATCTTTTTATTTATTTATTTTTACCTTTTATAGTGTTTTTATACTTTTATAGCTCCTGCAAGCTCACATCTCAGTATCCAATCAACAACCAATGCATAGAACCAAGTCCCACCCTACATTTTTCTTCTTTTCCGTTAATCCCTTACACGCGGATGTACATCTCAATTGGAGTTGCAAAATTCTGGAAATTAACAGCAATTTCTGGGAATTAAAAGGAACAAACTGGAAATTGGCAAAATTGTAGGTTAGCCTATAACAGGAAACTTAAATGTAGTTGAAACAACCAGATTTAATTCAGTTGAATTTCTACCCTGCGCATTCCTCAATCACATGTGGGGAATGTTAACATTCCTCAATCACACACGTTGAGTGGCGACTCAACATAGTACCAAACAAAAGCAAACAAAATGTCTTAAAATCAAACATTTCAATGTCTTCATTTAAAATGATTTATTTTATTTTTAAGAAGCTACATTATTTTAAGAGGCTTTGTTATTGACAATGTGTGAACAGCTTGCAATGAAACTTAAAAAATGAGACCTTCTTCGACTTCCTAGTTGTCTATGAAAGCTGACATGACGTCACTGTTTTGGCCGAGCCTCACTCATCATGTCACTATGAAGTGTGTGCGAGCATGAGCAATAAGTTGCTGGCCACCATTTAATGGCCACCGGTGTCACTAAAAACAAAGGTCTCTGAATTCTATATGTAGCCTCTTTAAAATAAAATCTATATACACTACTGTTCAAAAGTTTGTGGGCTATAGAATTTATTTTAAAGAACTTTGAAAGAAAAAAATCCCCAAAACTACATGATTATGCTGGGCACAGTTAAAAATGTTATTTTTTTTAAATTTGTATTGGTTTGCATGCATGTCTGCTTATGACTTTATGCTTGTATATGATGAAGTTTGGATAAATGATCCAACATTTCCAATGAATCCCCTTTAATTCCTGTAAATTCTTGTTAAATGTCCAACTTGGAATATTCCCAAAATTCCACAGCTTAACTTCCCATGGAAAGTTTCCGGAAATGTACCTGGAAATTTTCCACTCCTTTGCAACTCTAATCACAGTGTAGAACAAAAGATCTGCCACTACTTCAGTTTCATCGTGACTAGGTAACACAACAGTAACAGTAAAGCAACAGTTTGATTCATGCTCCAGAATCGTTTTGACTACACTGGCCATTCTCTATAGTTTTGGTTTAAAAAAAAAAAAAAAAAAAAAAAAAAAAATAAATATATATATATTTTTTTTTTTTTTTTTTTTTTTTTAAACAGCTGTTCAGGGTAAGAACAGGTTCTCAGTTCCCAGTACAGAGATACTGTGGTGTAAAAAATCCCATGAACACCTTCAGAATTAGTGTTGTCATACACTGTTAAAGAAATGACATAATGGCCAGAGAATGGTTCTTCCTCCTCTCTCCTGTCCTCGTGCTGAAGATAACACGTCCTCTTCAGCCTTATTGAATCAGGAAGTTCAAAAACACTGGGCTCGTTCATCAAGATTAATGTCATCGCCCCGTCACATAAGGGCATGTCAAAATTCTCACTGCGCATCACATTTTTAGCTAATCGCATTTGTCCGGCCATCTCACTTGACCCTGAGCCCCAATTGGCTCGTACCCGCCAAAGCTCAGCGTGACTGATGTATGAGATCCATTCAAGTCTGTTTTCAGTCAAAATACTTCCTGTAAGGATTGTCTGTGTTCATTTCACTTCCTTACGAGCGTGTGTCCCGTTCTTTTAGCGCATAACTCCCAATTCTCTTGACGATTTCTATTTCTCACTCAGCCTCTTTTTCAGTCCTTTCTCTCTAGGCGCGGCTGCTCTTTCTTTTTCTCTCCTTTCCGCTGCTCCTCTCACACAGTTGGACCCGCGCATCTGTTTCCCTGCTATCGTTTTAATATCTTCAACCTGATTTATCCGTTCCTCTCCCTTTCCAGCAACTGGTGGAGTCTCTGGATCGCCTGAAGTCTCAGACCAAGGAGCTGAAGGACGCCCACCAGCAGAGGAAGCTGGCCATGCAGGAGTTCTCTGAGCTGAACGAGCGCATGGCCGAGCTGCGCTCGCAGAAGCAGCGTCTGTCGCGACAGCTGCGGGACAAGGAGGAGGAGATGGAGGTGGTGATGCAGAAGATCGACGCCATGCGCCAGGACATCCGCAAAACCGAGAAGGCCCGCAAGGAGGTGAGGAGCATGATTGAAGGAGGTCACGCACCCCCTCTTGTAATGTTATGACTGTTTGGATGTGTTTTCAAAGTAAATGGAGATGAATTACCAGGGGCTTTCAATCAGGAACACGTATCCACGTTGCATGTGTCACCCTGGTATTCCGAACCGGTGCCGTCCGGCTCCCGCCGGGTGTTTATTACTCATCATCATCATGTTAACACCCCCGGGGCTGACTGAGGGCACAGATGAAAACAAGGCCTTGGAATGCGCCACATTTTTGAAGTTCATCAGTCACGCTCCAGAGAGAGGCAGGCTCAACAGCTCCAGATCTCCCTAGACGACAACAGGAATGTCTTCACACCCCTTCCCGCCCCCTCCTGTCCCTGCAGGCCAGCCTCACGGACCCCATGACCTCCTCTGGACCGCAGTGTCTAACTCGAGCCAGATGGGCGACACTGACCGCAGCGCAGGCCCACTGCTGACTGCAGCTGGATTCAGACCCTCCCCCTTTTTTACACTTTTTTTTTTTTTTTTTTTTTTTCTTTTATGTTTCTTTTCTTTGTCTCCCATGCACAAGACTTTAGGCAGAAGTGTCTCTTGGGGCAAATAAATTTTTTTTTTTTTTTTTTTTTTTTTTGTGAAGTCTTAATGTCAGGGAGACTCAAAAGACATGGCTCAAAGAAAAAAAAATTCACATGGGGCGTGTGCCGTTAAAATTAGGTCAAGATTGAAGGGTTTATGAGAATGTCTATACGAGTCCTTTTTTTTTTTTTTTTTTTTTCCTCACATATTGATTGTTTTCGTGTGTGTGTGTGTGTGTGTGTGTGTGTGATAGCTGGAGTCTCAGCTGGAGGATGCGCGTGCCGAAGCCTCTAAGGAGCGTAAGCTCAGAGAGCACAGTGAAGTCTACTCCAAACAACTGGAGAGTGAGCTGGAGACACTCAAGGTCAGAGGTCACTCATTCATACACTGCCTCTCTACTGACGTCAGCCAGCTTGTGAATCTTTCATTGGTGAATCTCATGGTAACAAAATACTGTTAATGAAGAGTAAAAATGGTATACATAAAAATAGTGATTATAAAAAAAGACTATTTATTTATAGTAATAACTTTATTTATTAAAGTCCCCTTTAGTCAATCATTTTAATCCCTTAAAACTCATCTTTGATCACCATTATATATTTAACACTCTGAGGTCTGAGGTATAGTCGGCAATACCACCGCGTTTTTTTTTTCTTACCAGTGTGAAAGAGACTCAAAATACTCTGTCAATGTTTCACATACAATTAAGAGCTATACACAATTTTAATCTGTTGAATATCATCTTTTAATTGTGTACACTCAGAGTAAAAACAAAATGTTGTGCTTTTTGTAAAATAAAGAAAACTAACATGATGCGTGATCTCTCGTCTCCCTCTGAACGAAGCCAAATCTGATAGTTCTCAGAAAATGAACTGTAACTTAGTGAATACTAATAACAAAAAAATGAGACTTATGTCTAAAAAAACGTTGAAATGTCAGGTTTTAAATTGTGTAAGTCAAATCGAAAACAAATATTCTGTTTATGTAATCTGTATGAAAAGAGAGCCATGTCAGAAGTCCGTGATTCAGTTCATTATCCTTTAATGCGGCCACGCCCACGGAGGGAGCGCTATTCAGACGCAAATTCAGTCAATACATGCATTCATCGTCTCAATCATGTATTTATTGTCTTAAAGTGTTTTGAATAGCCATAGTTAGCGATCTCTGGCCTCTGTTAGTTCAGTTCCTGGAGAGTCACATGACCTGTTCTTCTTTAGATAAATTTGTGGACTAAAGGTGTACTGAACGCCCTCCGGCTGCAAGTATGAATTGAAAACACATTATCCAGCGTTCATAGTGATGACAATAAATATTGAAAAATTACTTCTCTGTATAGAAAATTGACATAAAAATGAGAATTCATCAATATTTCTCCAAATGTGCATGCTTTTAAGCTAAAAGCCTATATGAAATGCCACAGAGGTAACATAACTGTTCAGACACTTTGCATCACAGAAATACATTATATTTTAAAGAATATAATAGAATACCATTATTTAAAATTGTAATAATATTTCACAGTATTGCTGTTTTTTCTGTATGTTTGATTTACACCATATGATGAGCTTGAGACATGATCACATAGGGTTTTTTCACAGCCTACCTGACTAAAAGAGCTTGTTATTATGCAAGTCACTTCAGGTCATTATTATGCGATTCGTTTGTCTTCTCAGGTGTAAATGACCCATTATTCATGATGATTCACGCCTCCACGCATACTGTGTTTCTTGACAAAAAGTGTCTTACAAAATTAAAATTCTATTGTTCTATTGTTTTATATGAAGGAGTAGGCAGCATAATTTTTACATAATTCTGAAGCAAAAACTCTAGTCTACAACCTCCAATACCCAGAAGTCTTGTGAGCACATATTTTTTTGTCCTTATTTCAGTGACTTAAGTTTTTTGTTTTTTCAATAACCATGCATAAACGTTATTCCTTCAAAAACACAAACATGTACATACATGTTCCTCACATATTATTGTAGCCAAGTTTGTGCTGAATACAGTGTAATGACACTTTTTCCATTAATGTTTTTGAACAACTGAAAAAAGCACAAATGTCAGGGCATGTCAAAACTTCTCCAGGGTCCCGAAAATCCTCAGACCCCAGAGGGTTAAGGTTTTTTTTTTCCTGTGAAAAAATTTCTTAATACCTTAAAATAGCTTGAATGTAACTCTACACCCTTGCTTCATTTAGTATACATGGATCAATGAATATGCTAACTAGCCCCGCCTCCATTCACTCGCACAAGCTCAGAGATTCAGTTGGTCAACTTTACTGTAGTAAACACTGTACAATGGTATCGCTTTTTACAAAGTCAGACACATAATTCATATGAGTAGGCTTTTGCTTGACTACATTATCAAACAGCTAATAATGTGTTGCTAATGTTACACAAACCAAGTTCCTGTTCATCTCAGTCTGCCTTCAGTATCAGAGTATCCTTAGAAATGTTTAGAACGCAAGACTCAGAATGTCAGTGGAGAAAGGCATATATAGTACATCATACACCGCCATATTGCTAAATCTACCTGATTTTTCATATAAACAAAAATATTCCGGTATAACCTTGCTTCTCTTGAGACTCTCCTGCTTCTTATTCAGTTCTTCTGATTTTTGGCATGTTCTTTGTGACAGCTATTTTCAGAGATTCACTATTTTCCTCTTCCATTCATCTGTTCATTAGCTTCCTCAGGTGTTTCTTCTACCTCTCTAAGGCCTTCCACCCTGTTAACCTCAAACATCGCCTTACTTTCCCTCCTGTCTTTCTTTTTCCTCCTGCCTTGTGTAGGATATCCTGTGGAGTTATTTTTAGCAGGATGTTCCTGCTTTGTTTTATGTTTTTTCCATCAAGACTCGCTCTCTCCTTTGCCTCCTTGCTCGCTCTTCCTCTTCCTCTGCTCTCCATTGATAAGTGTCTGTTTGTATATGGTATTAGGGCTTGAAATAAATTCAAATCAATCCATATTTTACTGCAGTAAATGTACTGAATTAAAGTCTCAGGATGTATCTGATTTAGATTGTTTGTTTGATTCTTGTTCAGGTGAAGCAGGGAACGGGTCGCTCCTCAAGCCTCGGCTCTGAGACTCAGCAGGAGCTCACCAAGGTGAAGTCGGAGCTGGATAAGAAGGTATTGTTCTATGAGGAGGAGCTGGTGAGACGTGATGCCAGCCACACTTCAGAGCTGAAGAACCTGAGGAAGGAGCTTCATGACTCTGAGGGTCAGCAGCTGTCCCTGAACAAAGAGCTGCTGGTGCTCAAAGACAAACTGGAAAAGGCCAAGAGAGAACGGTAAGCTGTTCTGTCAATGGTCCTGGTTGGGGGTTGGCATCAACAGGGTTGATTCCAGCTAGTGATAGAAAACTATTGGCCAGGCTGATTATCTGGCCGATATTTAACCTTTATGAGGTTATCAGCATTGGCCTAAATCTGAGAGAAACCTATGCACATTGAACTTGAACTCTGAAGTGGACTCCACATTTTATTAGACACCAGCAGGGGTGTCTGTCAGAACACAGTCCAGTAGGACAATTCCATTTGATTAAACTCTATTAGTCCATTGAAGCAGGAAGAACATAATGTGTGCTTTCTAGATGAGAACAGAAATAAAAAAACACTTCAGTAAAGATCAATCTTATTCAAATTATTCAAGCAAAAGATAAACAATACAAACAGAGAAACAAAAGAAAATAAACTTGCATTACAAACATCGGGCAGCACCAAAGTATTTATAAATCAGGACCTGTTAGCACATGGCTGCAGTGATTGGTTAATTAACAAAGGGCGTGTAATCAATAAACAGCTGATTGAAGAGAAAGTAGGACTGGACAAATTAAATTGCGGCATCTTAGTAAGGCAAACCTAGAAAAGGACTGTAAACAATGACCGAAATAATAATCTTTAAAACACTACCATACAAAAGTTTGTAAAAGTTTTAAATAATTATATAAAATATTTGTTTTCTGTTTTATTATATTTTAAAATGAAATTTATTCCTTTGATGGTAAAGCTGAATTTTCAGCATCATTACTCATGTTATGTTATGTTATGTTATGTTATGTTATGTTATGTTATGTTATGTTATGTTATGTTATGTTATGTTATGTTATGTTATGTTATGTTATGTTATGTTATGTTATGTTATGTTATGTTATGTTATGTTATGTTATGTTATGTTATGTTATGTTATGATGTTAAAACTTTTAATAATATAACAATTTAGTTTTCTATGCTGCCCTGTCAACAGCCATTACAAAAAAACTCAAATCGACCACTAATTCTAGTCCCGTTCTGTATCCACAGGCAAACCGAGATGGACGAGGCCATGGGTGCTCTGAAGGAGAAGTATGAACGTGAACGCAACCTCCTGAGTGATGAAAACCGTAAACTCACTGCAGAAACAGACCGGGTAGGACACCATATTTCACGTGACAAGTGACCACATTGAGTATCAGGTGTAATATTCAGAACTTGACTCTGATCCTGAAATCTCCTTCCCTGCAGCTCTGCACTTTTGTGGACAAGCTGACGGCTCAGAACAGGCAGCTGGAGGATGAGCTCCAGGATCTAGCATCGAAGAAAGAGAGTGTAGCACACTGGGAAGCACAGATTGCTGAGATTATCCAATGGTGAGATAATCTATAATCTACACAGTGTTTATGTACCATTTGTGATCAGTGAAAAATATCTTAACCATTTGGTCTTCTTGGGCTGAAAAATTTTACATTGGGACGATACTTGGTGACTTTTGTCGCATTAGCTATGTGAACACACAAAGAAATCATGGACATAATTCGATATGTTAAAGGGTCTAAAAAAAGTCACACTTGGCTCCTTCATGATCAAAAATGACTGACATAGGAAATGAATGGAAAATACAAAAAAATATGCAAACATAGAATCTTTTGGTGGTACAAACTACAAATTAGCCACTGTGCAGAAAAAAAGTGCACAGCAATGAAGGGGTGACACTCTAAAATGTCAAGAGTGTAAAAGACACCCCCACCCATACCCCCTCCCCCCACATACATATATAAACTAGCGCAGCTATAACAAAGAGCACGTTTTTGTAAGTGTGTGAAATTATAAAATCAATTATTCAGCCACAAAGCAGTAAAAAAAAAAAAAAAAGAAAAAGAAAAAAAGAACAGCCAGGAAGAGGTTACACTCTAAAACATCGAAAGTACAAAACACACACCTACTCAAACACACACTCATAGACACAGGCACAAATGAACCAGTGTGGCTGTAACAATATGGTAAAGCTGAGCAAAAAGACTCAAATAGGAGGTTGAAAATCAGATCAGCCCCAGATTTATTAAGCTGTGATAAAACATACCCGTTAACATACCCTGTAGTAAAATGAATGCAAAAACCGACACTTCAAATCAACATTTCAAACCTTGACAAAACGTTGTCTTTGAGAATGTTTAAGTATAAATGCAAACCCACAACTTTATAAAAATATTTGTCTAAAAACACAAGATCATTTATAAGCCACTTTATATCGAACTATATAAGAATATAGTGGTTACACCGTGGCATTACATAAGTTTTCCTTTTTTTACTCCCACCAGATGGTGCTAATCTTCCTTGAAAAAAATAATTATTTTAAATGCCCTGTCACATGGAATACTACTTTAATTGAAAATTAATTTTAAAATACATTAGAAAATTGTGTATTATTTTTAATGGGCAAAAATAGCTTATAGAAATTGTATAAATATTGCATAGTATCATAAAATACTCCCAAAATGTTAAATGATAATCAAAAAATATTATTAAACAAAAATATTACATTGGTTTTCCTGAAAAAAAAAAACATTAGATTTTTGTTGTCATTTGTTACTGTGA